>NC_135582.1:34177928-34501469 GCF_965152235.1 Eretmochelys imbricata
AGGTATACTCACCAGAGGTTCCTTCTCCGCCTGGCGGGTCTGGGAGCCCGCCTTGGGTGGGTTCGGGGGGTACTGGCTCCAGGTCCAGGGTGAGAAACAGTTCCTGGCTCTCGGGGAAAATGGTTTCTCCGCTTGCTTGCTGTGCACTATCTTCAACCACCTCCTCCTCCTCCTCCTCCTCATCTTCTTCTTCCCCAAAATGCGCATCCCTGTTGCGTGATAATCCATTGATGGAGTCAAAGCACAGAGGTGGGGTAGTGGTGGCTGCACCCCCTAGAATGGCATGCAGCTCACCATAGAAGTGGCATGTCTGGGGCTCTGACCCCGAGCGGCCGTTTGCCTCTCTGTTTTTTTGGTAGGCTTGCCTAAGCTCCTTAAGTTTCATATGGCACTGCTGCAGGTCCCTGTTATAGCTTCTGTCCTTCATGCCCTTGGAGATTTTTTCAAATGTTTGGGCATTTCGTCTTTTGGAACGGAGTTCTGATAGTAAGGATTTGTCTCCCCATACAGCGATCAGATCCTGTAACTCCCGTTCGGTGCATGCTGGAGCTCTTTTGCAATTCTGGGACTCAATCATGGTCACCTCTGCTGTTGAGATCTGCACTCACCTGCAGCTTGCCATGCTGGCCAAACAGGAAATGGGATTCAAAAGTTTGCAGGCCTTTTCCTGTCTACCTGGCCAGTGCATCTGAGTCGAGAGTGCTGTCCAGAGTGGTCACAATGGAGCACTCTGGGATAGCTCCCGGGGGGCCAATACTGCCAAGTTGTGACCACACTACCCCAAATTCGACCTGGCAAGGTTGATTTCAGTGTTAAGTACCTCTTTGGGGGAGGAGTACAGAAATCGATTTTAAAAGCCCTTTAAGTTGAAAAAAATGGCTTCGTCGTGTGGACGGGTGCAGGGTTAAATCGATCTAATGCTGCTAAATTCAACCTAAACTCGTAGTGTAGACCAGGGCTCAGTAAAAGAGGGGCTCATTTCTGTCACAATGTGCTGTATACTGTGGTATATAACTGCAACATGCGCTCCCTGGGAGGCCCCAGCAGGAATGCTAGCTGCGCCAGCTCTCCTTCATTCTAAGCAATTTTGTGACCGTTTTATCACCTATTCCAGTAATAGCTGTTCTAATTTTCTACCTTCCACAAGCTCTTTTTTTATTAGTAAAGAAGAACTTTTCATATTTCTTCCTGGTGAGAAAAAGTAGGGAGGCCTACTTAGTACTGTGCAATTATGGAGGATGGAGATAAAACCAGAGCAAAAAGTGATGATAGGACAAATGAATCAAAGCATGGAAGAGGATAATTTTCAGTCTGCAATGAAGTACAACACAAAAGAAAATATTTTCATACAGCCTCTTTCTTAAAAAATTATCATGGTGCTTCACAGACAATTAAAACCTATATATGAAATTGCAAGAAAATGATGTACTATTGGTTACAGTGTACATCATATACATAGCATGAGTGGGGAAGAAGGGGAAGCTTCAGATTCCAAAGTTTGAAACTTTGTCTATATTTATATATTTTTTCATTAATTTCCTAACTTTTATTAAGTTTTGACAAAAAGTAATACCATACATGTAGTGAAGATTTCTATGTGAGAAATTAATAGACATACGCTAAATACATTCATCATGTGCCTATGCAATTGATCATGTACCTACATCCATATCACCTGCCAAAAATCTATCCTACTCATCCAGGAGTTCCAAAATTTTTACCCTGTGTGTCCGCATTTTGAGACCTACTGTGACCCCAACAAAGCAACACAGTGACCAAGGAATCCAAGGAATGTACACATTAAGTATGTTACTAAATACTCTCTATTGTGACTTGTGCTTCCGCATTGTGACACAGCTTCTCAAAATCTAGCGGTGTGGTAGAAATTGCACACCTAATCTCTGATGTGACATCAACAGTAGATGGATACCAAGACTTGATGGATGTAAGTGCGCTGAATCCAGCTTCACACAAATACAAATGGAACCCTGAGTTTCAAGGCATGTGTTGAGAGTGCAGGATATTCATTCTTGACAATGAACCAGAACCTGGGAGAGAAAGTTGGGCATATGTTCCTCTCAAGAATCAATTTCAGGAAATTTTGGTGAGCTGTTCGATGTCAGCTGTTGGCAAATCCATAGCATCAGGCTTGCACTGAAAGGAGTTTTGCACCCCACCCTACTTTGTCACCTCCAAGTTGGGGAAAAAGGATGTAAACCGTTCCTCCAGCCAGCTGAGATGCTCAGCCATCACCTGTGTGGGAGGCTGGATAATTTCATTTTCAGCTAGGAACTTGCAAAGCTATGGGAAGGATTCATAGACTTTAAGGTCAAAGGGACCGTCGTGATCATCTAGTCTGAACTCCTGCATACTACACGTTCATAGTTTGTCCTCAATAGATTATTCTTCCAGAGAACAAATTTTCTTCATGAATTCTATGTTTTGATCACTCAGGTTAAGGATATGGATGTACTTTCCTTGCAGACCTGAATTCAATTCATTCCGTTTCCCAAATACATCTATGCCTGAGGCAAGAAGGCACATCCTCCTTTTGATCACATAGAAAACCCGCAGATTCACTCTTTTTGCAGTCCATTGCATAGGCATGCAGCTCAGCTCTCAGTTAAAATAATAGTCCCAGTATTTTCCCTCTTGAGAGCCAATGAGCTTCAGTGTTGAAGAACAGTACTTCATGATCTCATCCCTTTTCTTCACACAGTTTTGCAAACAGACTTGGGCAAAGAGGCTGAATCTCAATGTAGTTCACAATAGAAGAGACCTGTTGCAAAAATTCTTCTGGCTTTAGACCCAGTGCTTTAGATGCCGGTTGTTCTCTATGATTCATGCAGTGAGTCCACACAGCAGATGGAGCAACTTTCTTTATCAAGGTATCCAGGCCTTCTTTGTGGCCTGCCACAGATGGAGTGCCATCGTGCAAAAGCCCAGCATGCAGTCACCTGGTAGATTTTTGTCTTGCATGTAGTGCATTGAACATTTCTTGTGCCATATTGTGTCCAGGAAGAGGGAGACAGAACAGAATGTCTTCGAGAATTGCACCTTCCCATGTGAATTTAACAAAAGTCAAGAAAGGTGCATCACAAACCTCAGTGCTCACATCAACTTGAAGAGCAAAAGCATCTGTGTTTTTCAGATGCTCCACTAGTGTTTTCCAGATCTGCTGCTGTGTGACATAGCAGGCGTTGTGGCCTTTCTTCATTCTTGACCAAAACACTGGTAAAGCCATAACCAAAGAGAGCCTTGTCATATTTGTAGCATGTTTCTTAGAGTCTTGTTTTTCATTCATAACTACATCACTAGACTCACTGCTGGAGGTTAAAGATGATACTTTGTGTAAAAATGAGTCCATGGTGCAAGGTCGTGCTGTGAGGAGGCTGCCATTTTGTAGATCAAAATGGTGGTCTCCTGGTGTGGAGTTTGTGGAGCAGCCCAAACACGTTCAGGGGCAGATGGCATCATCCCCCCTGGTGAATATTGTCTGTTGGACCCATGACCCCATCTGTTGAAATGGGGTCGCAACCCACAGTTTGGGAACCTATGCACTTTTAAGTCTTTTGAGCAGTTTTCTTTAGCAGCTGGATTTTAAAAAACTCAATCTGACACAAAAACATTTCTTCCTTCTGCAACTAAATGTGGAATCTTCCCCACAAATTACCCTTCCCAAAGCCAAGGCCACACAAGATTCATGCCTGGGTCAGAGATAGCTTTCCCATATGTAAAAATGCCATAACTTTAAAGTCCAATATTTCATTTCCCTGAAGGGCTAAAAAGCCAGGACCTTTTGTACCATTCGGATTAGTTTCCTAGGCTAACAATGGGTCCTAACACTCTCTTCTAGCCCTGGAAGATGCTGAGATATCTGACTTTAAAGTGGTCCTGTTTTTTAACTCTAGAAAAGCATTTTAAGTAGTTTTTAAGTGTTTATTTTTAATTTTTGCCTTTCATCTGAACCTGTTAGAACTGGACCTTTGGGTTGGATTGTCAATGGTTTTTAGGTGCCTAATGATGCAGGCAGGCACCTAGTGGATTTTCAAAAGCCTCTCAGTGCCTAACCTACTAATGCACTTTCAATCCCCTGCCCCCCACTTGGCTCCTATCCATCTCTTTAGGCAGCTTTGAAAATCTGGCCTTGGGTACTTTAAAGCACCTGGGACTATACAGGGAGAGATATAAGAAATAGTCCCAGTGCATATTTTTGTATCTTGAAAACATTACTAATACATTTTCTCTGTAACACATCTGTCATATAGAAAATTCTGGTGAAACGTACCAGAGATTTTCGAAATGTACCATAAGAGTCTTTTTGGTGTTAATTTGGGATGATCCGCATAACTCACTCATGAGTAATGTGACCATTATAAACTCATGCTGATAAAGCTACCTCACACCATTGTATGTTCCCTAGGTACATGTATGTGCTAATATTTCCAAAAATTAAAATAAAAACACAGCTGAGTTGCATAAAGTGTTCCCCAGATCCAAAAGTCATCAGCAACTCTTCATGCATAAGAATGAGTGAGTGCTGGCACAACAATACCATCTGGCAGCACCAAGAATATTAAGAAGGATTTCATAAAGTTAGAGTCGGCAAAGATCACATTGGAACTTCACTGTGGCAGGTAATCCCCCTGTACTGGGGATGGTGCAGTCATGCTGCCACAGCAAGAAGTTCAGGAGGCACAGAGTCTCCCAGAGCAACTAGGGATGCTCTGCTTGTTGGTGTGGAGAGAAATGGGACTATGGTTGAGCCACTCTAATGAATATGATTAGTGCTGCAGAGCCCTTGGGCTCCATGATCACAATGTCACAATGGTGCCCAATTGGGGTGCACGGGGAGGAGGACACTCCAATGCCCTGTCCCTCCTCTGCATGTCTGTTCAGTCACTGGGCACATTCTGGCTCATAAGAGCAAACCGGCCACTTAGGGGGCAATTTCACATATGCTCTCCTAACTTCTGACTCATTCTGAATTGAATAAGCATCGAGAGATGATCAGCACCCTCAACCGCACCCATTTTCTTTAAAAGCATTCCTTCTTAACAGAAGGTGGGGCTGTATTCTCTGGAATGAAAGAGTTGTATCTTTGTGGGAGCAGTTTTAGGAAGAAATCACTTGAGACGCAGAGAGCTGTAGACCTTGAAAAGCAGCCATTTATTGCCACACACTGAACTAACCAACAACCAGCCAAAACTGGATGGGCTATCCCCTAATAATCTAACTCAGTTGCCATAGCAACAACAAGATTCTATTACTATGACAACCAAATACACAACAGGAAGGATAGGGAGTGTTCAACTAGCAGGTGCAAGAAGAAAGATATAGAAAAATAGGTTTTATGAGACTGAATGATAAAGCACAGTGCTCTGAAGTATGTCAGAAAAATAAATGAGGACTTTTGTGATGAGAACAAATTAGCAAATGTTTTGAAGCAATCTGGTATGAAAGAAGGAATTATTAAAGTCTAAGATGCAAAAGGTGAACAATAGAGACATTGGAATAAATGAAGGTCTGAACTACTCAGAGACAAGCAGAACACTTCAATCTGTTCAACAACTAACCAAACACAAGACAGGTGGCATTATTCTAATCTGAATATGCAAGTATAATTTATGTGGGTTTTTTTTCAGCTGTGAAGCTGATTACTCACCCTAAAGAAATTTTATTAACACATATATTCATCTTAGCATACATACAAAATATTTGTCTTTTGTGTAAGCTCTATGGCCAGAAGTGAACAAGCTCTCTACTCCCTGTATTGGGGGAAAAGTTAAAAGTGCTCCTGTACAGAGCACTGCTGCATGAGCAGAAGGACAACAGACTCAATGTCTTTAAACTGAGAACTATCGTGACCACCTACCCAGAAATTCTTCACTTTATTAAGAACATAAGAATGACCATACTGGGTCAGACCAGTGTGTCTCCATCCAGGTTTTAATACAAAACATTTTGATGAATGGAAGAACTGCATTTCTTTCTCCTTCTGGCTCCTCACGTACAACCTCCACCTTTACACCAATCTTATTTTTCTCTGGGACTCTAACATGCACTCTGAAAACAACTTGTTTCAAGTCTTCCTTTTTCATCCCCTCAGATTGGCTAGCCTCACAGCAGTAGATAGAGAGGCCCAGCCCATGATGATCTGGCTGTTGCAGATGCTGTGGTGGTAGGAATATGGGGTAAAACCCCCAGTCATTTATTGTTTATATTCCAGATAGGCCTCTCCCTGAGGCTCTTTGCAGGCTTGGGGGAATCTCAAAGATAGTAAGTGGTCTTGTGCGAAGAGGATGCTGGAAATGGGATTCCTGTTTGTGCTATATGCTATTACGCTGTTTGGAGGTGGGGTGGGGTTAGAATTATATTCCTGGTTTGCATTTGCAGTTTTGTTTGTGCATTGCAGGTGCTACTGTGTTGTCAGAGGGGTTAAGCAAGGGGGCTTCAAGGATGAGCTGGATAGAGAGCCCCTCTACATCCATTTAGGCTGTGCTGACTCTTGATGATGTTGCACTTAGGAGGGTGACTAGAAGGCAGAAAATAGTTTTATTCAAAAAGGCAAAGGGCAGACCAGTGACATACGCTGTGAAGTTATTCCCCCCTCCCCCAAGTGTTGCAGGAGTGGGAGGGGCTTGCAAGCAATACTGGAGGGGAGAATGGGCGCTCACCTATTCCCTATAAGGTGCAAAACAAAACTGATCAATGTTTTAGTCTTAAGTTCTGTTTTATCTCCCCTGAAAACATGGAGAAAGTGCAGAGAAAAATAGATAGGGGGCTGCAATGATTGTCAGCTAGAATGGGTGTTAGAGGGCATTTGTACCTCAGCAGGGAGCGGCGTTGTTTGTACATTACCAGTCATACAAAGTCCATTTATGCCTCATGTAAACTGTGAACAACCACCAAACTTCCTTTCTTGTAACCACTGTCTAAATAAACTGTTGAATTTTGCACAAATGAATTCTTTGTTAGGATTACTGGCCTAGTAGGTGGGTGGGGGCAGATGTGATATCTTGATGTATAGTGATGTTTTTGACATGGTCCTACATGACATTTTCAAAAACAAACCAGGACAATGTGGTCTAGATGAAATTACTATAAGGTAGGTGGTGCAAAAACTGGTTGAAAGACTGTACTCAAAGAGTAATTATCCATAGTTTCCTGTCAGTTCAACCTGGGTGGATGTATGTAGTGGGATTCCGCAGGGAGTCTGTCCTGGGTCTGGTACTAGCCAATATTTTCATTTATGATTTAGCTAACGGAATAGAGAGCATGCTTATAAAATTAGCAGATGACACCAAACTGGTTGAGGTTGCAAGCACTTTGGGGGACAGGATTAGAATTCAAAATGACCTCGACAAATTATATAATTGGTTTGAATTCAACAAGATGAAATTCAATAAAGCAAGTGCAAAGTACTTCACGTAGGAAGGAAAAATCCAATGCACACTTACAAAATAAGGAAAAGCTGATTACATGGTAGTACTGCTAAAAAGGATCTGGGCATTACACTGTATCATAAATTGAATGTGAGTCAACAATGTGATGCAGTTGCAAAAAATGTTAATATTATTCTGGGGTGTATTAGTAGGAATGTCATATTCAAGATGCAAGATGTAATTGTCCTGCTCTCCTCAGCATTGGTGAGGCCCTAGCTGGAGTACTGTGTCCAAATATGGGCACCACACTTAAGAGAAGATGTGAACAAACTGGAGAGAGTCCAGTGGGCATGTTTAGTCTTAAGAAAAGAAGACTGAGCGGGAACCTTGTAACAGTCTTCAAATATGTGAACAGCCATTAAAAAGAAGGTGATCAGTTGTTCTCAATGTCCACTGTAAGTAGGACAAGAAATAATGGATTTAATCTGCAGTAAAAGAAATTTAGGTTATATATTAGGAAAAACTTTGTGACTGTAAGGATAGTTAAGCTCTGGAACAGTTTTCCGAGAGAGGTTGTGGAATCCCTATCACTGGAGGTTTTAAGAACAGGTTGGACAAACACCTGTCAGGGAAGGTCTAGTTTTACTTGGTTCTAAGTGCAGGGGAATGGACTTGAACTTTCAAAGTCCCTTCCAGACCTACTTTTTATGATTCTGTGTATCCAGAGAGCACCTCCCATGTGTGGGACAACATGGGAGAAACTATCAAGAGAGCGATGAAGGCTGGCATCCGTGGCTGGTAAGAGGTAGGAACTGACAATGTGATAGTGATTAAGAGATGGTAAGTAGGGAGGCGATAGGCCACAAAAGGCCATAAATGTGAAAATAAATAGCTTTTTTGATGCAGTGGAGAAAAGGGAACCAGTGGAGGGATGCTGAGAGGCAGAAAACAGTCAAAGTGATGAGCTAGGGAAAAGATCTATGCAGCAGTATTTTGAATGATATGAGCGGACTAAGGTGGGATTAATCAAGGGCAGAGATTTCCTGAAAAAGAGGAAGATGCACCAAAAATATGATTTATTAGTTTTTAAATCTCATTATTTCTAAATGAATCTCATAATTTATGAAAGTTTGGAGTTGGCATGTATTATACTCCCAGACCATGGACTCTTTTAAAACTGGAGAGTTGTATTAAACTTAGGATCCAAAAAAATCCCAACAACCCATAAACACAACTTGCGCGAGCCCCACTGTTGGAGAGACTTTCAGGAGAAACATCACACTGTACTGAGACCACACTTGTTCACCGCAGCTGTGTTCTCTTTGACCTCTTCAGCACAGCTCCAATCCTTAAAGGGACCTGATGCAGGCAAATATAGCCTGGCATTTCACCCAGTTCTTAAACACAAATTTCACGTTAAAATAGTCTTACAAACATATTTTAACTTATGAGTGCTTCACAAATGTAATGTCATCCTGATATTTCTGTTAACAAAATATATAATTCAGTTCATCCATCTGACTTATTGTTAGTAGTTCATGAGTTCCACAAACTCACAGCAGTCATTCTCAAGTGTGTCTTTGTCTCTTTTCTTTTTCTATAAGTACTGGTACCAATGGTGGGAACTCCGAAATCTTTCTTCAGTTTATTTCATCAATCAAGCAGTAATTTTCTATGGCAATTATTGTTCCACTATCTGACAGACTAGCCAGTCCTGAACAGTTAACGTTCCAAAAAAAGTTTATATGTTATGCAGTGGCGCTGGAACATTTTTAATAGTGGGGGTGCTGAAAGCCAGCCCCCTTATCCCTGTCCACCCCACTCCCACCCCCAGGGCTGAGGCCGGGACCCTGGGCTTGCAGGGCTGGCAGCTGGGAACCCGGGGGTGCTGCAGCACATCCCATACCCCTAGTTCCCGTGACTATGATATGAAATAACAGTTCCTGTATGAGATCAATGCTATACCATGTAATTCAGAGTCACTGAGCCTATGGCAAGCTATTTAGAAAACAAAAATCTACTAAATAAAACATATTAACTTATCCCAAACTATAAAACACTTGATTGAGAACAATAGCCATATAATAAATCAGGTTTCAGAGTAACAGCCGTGTTGGTCTGTATTCGCAAAAAGAAAAGGAGTACTTGTGGCACCTTAGAGACTAACCAATTTATTTGAGCATGAGCTTTCGTGAGCTGTAGCTCACGAAAGCTCATGCTCAAATAAATTGGTTAGTCTCTAAGGTGCCACAAGTACTCCTTTTCTTTTTATAATAAATCAGTATCACTTCATTTGCCAATGTTACCTCAATCCTGGATACAATACAGGATAAGAAATAGGTACTTGGTATAGCTTGTAACAAACATGGTGACATCCCCCTAGGTGGTGCATTCACTTAGCTCAGCAGTGGGATTTAGACACTGATAATAAGTGTGTCTAAACATTCATATGTTACTGTCTTTTGGGCTCTTTTCTCTCTAGTAAGATGACTTCAAATGTCTGGATTGTTTGGTGATTTGGTCCACTTGTACTCTACTGTTTTCCAGTTCAATTATTCCATTTTGGCATTTGTGTATTTTAACAGCTGGTACAAATATTATAGCAGTTTAATTAGCAGTTTCTCAGTTTCTCTGTTTTCCTCTGTGGTGCTTTAAAGAATAGTGTTCTATCCAAAGGTAAAAAGTCACTGGGGAGTAAAAGTCTGCAGTGAAGAATTCTTAAGACATCCTTTTTCTCTCTTCTGCTTTTACTTCATAGACTGCACTATCCTTTCAAGTACTACAAGGATTTTATCTTAATTTGCCAGGTCACGCTCTCTTAGAAAGATTCCTAACAAGTACTTTATCTCCTGGTCAGAGGACAGCACCATTCACTTTCCAATTACAGTGATTCTTTCTATGATGAGCAGATTTTTGAGATGATTTTGATGCCACTTCATAAGCTTCTTACATATGATATTTGCTTTTTTCAACATAATCTTTATGGTTTCTGGGTGCAGACTCAGAGTTTGTACCTAAAGTAAATACAATGTCAATGGGCAAACATGGTGATAGTTCCATATAAGAAGTAGAAGGGTGAGAATCCAGTAGCCTCACTTTGTGTACCGATATAGGCATAGATTATTAAGAAAGTCTTTCCAGTTTGACTTTTGGTCTTCTGGCAAGGATCTCAACATAGCCAGCAGAATTCAGTTCAGCTTTTCTACTCGCCCATTTCCTTGTGAGTGGTATGGGATTGTGTGAGATGTTTCAGTTTTGCACTAGTGTTGTAACTGGAATAAATTATTTTCTAACCCCTCATTTTGGTTTCTTTGGGAAACCAAATTTAAAACCAAAATAATTGAAGACCTTGTTTGCTAAAGTCTTGCCTGACTTGTTACTGGTAGAGTAGGCTTGGACAAATCTAGTGAAGTGATCCACTATGAATAAAATGTATTCATATCCTTCTTTGCATCCTTTTTAGGTGCAAGAAATCTATTGATATAGCTCAAACGGTTTTGCTCTAACTAAATGGAGTTCTGGTAGGTTGGTGATGTTTCTTTTGCTTGTTACATGTACTGACTCTAGTCTCTTAGGGCTTGTCTTCACTGCAGTGTTAGCTTGAGTTGTCTCCACTAGATTTAACTTCTCTTGAGTAGGCCTGTGGAGAGAAATTTGGGGCCCCAGTACATCGTTTGCTAGGACCCCACCCCCTCCTATTTCATCCACAGTATATGCAGATCTTCACTGCAGCAGGGTTCAATAACAGGCTTCTAAGAGAGAAGCTTCACAAAAACATATCTGTGAAATAATCTGTGGTAAAAAGGGAATAATGTGTGGGGTGTATTTGTCAGTTCCACCCGGTTAGGAAAAGTTTGTGACTAGGTGCAAGATTTCACACTACACAAATCATCATCTCTTTGCTTGTAGTCATTTTTTTTAATGGAGATATCAGTACTTTATTTGCACAGACATTTTGGGGGACCCTGATACCATTTTTCCCCCTTACCCCTCTACTGTCAACCCTGCTCTTTAATTAGTTTTGATTGATTGAGAGTGATCACACTGCAAAACAACACTCAAGCTGAACAGAGTGATTGTATGACCAGCCTGGACTAGTCCCCACTGCATTACTAGCTCGAGCATCAGCAGCACTTGAGCTTCAATCCAGACCACCCAACAGGCCAACTAGATCAAGTTTAAAGCACCATTTACCTTGAGCTAGAGATTTCTGTGTGTGAGAATGGGAGTTGGGTTAGGAGCAACTCTCAGGTTGTACCTTCAGCTAACACTGCCGTGAAGACTAACCCATAATGTTCAATGTCCCTCTTCATCTGCAGCCAATACAGTGGATCTCTTACATGTAGTGTTCACAAGTTAAAATATATTTGTGAAAGGATTTGAATATGAATTTTTTATTTCAGAACTGGGTGGAACACCAGCGTTATTTTTCTGTGCCCTCTCCCTTTAAGGATTGGTGCTCTGCTGAAGAGATCATAGGGGACACATCTGACATGAGCAGGAGGAGGTCCCGGTAGAGTGTGATGTGCCCCGAAAGGCGTTAAAGCAGTGGGCCTTGTGCAAGCTTGGTTTGGTTTGGTTTGGCTTAGTCTAAGTTTAATAAACCTCTCCAGTTTTAAGAGACCCCAGTCTGGGTGTGTAATGTTTGGTGAGCCAGGCAGGAGAGGCTGAATTGCAATGATCTAACCTCTCCAAGATGAACCTATCATATGAGCTTCTGCAGACTCTTTCAGGAAAGCTTCCAGAAGGTAATGCAAACAGAAAAGTGATTTTGCAAAAAGAAATTTCCCTCTGTTAATATAGGGGAAAGACAACAAGGGATAGAAGTGAGAGTGACCAAGGGGCACAGCTGAATATCTTCAGTAGCTGATCCCCAATGAGAAATATTAGCAGGAAAGATATAGATTCCAAGGCTAGGAGGGTCCACTGTACATTCCCCTGCTTTCTGCCTTGATTTCTGGGCTGGGTTGTGCAGTCAACATTGCAGTTAACAAAAGTTTAGAAGTGTGAGCAACAAGGGTGATATCATGGTGGGAGTCTGCTATAGACCACCAGACCAGGGGGATGAGGCAGACAAGACTTTCTTTAGGCAACTAACGAACTTACTAGATCGCAGGGCCTGGTTCTCATAGGAGATTTCAATCACCCTGATATCTGCTGGGAGAGCAATATAGCAGTGCACAGACAATTCAAGAAGTTTTTGGAAAGTGTAGGGGACAATTTCCTGGTGCAAGTGCTGGGGGAACCAACTAGAGGCAGAGCTCTTCTTGACCTGCTGCTCACAAACTGGGAAGAATTAGTAGGGGAAGCAAAAGTGGATGGGAACCTGGGAGGCAGTGACAATGAGGTGGTCAAGTTCAGGATCCTGACACAAGGAAAAAGGAGAGCAGCAGAATACAGACCCTGGACTTCAGAAAAGCAGTCTTTGACTCCCTCAGGGAACTGATGGGCAGGATCCCCTGGGAGAATAACATAAGGGGGAAAGGAGTCCAGGAGAGATGGCTGTATTTTAAAGAATCCTTATTGAGGTTACAGGAACAAACTATCCCGATATGTAGAAAGGGTAGTAAATATGGCAGGCAACCAGCTTGGCTTAACAGTAAGATCAGCAAGGATTTCAAACACAAAAAAGAAGCTCACAAGAAGTGGAAGATTGGACAAATGACCAGGGAAGAATATAAAAATATTGCTCAGGCATGCAGGAGTGAAATCAGGAAGGCCAAATCACACCTGGAGTTGCAGCTAGCAAGAGATGTTAAGAGTAACAAGAAGGGTTTCTTCAGGTATGTTAGCAACAAGAAGAAAGTCAAGGAAAGTGTGGGCCCCTTACTGAATGAGGGAGGCAACCTAGTGACAGAGAATGTGGAAAAAGCTAATGTACTCAATGCTTTTTTTGCCTCTGTCTTCACAAAACAAGGTCAGCTCCCAGACTACTGCACTGGTCAGCACAGCATAGGGAGGAGGTGACCAGCCCCCTGTAGAGAAAGAAGTGGTTGGGGACTATTTAGAAAAGCTGGACAAGCACAAGTCCATGGGGCCGGATGCAGTGCATCCGAGAGTGCTAAAGGAGTTGGCGGATGTGATTGCAGAGCCATTGGCCATTTTCTTTGAAAACTCATGGCGATCGGGGGAGATCCCGGATGACTGGTAAAAGGCTAACGTAGTGCCCATCTTTAAAAAAGGGAAAAAGGAGGATCCGGGGAGCTACAGGCCAGTCAGCCTCACTTCAGTCCCTGGAAAAATCACGGAGCAGGTCCTCAAGGAATCAATTCTGAAGCACTTAGAGGAGAGGAAAGTAATCAGGAACAGTCAGCATGGATTCACCAAGGGCAAGTCATGCCTGACCAATCTGATTGCCTTCTATGACGAGATAACTGGCTCTGTGGATGAGGGGAAAGCAGTGGACCTGTTATTCCTTGACTTTAGCAAAGCTTTTGACACGGTGTCCCACATATTCTTGCCAGCAAGTTAAAGAAGTATGGGCTGCATGAATGGACTATAAGGTGGATAGAAAGCTGGCTAGATCGTCAGGCTCAATGGGTAGTGATCAATGGCTCCATGTCTAGTTGGCAACTGGTATCAAGCGAAGTGCCCCAAGGGTCTGTCTTGGGGCCGGTTTTGTTCAATATCTTCATTAATGATCTGGAAGATGGTGTGGATTGCACCCTCAGCAAGTTTGGAGATGACACTAAACTGGGAAGAGTGGTAGATACGCTGGAAGGTAGGGATAAGATTCAGAGGGCCCTAGACAAATTAGAGGATTGGGCCAAAAGAAATCCGATGAGGTTCAACAAAGACAAGTGCAGAGTCCTGCACTTCAGATGGAAGAATCCCATGCACTGCTACAGACTAGGGACCGAATGGCTAGGCAGCAGTTCTGCAGAAAAGGACTTAGGGGTTACAGTGGACAAGAAGTTGGATAGGAGTCAACAGTGTGCCCTTGTTGCGAAGAAGGCTAATGGCATTTTGGGCTGTATAAGTAAGGGCATTGCCAGCAGATCAAGGGACGTGATCGTTCCCCTCTATTTGACATTGGTGAGGCCTCATCTGGAGTACTGTGTCCAGTTTTGGGCCCCACACTACAAGAAGGGTGTGGAAAAAATTGGAAAGCGTCCAGTGGAGGGCAACAAAAATGAATAGGGGACTGGAACACATGACTTATGAGGCGAGACTGAGGGAACTGGGATTGTTTAGTCTGCAGAAGAGGAGAATGAGGGGGGATTTGATAGCTGCTTTCAACTTCCTGAAAGGGGGTTCCAAAGAGGACAGATCTAGACTGTTCTCAGTGGTATCAGATGACAGAACAAGGAGTAATGGTCTCAAGTTGCAGAGGGGGCGGTTTAGGTTGGATATTAGGAAAAACCTTATCACTTGGAGGGTGGTGAAGCACTGGAATGGGTTACCTAGGGAGGTGGTGGAATCTCCTTCCTTAGAGGTTTTTACGGTCAGGCTTGACAAAGCCCTGGCTGGGATGATTTAGTTGGGGATTGGTCTTGCTTTGAGCAGGGGGTTGGACTAGATGACCTCCTGAGATCCCTTCCAACCCTGAAATTCTATGATTCTGTGATTCTATGATAGCAGGCAGGGCAGTCACGCTGCCTCACGAGGGACCCTGGGAGAAACTGTGGGCTTTCAGATTGCTTCCACTAGTGCATCAACCCTGCTCTATGAGCTAATGTGAAGGATGGAGGGTCATGATCCTGCCTCCTCCCACATCCGTTCAAGCAATTTGCTCACTGGAGTGAGGATGGAGCCGTTTTTATTCAAAGGAACTGTTACTGTGAGTGGCTCTCCTGTGGTGTATGCAGGAGGAAGCCCCTTATGTGACTCCATTTCCCTATGTGCCATTTCAAGGCCCTGTTGGCCTCTGCAAGCTGGGTTATGCAGCGCTCCAGGACTATCAGTCATATCCTTTTGACTTATCCAGTCCTGGTGTCTGCAACTGGTTTCTGTTTTAGGGCCCAGTTGCAATTTCATAATGGGGCCATTCATAGTAGTGAATGCTAGGTCCGTAGAAGTGTCTGCATTTCCATTCTGCAGTTTTCAATTCTGCACCACTGAGTCCCAGCTTGGATTTACATCTTTGAAAGTTACTTACACATGTGGACTTAATTTACACCCTTTTTTGCACCTTCACTGTGCAGTTAGACTCTTCTGGATAAAGCATTCTTGGGCTCATGCTCAGCACAGCTGAAGAGGTGGGAGGCAAAGTTGGTTCTAAGCCTTTGTTCCTCTCATAGATCCTGGGAGCAGCTGGGGGCCAGCATGCATTAGAGTAGCTACATGGCTGCTTTAACTTATGCTGACTGGAGTGGTCCATTAGCAGGGACTAATACTGTTCATTGCACTCTGGTTCATATTATATGGCCTTCCCACCCCGGAGTCCCCCTCCCTGGTTCTAGCTGGACACTCCATGTCTTTTCATGTTTGGGTATTAAGCGTAATGCACATTTATGGCAGTGATAGAAATAATAATTTTAAAAATTGGCCCCATTATTCTTGCTCATTTCTCTAACTCGTGTTTTTTTAATGTACTTTTCAATTTAATTTACTTTTCACAGTAAAATGCTGACTGTGGCTTACTTAAATGGGAGGTGAAACTGATCAAATTTAAAATTAAATCTCTGTTATCCCAGCCTAGAAGAAATTTACAGTTTCCTGTCTCACAGGAGTCACATTTTGCACTAAGGATTGTGTTACCACAAATTTGACCACATGGAAATGAAATTTCTTTTCATGCAGTTTTTGAATCATGTATTATTTGTTTTTCCCCTTAAATGTCATAAATACATTGGCATTTGTAGATTGTTGCTGCTTTTAATGAGAGTCAAATTCTTACTCATGTTAGTAACGTTAAGTCAATTGTGTGAGTAAGGCTGACAGGTTTCATTTGTTGTTTTGCTCTTTTATACTGTTATGGTCTCTAGTTATCTCTCATTTTCTCTCCCTTAATTCTTTTCCTGTTTGAAGATGTTTGGGTAAAAATATCTGTTTCATTTTTGTCTTCTACATAAAATCACATCAGGTCAAACCACATGAATTTTCCAACTTCCAGCTCAGCTTTGTGTCTGAAAATCAAATTATGCTCTTCATGCTTGGGACGTTATCATAAATCATCACCAACAATAAAGTATGAAGAGTCAGAACATAGCAAGTAGTTTTGCTGATGTATTAGTGAGAAAGACAAAACACAGTTTGTTCTGCCTCATCTCTATAGGTTCTTCGCTGCTGTCCGTAAAATAGTCATGCGTGACTCAGAAGACACAGTAGCAGCAAATCAAATACAGCAGTAAGGTACCATTTTCACAGCCACTTTTCTAATAACCACACTGTAAGACAAGGGTGGGCAAACTACGGCCCGGGGTCCGCATCCAGCCCTCCAGATGTTTTTATCCGGCCCTTAAGCTCCCGTTGGGGAGCGGGGTCCGGGGCTTGCCTCCCTCCGGCACTCCAGCCAGGCAGCGGGGTCCAGGGCTTTCCCCACTCCATGCGGCTCCCGGCAGCAGCGGCACATCCCCCTTCCAGCTCCTACGCATAGGGGCAGCCAGGGGTCTCCGCATGCTGCCTCCGCCCCAAGTGCTGTCCCCGCAGCTCCCATTGGCCAGGAACCGCGGCCAATGGGAGCTGCAGGGGTGATGCCTGTGGACAGGGCAGTGCACAGGGCTGCCTGGCGGTGCCTCCGCTGCTTGAGGTAAGCGCCGCCTTGGAGCCTGCACTCCTGACCTCCTCCTGCGCCCCAACCCTCTGCCCCAGCCTGGATCCCCCTCCCGCCCTCCGAACCCCTCGGTCCCAGCCTGGAGCACCCTCCTGCACCCTGAACTCCTCTTTTCTGACCCCACCCCAGAGCCCGCACCCTTAGCCGGAGTCCTCACCCCCTCCCGCACCCCGACTCCCAATTTTGTGAGCATTCATGGCCCGCCATACAATTTCCATACTCAGATGTGTCCCTTGGGCCAAAAAGTTTGCCCACCCCTGCTGTAAGGTATTGTTCTGATCTCTGATTTCCTTCCCATGTTGAATACATGTATTTCTATGTATATAATACTATCAGAAATCCGGAGCTCTATGGTACAATACTGTTCATTATCACTTAACATAACCGTTGTGTAAGTCAGTTCTACTGCTGGTTTCATCAAGAGAACTGGATGTTCTTGGCACTGGATGTTCTGGGATTCTCCCACAGACAATCTCTCTTGAAAAGCAGCTTGCTTTCCATGTTCTTTCACTCTAGTTACATAAAAACACACATTTATCTTTTGTCTCAAACAAATACTTGCACTGGAAGATTAAGCCTCCCTGTTATATTTACTTTTATTCTCCAGTAGTATGTGTTAGTTATTGAACTCACTTTTTTGCTTGAGCTGATGGGATAAAAGTGGACTTGTCACTTTCTAAACTATGGTCCATGGCATCCCAATACTTGTAAATGCCAGGGAAGGGCAAAGCTGGTGAATTGTAAATTTTTATAACTAGTGAACTCAAACATAAACAAACCAAAACCAAATTTTGTGTTCCTGTGTCAAGGAAGAGGCAAGTACCGTTACAGTTCTGTGAATTAATTTAAGAATATAATATTTACCTGCAAAGTAGGCATTGCCCACTGGGTCCTGGCAAGATGTCAGTAGCAAACCCACTGGCACAAACTTTGAGTGCCCCTGCTGGACTTTCCTGACTCTCTAAAGCTCTGTTTAGTGAAAGAGAAAATGGTCACAAATAAATACAGGTATAACACAATGCATTTGCTGAATAATGCAGCTGACAATTTCTGCTAACCAAAACACAGAGCTGCAAATAACTCAGAAGTACATTTAGCAGCAATTTTTGGATTCTGCCATGTGCTAAACATACGTCCTCTGGAGGATTTTAATCACACTTTGTCTATATGGATTTCACAGAAATGAGCTATTTTTAGTGCTTCATTTCATTTGCTGTTTGGGACAGTACACTATACAACACAATTGTGCAGTGCAATATATGACAATTTACAGAAAATAAATTCTGCCCACTTTATATTCATGGTTACAGTAGTGAAGGGAGCTTACCACATGCAACAACAGTTTTCCACATGCAAAGGAAAAGACCTAGCCAAGTGGTAGCGGTTAGAAGCGAGGAAAACTCCAAGGAGTACTTCACAGAGTTCCCCACACATCATCTCCCCTTCCCCAGACAGCATTCAGACCCAGCCCACAAAGCCCTTGGATTCCCAGGGATTGGAAATAGGTCAGGCTCATCATGCACATTTCCCCCCACTCCTATGCTCCCTGTCAGTGCAGCTCTATTGGCTTAAAGGTTGGGACTGTATCAGAGCTTCTCAAACTGGGGTGCAGGGGGTGTGAAATGTATTCTGTGTGTGGCGGGGGGGAGGGGTGAGAAGCTTTAGGGGGAAAAAAGGTGCTGTGCACATTCAGAGCTGGGTGGCCGTAGATTAGCGGCTGCTGGTCGGGCGCCCAGCTCTGAAGACAGCAGCAGCAGTGGAGAAACTAAGGGTGGCAAAGTATTGCCACCCTTACTTCTGCACTGCTGCTGCTGGTGGTGCTACCTTCAGAGCTGGGCGCCCAACCAGCAGCCGCCGTTCTCCACTCTGCCTTCAGAGCTGGGCGCCCGACCAGCAGCCGCCGTTCTCCACTCTGCCTTCAGAGCTGGGCGCCCGACCAGCAGCCGCCGTTCTCCACTCTGCCTTCAGAGCTGGGCGCCCGACCAGCAGCCGCCGTTCTCCACTCTGCCTTCAGAGCTGGGCGCCTGACCAGCAGCCGCCGTTCTCCACTCTGCCTTCAGAGCTGGGCGCCCGACCAGCAGCCGCCGTTCTCCACTCTGCCTTCAGAGCTGGGTGCCCGACCAGCAGCCGCCGTTCTCCACTCTGCCTTCAGAGCTGGCTGGCAGAAAAGCAGCAGCTGCTGACTGGGTGCCCAAAGCGGGGAGGGGAGGAGGCGTAAGCTACTGCAGACGCAAAGAAGGTGGGCACGATCAAATAAGTTTGAGAACCACTGGACTATATTCTCTTCTCTTGGGAGTCTCTTTGGGGCTGGTAGGAAAATGATGTATTAGTGGATTGCCGCCTTCCCCTGGCCCAGTTTCCCATCCACCCACCCTCAGTGGGGTTGTGATGACTTGCGTGTTGCCTTCCTGCTTACTGCTTCCTGTTCCCTCTTCCTGTTGGTTTCCTGCTTCCTAAACTCAGTGTTCTAGTTTGCATGCCTTGTGTGCACACACGTAGCACTGGGTGTGTGCAGTTACCCAGGGCCTGCTATTACATATCTGCCATTTGGACTGTTATGATTTTTGTTCAGACTTAATAGATTTGTGGTAATTACATGTTTTGATTGACCACCAACTAGCATGTCTTGCTTTGATTTCCTTATGATTTGGGATTGCTGTTCTGGGATGCATCAGAGCATAACAGTGGTCATGCCCTCTCCTCCCAATAGGACCCACGGAGTTCCTAATTCTGTAGAGAGCCTTTCTCAAAGAGAGGAAGGGAGAGACTTAGGGTTGTCAGCTGTCCTATGACTCGCATTCAGCAGGGTTGCAAGGATCCCCCACAGTTTACCTTCCTGGCTCCTGCGGATTGTTAGGCAGAAGAATTGGAGGCAGCTAATCTGCCTCTCTTCTTCCACTCTCTCCCTCCCTCCTGAGGACAGCCCACATGGAACAACTAAGAGGAGGCAGAGGAGGCTGCTCCAGTGGCCTACCAGCAAGGGAGATGAGGAGGCTCAAAAGGTGTGATGGAGAATGGGAGTGTAAGATGGGGGCAGAGACTGGGACTGGAAGGATGGGCACACAATTGGGGACATGCAGGGTAGGGTCAGAGGATGGGCTGAGATGCAGAATAGGAAGGCAGGGGCTGAAAGAAGAAAGAGAAAAAGATAATGAGGAGCAGGGGCAGAATGGAGGAGGTAGCTCCAGATCTTCAAAGACCCCACAAAAACCAATTCTGCACCTTTCAGTTTTCCCATCCCCCCTCGGTCTCCCTGGCCCTGGCTCTCGCAGACTCTCCCTATCTTTCACCCTGACTTTCCTGAACTGCCCCTTGCTCCCTCAACAACTTCCACCAGCTTCTGAAAACTAAGCTCCTGCCTCCCCCTCACACCTGCTCACACTACGTTTGGGGAATTTATACCCTTAGGAAATGACAACACGTTCTCACTTGTGAAATATGTCACAAGTGTTGCTGCTCTGTTTGGTAGCTATGGCATTGGTGCCGCAAAAGTGGGTATCTCTATAGCTGAATTCAGCCTACCACACCACTGGACTCCTTCGGCACCTCTGATCAGCACTTTGTTCTCTGTGCTTTTTGGTTGAGTGCCACCTTATCAGAAAGACTAAACTTTCACAGGATGGGAGAGCTAGTGTTGCTTAACCCCAGAATGAAGTGGTAAAGTAATGTTTCAGTCAGACTGCACCCCAGGTACAGCAAGGCAGGGGGGCTGGAACAATTTATATAGTGGGGGTGCTGAGAGCCATTGAACCCTTCTGCAAACCCTGCATATAATGGAAACCACTTCAAGCCAGGGGGTGTGCAGCACTCCCAGTACCCCTAGTTCCAGCACCAATGCAGCAGCGTGTCTGCTACTCCATTTCTCAGTTGACTAGCAGCATGGCTCCTGCAGTCACTCACAAAGGATTCTTGGTTGTTCTTTCAGCTGTGAAGTACATTGGCAGAAACCGTAACTATACATTTCTGGAGATATTGGATGCCATCCACAGTTGTATGATTTGAGATTTGGATTTTATTAAAAATAGATTTTAAGACTGTTACAGCATTTGAACCAATAAAACTGTAGTATGCAAACATGTGCACCATGACTTAAGTCAAGTGCACTATGACTGCCTGAGTTTTCTCTCATATTTCAAAGCACCAGTCATAAGGGAAGAGCAGTCTGTCTCTGAGACAATGTAGCAGCTGATTGGGCAGTGAGGAGAAGATCATAGGGGAAAAGAAAGAAGGGAAAAGGTGGTGTGAAGGGAGGAGAGCAGGAAGAGAGGATAAGAAATGGGGAAGTCAAGAATAGATAGGAAAAAGAACTGTTGGAATGGCAGCAATTATTCTTACTATTCTAGCCCGCCTTCTGTCTGTCTGTCTCTCTCTATATGTTGTTTCTAACTATTTAGGCAGGTCCAACAGGACAATTTATATCAGTGAATAGTGAGAGATTTGAAATTCATGGAGGGTATTTTCTTTTGGGACCTATCAATAGAAGTTTAATGGAAAAAATGAATGCAGATGTAGTACCCCGACTTTGTGAACTGAGTTAAATTTGTACATTAAAAATCAGTCCACAGTAGTTAGCTTGTCTGACACTTAGCAGTACCTGTGGTTTATTTTACCCTGTTAGGCTGGGTGAGACATCATTAAATCACATTTGTAAGTATCTGTATACTTCACATTGTGAAAAAAATGTGTTTGTCTGTTTTGGATATATTTATTTAATTAGAATACAGGTAATTTAGATGGAATAAACAGATCTTAATAGTAAAGTGCTGTGTGCTCTACAGTTCATAGAGCATGAGTTAAAGCATGACTGAACTGACAAGATGTGTGATTATTTTATGTATTACAATACTTGTTTGTGAAGGTTAATTATCTGGATAAGAGACAGCTGAATAATCTCATGAAATTCCAGTCATTTGCTTACTGAAGGCATACAAATGACTGTTCTCACTAATGTAAAATCATTTTGCATTTAATCCTTGCTGAAAAAATGCACGTTAGTAATTCGGTCCAATCACAGTCCCTGCTGTCTATGTTTTTTTGATGATATTTGTGTTTCCCCCCCAGACACCCCATCACAAAGAGTACAGTTTATTCTTGGAACAGAGGATGATGATGAGGAACACATTCCTCATGACCTCTTTACTGAACTTGATGAGATTTGCTGGCGTGAAGGAGAGGATGCTGAATGGAGAGAGACAGCAAGGTAAGTATTTTCAGGAGGTGTTTTTGTCAGTAACTGATGGTCACTGAAAGTGTGGTGAGACGTTTCAAAGCTGTAGGAGGCCCAGGAATGGATTTTGGATACAAAGCTTAAACAAACAAAAAAATCATTTAAATCCTTGTATAACTAGTATTGCCACAGTATCTGTCATTCCTTAAGACCCAGATGTTTTCATCTGGATTTAACATATATAGGTCAGAATGAAAATTGAATGAAAGAACTGACATAAACAAAAAAAATCTATTACTTATAGTAATTAAGTAGACCCTTTTATTCATATTTTAGCCCATCATTTTTATATTTAAAGTATTTTTAAACATACACAACCAGGAACATATCCTTGAGAAATCCATGAGTTGGCCTCTTTATTAAAAGATCACAGGAGAGAGGGAATAACATTACCATAGCCAAATTAAACTTAAGATAAACTCAAATATTCACAGAGTCCAACCTTTAATGAGCAGATGCTCTGGAGACTTTGAATGTTCAGTGTTAGATCATTTCACTTCTGCAGAATTAAAATGTGGAAAGAATGTCTGCCCAGATTTTTTCTCTGCTGAAAGACATTAACTGAATATCAATTACATAGCTGCTTGTTTTTCTTCCTCGGGCTCCTAAGTGTGGGAGTCACTTACTATATACCTGGTTTCAATGGGGCATTACATTTCCAACAAATCTGGATTTTGGGGCTTACCATTTTTCTCCTTGGAATCTCTACACTCTCTTTCTTTAGATAACTGCCACTAATTTGTTTAGTGTTCATGGAAGGTGCCAGAGTGCCCAGAGATATCGGGCCAGATCTGTGACTTCAATATGGCCTTGGTGGATGAAATAGGCTGTAGATTTGGCTGAATTGATCAACTGAGGAATCTATCTATTGGAGGAATACCCAGGTGGTGGGGTTCTGAAGGGCCAAGAGCAGTCACTCATCCCTGTGACCTCGCTGCAATTGTGTAAGCTTGGAGGGGCACAGAAGGGCAGGTTCCTTGTTCCCTTCTCCTCCATTTTTGTGTCCACATGCAGGGAGCATCCTCAATCAGTTCATATGCTTTTTTCCATGGACTACAGTAGATTACACCACAAAATTGATGTTCTGTGGGTCCTAAAATATTCATATTCACAGTCAAAGAAAGAAAATATAATTTATCTTTTTTTTCAAAAGGTCTTCATTTTACTCATGCTAATTAAAGATGGTTTATATCTTGAAGAAAAAAAAATCAATTCTGTTTATAGTTACAGAATTTTTCAGCAGGGAAGTGGAATAGGAATGTCTTCTGGGAAGCATTACAGAAGTATGTTTCTTAGAAATTATTCTGATTTTAATTTAACATCTTATAATCAAGACAGAGTTCCAAATAAATAGCTGAAATAAAAGAAACATCCATTTAATTTGATCTATCATATGTCTATTTTAATTGTCCTCCTTCCTCTTCACAGTAGATAAGAAAGCACGTTTTGTATTGTACATACTGTGACGGGGCAAGGCCGGATGGCTATAGAAAAGTAGTGGGAGATAGATATATTAGCTCCAGGCTAAACAAATCCCTGGTACCAGGTTAAGTGAAATGGAAGCTGCTCCAGGTCAATTAAGACACCTGGGGCCAATTAAAAACTTTCCAGAAGGCAGGGAGAATGCTAGGTTGATTAGGACACCTGAAGCCAATCAGGGGCTGGCTGAAACTAGTTAAAAGCCTCCCAGCCAGTCAGGTGGGTGTGCATGTCAGGAGCTGTGGAAGGAAGTTATGCTGTTGGAGAGGCTGAGTAGTACGCACCATATCAGGCAGAAGGAAGGAGGCCCTGAGATAAGGGTGAAGTGGAGCTTGAGAAAGTGAGGGCTGCTGTGGGGGAAGTAGCCCAGGGAATTGTACACGTCATGTTCCTAGAAGGTCAGCTACCATAGCTGATACTATCAGGGTCCCTAGGCTGGAGCCCAGAGTAGAGGGTGGGCCCGGGCTCCCCCCCTACCTTTGCCCCCTGATTAATCACTAAGACTGGGAGACAACAGAGACTGTGCAAGGAAGGATAACTTCTCCTCCCCTCCCTTGCTGGCTTATGATGAAAATGGCTCAGTAGACTGTGACCCTTATCTCTAGAGAAAGAAGGGTTACATGGAGGGTCACAGTGAGCCTCTGAGGCTAGAGAAATCCGCCAGGAAACATGGGACCCATGGAGGCAAGGACAGGGCTTTGTCACAATACACACTAGTAAACTAATAAGTGTAATGAAGTGGAGTAGGTATTACATATTACTGAATACATCACTAATCCTGGAACAATAGGCTTTTAGAGTAAATCCTTGATCCAGCATTCAGTTCCAGTAAGTAAGCTCTGTTCTGGAGACAACTGTAGTTGTAGTAGTAAAATTAATATATAGAGCACTTTTCACCAGCTGATCTCAAAGTGCTTTGCAAAGGAAGTCAGTATTGTCACCCCCATTTTACAGATGGGGAATCAGTCACAGAGAGAGGAAGTGACTTGCCTACAGTCACCCAACAGGTCAGTGGCAGAGCCAGGAATAGAATCCAGGTCTGCCAAGTCCCAGTCCAGTCCTCTGTCCACTAGGACTTATTGCCTTGTAGGAGTCAGGAAGGGGAGGAATCCTTCCCTTCAAATCAGGGAATGCCTCTCAGCGGTTGCTGTATCTGCAGTGCTTGTGGTAGCTGTTGAAGCTCCTGCTCTCTCCCTGCTCAAAGGTAAGGACTAGTGGATTTGCATAGTGGCAAATTCTCCAGTCCCTCTATTGTCTCCTCAGCTCACCCTCAACCCCCTGAATACTGGGCATAGCTAAGCTCCAAAGAACACAGCTCCATGGCATGCAAAGGGCATATGGTACGAATGATGTGAGAAGCCCCAGGGAGGTGCTGGTTCCTCACCCTTGCAAAAGCAAAATTCCATTAGTTTCACTGTGATTAGGGACTTCTGTGGCTGTAGAGATGGGGCGTTAGGTGGTGGTCAAGATTTCCCTTCGTAATATTGCCACAAAGGAATGGCATAAGAATGCCAGTGTTTCTGATGGATTTTGTGACTCTGGTGTTAATGTAATTGTTTTAGAATATCTTCTTTTATAAACATGAGTTACTGTGTATTTATTGTTTGCATGTTACCATCAGTGTGCTAGGTACTTTACAGAGCAGCTAACAGAGTTATTGTGTAATCAATAGCCAGAAAAGGAATACCAAGAGCCCAGTCCAGCTCCCATCAAATTCCACGGCAGTTTCGCTGTTGACCTTAATGAGCACAGAACAAGGCATCAAATAGTTACATATGCATTTTACCAGGAGGAGGTGTGGTGAATCTCTGGTGCAATATGTCTGGACTCTTCTGCAATTCCATTTGATGGAGCCTGCATGCACAGTCATTATTCTGGAACCTTTTATAAATGTTGTGTGCAAGTGGTGTAAGATTCATTGAGACATTTGCTGCTCAGTTAGCCAAAATGGTAGCAGCTATTGAAGAGGAGTGTGGATAAGATTTGGCTGAAGCTCAATATCTCTGGGAAGAACAGAACAGATTTATCTAAACAGAGGGAAAGGAGTTAGCAAGCTGCTGTGGAGGATTTAAAGTGGCAAAGGCTCAGTTGTGTTGTCTCAAAGGCAGATTCCAATCCTAATGAGCCCATCAATACAATATTATTCATACACAACGTTTTTTATGGTTAATAATGGTTTGGTATACTAACCATTTAACTATATTATTAAACATAAATAATTGGATTATTTCTTTTTTGTAACAGGCCACATTGCAACAATAATTATGTGCTATTATTTAGAAATCAAACATATACAGGGATTAAAACATCATAAAGTAATCAGAACATTTGTGAACATTTGGTGAAAGCAGGAATCTCTTGTGTCAGCCCTAAAGTGATCCATGTTGCCCCTTTGATGATGATAAAGAAGCAGAAATGTATCCTTTTGGTAAATGACATTCAATGTTACTAATAGAATAATTTGCACAGATGACCTGGCTGTACTATTGTGTACAGAATGCTTGATTTATAGTTGCTGTCCTATAAAAGTACTTAGTGCACCTGTGACCCACAGACCTCCTGGATGTGGTGTCCTATCTAGTAGCATCGAAACCACTTAAAGATTAATGAGTCTGCTATAGCTTTAGCTAATAGTCATATGGCTTTTAGCTCATGCAGTAGCGGCTCATGCATTTAGCTCCAGAGGTCCCAGGTTTGATCCCACCCACTGGGGTCTGTCGGTGTTACAAGTGGGGGTTCGTCCAGGATATCAACTGGGAAGTCTCTGAAGGTCGGGATGCGCTTCTTCAGCTAGGGGAAGTATGTAACCCACACACCTCCCGGATGTGGTATTTTATCCCTTTTAATGGCACCAATGACCACTTAGACATTAATGAGTCTGCTACAGCCTTAGCTAAGGGCCATGTGGCTTTTGGCTCATGCACTAAGTTTCAGAGGTCCCAGGTTCAATCTTGCTTGCTGACGACCGGGGTCTGCCAGTGTTACACACACTTTGTAAAGAAACAAACCTGGAGATGGTAGTTAGACTTATAATATATACACAGTAGTGCAACAGCATGTTGATAAATGCTATCGAAGTTCAAGTCTATTGAACCAGTCTTTTGCATTGCTGAGTGGGACAGTGGTTTAGATTTCCCATGGTTGAACCTCAGAAGGTCACCCCAAATTTGGGTGATTATCTGAGCCTTATTCAGATCTCTTTAGTCTGCCTATTTGTAGTTGAAATCTCAGGAGAATGTCCTTTCCCATGAAAGCACTTCTGCTTCTGGAACTGACCAGAATATGGTAAACCAGTGTGGTAAGAAGTTAACCAAACTTTTTAGATCTTCAGAAGAGATTTAGCTTAATTTTTGATGAAAATTATGATCTCTGTTATATTCAAATCCATTTTCCCATCCATAGTTTTGAGAGATGGGTAGCTAACAGGTGCATTGGTTATGACACGAATGCCAAGCGATAATCGCTGGTAGGGCAAAATAAAAACCCACTTTCTGCAAATGGTCTACACTTCCTTTCAAAGACATGAGGTCACACAACTTGTCTCCCTTTGTCACTTCTGGTTTGTCTCTAAGCAGTTTATTTACTTTGGTTCATTTTCAAATTAACATTGGCAAAAGTTCATGCTGAAACAGGTATAATATGTAGGATTATGATGCCTGTGCTAGTCAGGCAGGTTGCAAGTGAATGAATGCTTGGGGAGACACAGCAAGCTCTGAAACAGATATTACTGGACCCCATAAGCCTGATATTTTGCACTAAAAAGTTATGGCAAAGAATACTACAAAGTGTTCATATGCTCTATTTCATGTATACTATGTACAAAATACCCGATACATTTAAAAAACAGTGATAGTTTTTTTTAAAAAAATTGGACAGTCCTGTTTAACCCTTTGGTTCTATAACAGAATGTCACCATTGGAGAAACTCTTGAAGTATTTTATTTTATCAGTCAATGACCTGTAAGAGAGGTCATACATTTCTTCCCCCACCCACCTCCCACAGCTAAAGAAAGTGTCAAGCTGCAAACACTGAGCGTGGATTTTGAACACGCCAAAATCTGTATTTCTGTTTTTATTTAGCCCGCTATAAAAGAATGGGAAAACTTGGATCCAGGCCTGGGTTAGGATTTCTAAACCTTTTATGTTCCTGAAGTTTGGCGATAAAGTCAGGGGCTTGATAAAGACCCAACTCTGGATTATTATCCACCCTTTTCCTTTTTTTTTAAAAAAAAAAAACCCACCAGATACATTTGCATAAAGATTAGGTCTTTCTTCCTTTTAGAGTTTCTGTTACTGATGCTTATTCCTTGTTTTAAGTAATAATCTCCCGACATGGTTAACAAGTATCACATGAGGTAGTGTATCCAACTCAAAATATAGAGAAGAAAATCAACTCAGGAAGCATTTCTTAGAAGAGATGGGACACTCCACTCAGAGAATGGCATCAGCAGTGTTGTGCTACTGTAGCATGCATCAAAACCATTAACTAGTAGAGCAAGATGAAATCGTAAGAAATAAAGATCATGTTTTCATACAAATATTTTTAGTACTAAAAACAGATTGACTTGGATACGATCACTGACATATATGGAAAACTGCTGAAAGACCAGACACATAGGATAATGACACAAAGGTAAATCTCACAGGGGTGAACAGTGAGATGGCAAAATTTGGAGATGATACAACATTATTAAAGATAGTTAAGACACATGCAGACTGAGAAGAGCTACAAAAGGATCTCTCAAAAGTGGGTGACTGGGCAACAAAATGGCGGATGAAATTTAATGTTGATAAATGCAAAGTAATGCACATTGGAAAGCATAATCCCAACTATACATATAAAATGATGGGATCTAAATTAGCTGTTCCCACCCAAGAAAGAGCTCTTGGAGTCATTGTGGAGAGTTCTCTGAAAACATCCACTCAATGTGCAGTGGCAGTCAAAAAACCAAACAGAATGCTGGGAATAATTAAGAAAGGAGTAGATAATAGGACAGAAAATACCATGTTGCCTCTATATAAATCCATGGTACGCCCACATCTTGAGTAGTGTGTGCAGATGTGGCCAGCCCATCTCAAAAATGATATATTGGAATGGGAAAAGGTTCAGAAAAGGGCAACAAAAATTATTAGGGGTATGGAATAGCTTCCGTCTGAGGAGAGATTAATAAGACTGGGGCTTTTCAGCTTGGAAAAGAGATAGCTAAGGGGAGATATGATTGAGGCCTATAAAATCATGACTGGTGTAGAGAAAGTAGATAAAGAAGTGTTATTTACTAATTCTCATAACACAAGGACTAGGGGTTCACCAAATGAAATTAATAGGCAGCAGGTTTGAAACAAATAAAAGGAAGTATTTCTTCACACAACACACAGTCAACCTGTGGAACTTCTTGCCAGAGGATGTTGTGAAGGCCAAGACCATAACAGGGTTAAAAAAAGAACTAGATAAATTAATGGAGGATGAGTCCATCAATGGCTATTAGCCAGGATGGGCAGGGATGGTGTCCCTAGCCTCTGTTTGCCAGAAGCTGGGAATGAGCGACAGGGGATGGGTCACTTGATGATTACCTGTTCTGTTCATTCCCTCTGGGCACCTGGCACTGGCCACTGTCGGAAGACAGGATACTGGGCAAGATGGACCTTTGGTCTGACCCAGTAGGGCTGTTCTTATGTTCTTAAATAAACCACCCAAAATGCAAATATCCAGGAAGAAGAATCCTGGAAAGCAGTAATGTTAAAAGTGTCTTGGACAACAGATTAGAATGAGTATCTGATGTAACAGGGCAGCAAATGCAGAGGCACCACTTCATTGAGTAGAGGTAAAAGTCTCTTCTGATATAGTTCTGGTGTGACTGTGCCTAGGCTATTGAGTTTATTTCTGGATACATCATTACAGAGAGATACTGATTTACAAAAGAAGATTCTAAGAGATAGGAGATATAAGAAATATTTTTGATGCCATTATATAATGAGAAGGACCAATGCAAAATGCAGATCTTCCTAAACTGCAGACTAGTTATAAAAGAGACAAAGGGCAAACTAGTTCTCATGAGATACTCTGAAAGCAAAAGACACCAGGCAGAATGTGATTGAACATGCGGTATAGAATGCTAAATCAGATCTCAAATATGTTATGAAGAGTTTCGCCAATCCCAGGGAATATGGAATATTACAGTTTTCACATAAAGTTTTACCACATCATATGATTTTTTCTGACAGTGTTTGATTCAATTGGTGTAATTTTGTGTGGGAAAAGTACACTTGTTTGAAAACCATTGCTTTGGACTCATCTAGAAAAGCAATAATTGCAAGTTGAAAATGAAATCTTAACACAATATTCTGTTGTGAAACAGAATGTCAACTGTACCTTGATATAATCATGTGCGACCAATCGCTAACTGTAAAATCATAGAATCCATCAAATTTATAATGACAAACAATAGTTAATATTGGCATTTTAGTGTTTGGGTTGTTTGGTTCTAAGTCACCAAGCCTGTTTTATCAAGTCAATGTTCATTATAGAGAACACCAAATACTACCCATCTACCCATTCCTTAATCAGAAAACATAGAAAGCTGAACAGCCCAGGGCATACTTAGGAGAAATGTGCCAAAGAGTGTACTCAATTTACATCATGTTCTGTGTGTATGCTGTTTTTGTTTCATGTCCTATGCAGGCCTTAAGGGAGTTTGGCATTTAATTTTGAAAAGGTGTCTCAGAAGACCAAAAGCCTGGAATACTATAGATGCCTGTGGGTTGTGTCTCAGAAAATAGTATATTGATCCTTAGGTTCAGAAAAAATCAGTAGAAAACCACCACCTCATGGCTGGTATCATATGAAGATTAACATTGCCTAGGGCACTCACGAGAAAGTGTTGGGTGATCAAAGATAGGCAATGAAGCAGAATAGTTTGCATTTAATTTCCACGTTATGATTAAACCACTACCTCTGCAACTATAATTGCAAATGTTATCATTTTTATGGCCTCTTGAACAGAAATAGATCTTTTCAGCCCCTTTCCTCTATCCTCATTAGACATTTAATTTTAAAAGTATCCCCCCAATTTAACTGAGTGTTGAAGGAAACACTCAGGTACACTTACTCCAAAACATAGTATCTTGGCTTCAAATAGTGTTTCTACAAATGAAGCACTAGCTAGCAGGAGTAGCTAATTAACTTCAGGTTCCCCCAAGATTGTGTCAGAAGCTTAACTGATGAGACCTGAAACACAAAACAGGCAGTTTCATTTTCTGAATAACTTCTGTGTGTGAAATTCAGCCATCTACAGAGCATCAGCCCAAGACTCATGAAACATTCAAGTGATTACAGGTTTAAGTGGGAATTAAATAAGACATAGGCCCTGGATTAGCCCCATCGACATAAGGATGAATTTCACGCACAGAAGGTATTTTGAAAATGAAATTAAATAGCCTGTTTCCTTTTTCAGGTTTTATTCCATTAAACTTCAGAACCAATCTCCCTTCATAGTGTTGCGGTGGAATATACTAATGCAAACACTTGAGAACTGCATGCTTTGTTAATCTCACCTCAGTCAGGAGTCAAGTGATAGCACAGGGAATCCTGACACCAAAAACTAGTTTTGTTTGGTTAAAGGAAGGCTTTGCATAATAACTTTTTCATGGCACAGGAAACTCTTAAAACATTTTAGGGTGGTTGGTCCTCACAAAGAATTTATATTGCAAAGAGCGGTCTTCTTTTGGAAGAGGTGCAGCAAGGATCTGCCTCTCGCACTCTCCTCCTTCCCCACTCCTCAGTTTGAACTCTGTTATGTCTATATACAAGGTGTAAGGTAGTGGGGAAATAGGACTCTTATTTATAAGACTAATGACAAAATAGAATGTCATATAGTACGGAGAGAGTTTGGGTCATATTTTCTTCTGGTGTCACTCCACTGAAGTAATTACAGTGAAACCAGCAGAGAATTTGGCTGTTTATATATATTAAAAAAATGCGGATGTGCAATTCAAATTTTCATTAGATGGCTAACAGAGTGTTTTGGGGAGAGATAGTGTAGCAGTCTAGGACTTTTTTTCCCCTAAAGTGTTTACTAGTTTCTTGTCTCTTGTCCAGACTTTCTTCTTATAGGCAGAGCTGATAGTGTTGGCTAATACTTTCCATATTTTCAGTTTCTTATAACTTTCCCAAACTCTAACCATTCTGGCTGAAATTTCCCATACTAGGTGTCTGCCTCAGGCTGAATTTTGTTTGAAAAGTTTCAGCTATAATAGTTCAGGTGCTCTCAAGAATGAAATTAGAGGGAACATTTTTGCCCATGTTAAAAAATTCTTAGTCATTTCATTGAGAAGGTCTGGTACCTCTGTTCTTTTGAGCAAAGTAGTTTAAATTTGGCTGGGGGACACTTTTTGTGTCAGAGATGTAAGTTTTGCTGTCCATGTGGAAATCCACTCAAATTTGGCCAAGTTTTAAGCCTTTGGAAAATCCCACTTTGCATATGCTCAGTAGAGACTCGTTAAAGTTTAGAAGTTAAGTTCTGTGACTATTTCCTCTATACTTGGCATGGTCCAGCCTGAAGGTGCAGCGGGCTGAGCAGGACTTTCTCTGCAAATGCTGCTATTGGCTGATGTGAGCCACTGTGACAAAATATACTGTAACTGTATGCAGGGAGACTGTTTCCTGTGCTTTGCTGGTGACCAGGCAGCATAGAGGAGAAAGAGGGAGTGACTTGACTGGAATGTAGCTGGGGAAGCATGAGGAGTGAGGTGTGGGGAGGGCATGGAGGGAGGAGACGAATGGATTACAAGATCTGGGATGCGGTGGTCAGTGGAGGTGGGGAGTGGGACAGGAGTTGGATAGGAGCAGAGGGAGAGGAGGAGGTTGGAGGGGCATATAGGTGCAGAGGGAGACTAGAGCAGGAGCCAGGGAATGGAGATGTGAAGGACCAGAGAGGGACTGAGGCATGAGTTGGGGGAGTTGGACAGCAGAAGAAAGAGAGGGGGCAGGAGCCAAGGCATTGGGTGATGGATAGAACCAGAGGTGGTGGAGGGCAGGACCTGGGAGAGTTGGATAGGAGAAGAGGGTGGAAGGTAGGAGCCTGGGATGGGGTTGGATAGGAGCAAAGTGGGTAGTAGATAGGAACAGGGGGAGAGGGAGCAGGAGCTGTCTGTGTGTGTGTAGGGGGATGGGATGATGTATAGGAACAAAGTGGGGCTGGGGCAGGACAGACAGGAATGGGGGGCAGAGGCAGGTTTGGCAGGGGGACATGGGCAGAAGAGTATATAACCACTAGAGCATGAACTGTTCCAAAACTTGAAAATGAACCCAGAAGTCCTGAGTCCCTACATTCTTCTGCTGCCAGCAAATAGTCGTGAATCCACTGACAAAGCATATGTCTCATCCCTCTCTTGTGCCTGGGCTATGTAGAGTATAACAGCCTACTATTGCTACCAGTTACTTCATTAGCTCAAGTAGCGGAGATCTGTTCTGTTGAGTGTTAGTATCGCTCTGCATGATGGAATTTCTGGGGTTTTTTTTCAGTTTACTTTTTTCAAGGATTTATATTGATTCTGTAGCAATTCTTTACCACTACACATTCCCAGAGTTTATCAATGATTCTGACACACAAAGCAGTTTTAGCCATGATAGGTCATTATCCAAAGTTGCACAAAACAAAACATGTTATGTTATTTTTTATCTGCTTTCCCCTTCAACTCTCAGGATGAAATAAATGTTCAACAAATGGTATGGGACAAAATTGCTGGGGGGGGAGGGAATGTTCTCATGTTTCCTGCAAACAACAGAGAGTAAAATAAAACCAAACAAAATATTTGGTAGTGTCCATTGAATATGCATGAAAATAATTCACTTTTCATTTCCTATATATAAAGGCTTACTAAGCTGTTTGTTTGCATAGATGGTTGAAGTTTGAAGAAGATGTAGAGGATGGTGGAGAGCGATGGAGCAAACCATACGTTGCCACTCTGTCACTTCATAGCTTGTTTGAGTTGAGAAGTTGTATCCTGAATGGTACAGTTCTACTGGACATGAGAGCTAATTCTTTAGAAGAAATTGCAGGTATACTGATGTTTTATACCAATAACCTATCATGATAAATATTAATGTTGGAAACTAAAGTATGTATCACTTATCAGAGAGCTTTTGCATAAAAATCAGCTGTATGTAGAAACATTTTCTATAAATATTTTACATGTATAAAAATATCTAAAATTGGAGTTGAGCAGTATTGTAGTAAGATATTTTATAGCTAACTTTGCATAAGTTGTAGGTGTTTTATCAGAGTGGATGTGTTCTCTACTCCACTTCTGCCACCACACATTCAAAATGATATATGTACTAAGTTCCACAAATTAAAGCCATTTTTGAGATGGCTGATCACAAACAGACAAATCATCTTAAACATTCCTTAAAGCATCAACAGTTTTCCACCATGCTGAAATAACACACAACCAGCTGAATGGGCTCTTTCCCAAATTTACAAATATGCATCTTTGGTTTGAGAACAAGATAGAGACATTTCAGCTGGTAGTGTATATTTTCTAGGAAGTTGTAGATACCTTAGAATGAAAGTGGCTTTTTTAATTATATGAATGTTGCTCCCATCATTGTATAGGAAACATCTGTAGGATGCAAAGTGTCCTGGCACCTGCTCAATGGTATAATGTTTATGTGCAGCCTCACAGGAAACATTTCAGATTATAGGCCTTTAACCCAATTCTCGCTGTGTTGATGCTCTTCATGGGGAGATACAGTCACAACTCTCATAACAGCTTTAGGGAGTTTCATTTACGATTCCCTTCTATACTGCTAGGAAAATTCAGCCCTCTGTAACTTCATAACTACATACCTAGTACATGAGCATGCTGAACTGGGTAAGGAGGGAATGGACTGGGAAGAAACGCAGAAATTGTACAATTCACATAAGTTTCACTTGGGAGGAAAGAGGAGAAAATTGAAGTTTTTTGAGTTTGAAAGACCACATTTTCTACAAGTCAGGGCAATCCTAGATTGAATTTACTCGGGGGGTAATTATGTAATAGCAGGGGATCACAGTGGAAAACTAAAATATTCAAAAAATGTCAGATGTTTGTGAGTAGACAATAAAAGGCTAGGGACAATAGGTTTAGAACAGAAGGACCCAAGAATGGCCATGAAATATGTTGAGATTCGGAGTTTCCCCCCTAACTCAATCCTTTGATGCTTGGGCTGGCAGAGGTTGGAACATCATGGAGAAAGCACGATCACCTTTTGGAGCACTTCTTGTCATGTTTGTGTGATTCCATCTGGCTGATGCTTGGAGCAGAGGAATCTGCAAGATAGAATCATTGAAATTATACAGATCCAGAAGTCCATCATCCTGCCACTGAAAAATTAAATAACTGCTAAAATATTCAGCAGTTATCAGCCAGAAATGTGTACCTGTGACAGTTCTTGGGTTACCCAGGAGTCAGGACTGTGGGTCTCCTTGTTGCCTTCTGGCACTGCCAGCATTCTTCTTTGGGCTAATGCCAGACCTTCCTTCACCAGGCAAGTTAACAAACCCCAAACCCCAAATTTTTTTGAATCATTTCCCTGTGATATCCAGCCCCTGACATTGGCTCCTCACAGAATTTCCAGAGCCAAAGGTGCAGTATGCTCCAGTTCACCTGTTGTACCTTAAACCACTGCTCCTGTAACCCACACAGCATTTGTGAGCACTTATAGTAAAGCAAAAGAAGGTTTATTTAAGAAAGAATAAAGATTTAATTAGAAACAAGAGAGTGATGGAAACAATTAGTTGCAATAAAGAACAAAATCATAAAATCAAACCTGGGTCTACACTTATCAATATTTCCTATCCAGTAAAGTAGATTCCCCCCCCAAACCTCCAAAGCTCAGTTTGTTGCAGAGCTGGCTGGTTTCTCAAGAATCAGGACCCAAATGTTCATGAAAGCATCCCCTCACGTGGCATTGAGAGTCTTGACAAGTGAAGAGATTTCTGTAGATACTTTACATGTTACTCTTTATGTATAAATATCCAGTTAGACATGTGTTTGGTGTAGTGAGTTTGTCATATCTGAGGTGAGAGCTGCTTGCAAAGAACAGGGGGCCCATTGCCAAGGAGTCTCTGTATTACACAACCATCTCCCACCTCCATTTCCCTCAAAGACTATGCATTTCATCCTACTTCAGAGGTGAGAGTCAGGCACAGGGAGAAGGAATGGAGGGTTTCAGGCCCTCAAAAGAGAAAAATTAGAGACACAAAACACCCATTATGAGAACATTTACAGCAAAAGAATAGTGTAAAAAATTATGAGAGCTTAAAACTTACATTAATTTACTTGAGAGTTCAAAATGGGAGATGGTACCTGTAAGCAGGGTCTGAATGAATGCTTCCCTGACAGCTAGCTGGGAGGGAAGAGACTATGAGTGTGTTTATTTAAATACAGTTTACTCCTGCTGTTTACATATTCATCATTTACAGCTGTGTCAAAGGATCAACTTTGGCTGGTGTTGGGTACAAATGACCTTAGTACTGAATGCAGGGGTAGTGAAATATGGTTACCAATATTGTAATTATTGTAGGAATACAGGAAAGTAGGACAGTGCTTAACCTGTCCCATATGAGGGGAGGCACCCTCAGTTGAAAGAACCTCATTAAGCAGGGGCTTGAATGTCAGAGTTCTGTGAAAGTAAAGGGGTGGAGGGAAAGACAGAAGTCCTGGTGTTCTGGCCAGGAGGCTGCACAACTCCCCTCTCCCACCCCCCAGGTGTCCTCTTTAGACTGGCTTAACCTGTTCTTCCTCCCTATTCAAAGAATAGAGCTAAATAGGCTTCATTAGGAGCCTCTTTTGTTATTTTAATTGCTCAGTCAGAGTTGAAACCAGTTGTGGTAGGACTGTGTTTCAACCCTGCCTGCAAAGAGCCAAAATCACTTGAGATGGGGCAGTGTTTCTGCCCAGCCTGCAAAAGAGCTGAAAATGACTGAGAGACTGATGTGCAGTGGTCACAGCAGAATGTGACTGACAGTCAGCTGGCGAATGAGTGACCAGCAGGGAAGCAGCAGAGAGGCGCAATGAACGGCCAGCAGGCTGGCGGCGGAGAGGCGTGCGTGGCGAGAGCAGTGAGCAGGTGGCCAGTGAGCAGTCAGCTGAGCGAGTAAGATGCCTCTTTACCCCCAACCCAGGATAGGAGGTGATCTCTGCAGATGCACCTCTGAACTGTAGGTCTGCACTGACCAAGGACAGCAACAGTGAGTGGGGTGCAGAGAAGGGTCGGGCATATGAAAGGGATTTTTGGGTTGCTGGACTTAAGCACCTGAGGGGAAAAGGGCACTGCCCAACCTACCTGGACGTGGATCTTTTACTCATGGTTTATGTTTATGAACCCTGTTTATACTGTTTTCCCAAATTAGCTCAGAGTTACTTCCCTCCTTTTATTAAAAGTTTCTTTTCTATGCTTGGACTCTGTGCTTGCAAGTGGGGAAGTATTGCCTCTGAGGCTCACAGGGGTGGTGTGTAATTTTTCCAGGTTACTGGGTGGGGGCTCAAGCTGGTTCTGTGTTGATCGATGGAAAGGAACCTCTAGATATTGAACCCGGCCCTGGTTGCTGCTGACTCCACCTGGGGGAAGGGTTACATACCTTTTGTTTGATATAAAGGTAGAAAAGTAATAGTGAGGAAACTTTGCCTCACACACCAGAAGAGAGTTTAAAGGAATTGGATTTACATACAGCGAGTAACGTATTTAAGGTCAGATAAGCTTCATCATAGTAATCTGAATGAGGCAACAGGGGAGATGTTGCACATAGGGTCAGCTCTTACAGAGACATTAAAGTTGGTTGGGATAGGTGTGGCTGCTCCCCACAGCAGGCACCCTTCTCAAACTTGTGTGTCAAAGTGGTGCGAGATATTGTAAACCCAGTCTACAGTATCTTACCCCTTCTGTGGTAAGGATCCCATTCTTCCAGGGGCTGAATAAGAATGTCAGGATTTGGCTTAATAATGATAAAAGATGGATGTGAGGGATTGAAGTGAGACTGGCAGTTTGCTTGGACAAAGGGGTAAGCCAATGTGGTGTTTTATTACTATGTATAACAAAACTTATTAATTTTTTATCAAGAGGATCACTTGCCTACCACCCAGTTTTACTGTTCTGATTGCTAGCACTATCTCACTCAGGCTGGAAAAACCCGGTGGTCAGCCTCAATTACGGCAATGCCCAGTCTTAGGAATGGTTTCTTATTGATGAACTAGAAGTGTCAGTCAGTCAGTCAGTCAATCCATCTCTCTAATGAAGTAAGTGTTCCACTCCAAAATAAATTTCTTCATGAACTTTGATGAAGTAACATTGAGCATTACGGAATTTTTTTGCCAGCTTTCTGACGATGTCTGATAGCAAGACCACAATGCATTTGTGTTTGTAGTCTCTGGAGCACTAGTTGCTGTCAGTTCTCCTTTTCTTTGTTGTATTCTTGAAACTTTAGAAGTCACAACATTAGTTTGTTCTGAGACCATTTTCTCAGGTAATTGGTCCATTAACTTGTCTTTTGGTACAGGATTTTGATTAAGGGTTGTAATGTAATTTTTTGCATTTCCAAAATCTTTTGACTCACTGCTTAGAAAAAGTTTCAGAGTAGCAGCCATGTTAGTCTGTATCCGCAAAAAGAAAAGGAGGACTTGTGGCACCTTAGAGACTAACACATTTATTTGAGCATAAGCTTTTGTGAGCTACAGCTCACTTCATCAGATACATTCAGTGGAAAATACAGTGGGGAGATTTATATACACAGAGAACATGAAACAATGGGTGTAACCATACACACTATAATGAGAGTGATCAGGAAAGGTGAGCTATTGCCAGCAGGAGAGAAAAAAAACAACAACAACCCCTTTTGGTCTGTAATCGAGTGACCAAAGAGATTGAAGTGTTCTCTGACTGGTTTTTGAATGTTATAATTCTTGACGTCTGATTTGTGTCCGTTTATTCTTTTATGTAGAGACTATCCAGTTTGACCAATGTACATGGCAGAGGGGCATTGCTGGCACATGATGGCATATATCACATTGGTAGATGTGCAGGTGAACGAACCTCTGATAGTGTGGCTGATGTGATTAAACCCTATGATGGTGTCCCCTGAATAGATATGTGAACACAGTTGGCAACGGGCTTTGTTGCAAGGATAGGTTCCTGGGTTAGTGGTTCTGTTGTGTGGTCACAAGATCTGTGAGAGTGATGGGTCGTCCTTCAGGATAGGTTGTAGATCCTTGATGATGCATTGGAGAGGTTTTAGTTGGGGACTGAAGGTGATGGCTAGTGGCGTTCTATTATTTTCTTTGTTGGGCCTGTCCTGTAGTAGGTAACTTCTGGGTACTCTTCTGGTATTAGCTCATCTTAAGTGATCACTCTCCTTACAGTGTGTTTGGTAATACCCATTATTTCATGTTCTCTGTGTATATAAATCTCACCACTGTATTTTCCACTGAATGCATCCGATGAAGTGAGCTGTAGCTCACGAAAGCTTATGCTCAAATAAATTTGTTAGTCTCTAAGGTGCCACAAGTACTCCTTTTCTTTTTGCGAATACAGACTAACACGGCTGCTACTCTGAAACCTGTCTTCTGGCTCTGTCAATCTGTTTCTTCACTTCAGCAGGTGGGTATTGTAGTTGTAAGAACGCTTGATAGAGATCTTGTAGGTGTTTGTCTCTGTCTGAGGGGTTGGAGCAAATGCAGTTGTACCACAGAGCTTGGCTGTAGACAATGGATCATGTGGTGTGGTCTGGATGAAAGCTGGAAGCATGTAGGTAGGCATAACGGTCAGTAGGTTTCTGGTATAGGGTGGTGTTTATGTGACCATCGCTTATTAGCACCGTAGTGTCCAGGAAGTGGATCTCTTGTGTGGACTGGTCCAGGCTGAGGTTGATGGTGGGAAGGAAATTGTTGAACTCATGGTGGAATTCCTCAAGGGCTTCTTTTCCATGGGTCCAGATGATGAAGATGTCAACAATGTAGCGCAAGTAGAGTAGGGGCGCTAGAGGACGAGAGCTGAGGAAGCGTTGTTCTAAATCAGCCATAAAAATGTTGGCATACTGTGGGGCCATGCGGGTACCCATGGGAGTGCCGCTGATTTGCAGGTATACATTCTCCCCAAATGTGAAATAGCTATGGGTGAGGACAAAGTCACAAAGTTCAGCCACCAGGTTTGCCGTGACATTATCGGGGATACTATTCCTGACGGCTTGTAGTCCATCTTTGTGTGGAATGTTGGTGTAGAGGGCTTCTACATCCATAGTGGCCAGGATGGTGTTTTCAGGAAGATCACCAATGGATTGTAGTTTCCTCAGGAACTCAGTGGTGTCTCGAAATCAGCGGCACTGCCATGGGTACCCGCTTGGCCCCACAGTATGCCAACATTTTTATGGCTGACTTAGAACAATGCTTCTTCAGCTCTCATCCCCTAAAGACTGGGAGTGGATGGGTCATTACACAAAGTAAAACTATTTCCCCATGTTTATTTCCTCCCCCGCAACCCCCACCCCCCGCTGTTCCTCAGACATTCTTTTCAACTGCTGGAAATGGCCCACCTTGATTATCACTACAAAAGTTCCCCGTCCCCCCCGCCCCGCTCTCCTGCTGGTAATAGCTCACCTTACCTGATCACTCTCGTTACAGTGTGTATGGTAACACCCACTGTTTCATGTTCTCTGTGTATATAAATCTCCCCACTGTATTTTCCACTGCATGCATCCGATGAAGTGAGCTGTAGCTCACGAAAGCTTAAGCTCAGATAAATTTGTTAGTCTCTAAGGTGCCACAAGTTCCACTTTTCTTTTTGCTTAGAAAAAGTTTTTTGTTTGTTCTCAGAACTTTCCCAAAACCTATATATAACCTAGGAGTGGCAGCTATCATTATTGATGTAGTTCTCCCTCATTTGGTATCTTTTCTGATACAAATAGTAGATTGTTATATTACAAGGTTTGATTGATTGCTGCTTTTAGAATCTGAAATTTTAACAGGCATCCTCCTGACTGTCTTTCTTAACTGCTTTGAACATGTTTTACCTCACTCTGAGGGTATTGTTCTGTAACTCAGATAGATTTGTGTCTTCCGTGCTGTCTTGGGGTTTTCTGAAGAGATTTTTCGCTATTATAAATAAAGCTCGTAGCCCATTTGATTAGGGATGTCCTTCTATTATTGTTGTTTGAATTGCAGTAGTACTGGAAAGCCCCAATCAGGATCAAGCTTCATTGTGCTAGGCATGTTACAAACACACAGGAAGATAGGGTCCTGGCTCTTAAGAGGTTGCAAAAAGATGCAACAAATGAATGTGGCAAACAGAAAGGCTTGAGGAGGAAGAAGGAGGTTCAGCAGTAATAAGGTCAGATAGTTACATAGGCTTGCTGTGTATGCACACAACTCTGATATTTCCAATTAATAGGAAAGGGTTTTTTTCCTATATAAATAAAATAAGTCCCAGACTTGAAGTATAATGATGAAATTTGTACTTATCAGCAAAGTCTTTAAAGTCTATTTTACTAAATAATTGCCCATTATTAGTTGTTATAGTTCCACTTATGGTACACCACATCTTAGAAACATTGGTTTGATCCTAGAAATGACAGGAGTTCTGCTTGTATTGGATAATATTAACACTTATTAAAGTAAAGAAACAGTTCCTGGGTATCACAGAGCATCCCTAAATACAGAGGTCAGTCCCAACCTTTCCCTGCTGTCACAGGTTCTGTTGTCTGTTGGCATCATTTTCTTCAGAAAATTGTTCAATAGTTGCATTATTGCCTTCTACACATGATTATGCTTGGCCAGACAATGACCTTCACACTCATCATTTAGTTTTCTCAATGCTACCAGATACTTCCTGTGTTGCAAAACTTGTTTTCTTAAGGTAGAGGGTACTATGCACTTTGACTTTTAGTAACACTCCTCAGTTAACTTAAGTCCTTATCTTTGTCGTGCATAATTGGTTTCTGTGTTTTTTTTCCTGCTATTTCTACCTTTTTAATAACTTTGCATAGGATTTTAATAGTCTCACTATGGATAATTTTCCACATTATTCTATGTAAGACATGTCACTCTGATTTAACAAGTAAAATTGTTATATGCATATATTTTCAGTTTATTTGCCTGGAGACTGTATTATGCAAAAATGCTCGTGACAGTATATGTGACAGTATATCTGCCATCAGAAACTTGCTGAAAATTCCTGCTTCAAATTACACTTTTATAAATGCAACAACAGTCTTTCTGTCCTTGAAGGAGTTTCGCTTAACCTGCATTGCTAGATTGTGATGAAGGGGTTTGTCTGCTTCAACCAAGACTTTTAATCCATATAAACACCTTATTTATTCATTGAAGCGTTAAACATCCAGAACATAGCCCTAGACCAGGGGTGGCCAACCTGAGCCTGAAAAGGAGCCAGAATTTACCAGTGTACATTGCCAAAGAGCCACAGTAGTACGTCAGCAACCCCACATAAGCTTCCCCCCGCCCTGCTCCCAGCCCACCGGCAGCCCCGCCGATCAGCACCGCCCCCTCCCTCCCTGGACTTCCCAATCAGCTGTTTCATGGCTTGCAGGAGGCTTGGAGGGGGAGCAGCGAGGGCACGGCAGGCTCAGGGGAGGGGGCAGGAAGGGGTGGAGGGGGGCAGGGCCTGTGGCAGAGCCAGGGGTTGAGCAGTGAGCGCCCCCCGGCACATTGGAAAGTTGGCGCCTGTAGCTCCATCCCTGGAGTTGGTGCCTTTACAAGGAGCCGCATATTCACTTCAGAAGAGCCGCATGTGGCTGCAGAGCCACAGGTTGGCCACCCCTGCCCTAGACTCTTTCTCTATTTGAGTATACATTTTTAAAAGATCTTCTTAACATGCTTGAGATAAAATCGACAGGTGAACAATTACTTTAATGTTATTGCACGAAGATGGCTTTCAAAACATTTTGTGGTACATCCCTAGAAATTGTTAATTCTGCATTAAAATAATGTACCACTCGTGATGGGAGTTTTCAAATGATCCCATTCTTCATTATGCTTTGTTTTGTATTCAAAATGTGTCCCTATTTAAAAAAATATCTGTAAGACTGTGAGCTTGTTGGGGCAGGGACCTGTCTATTTGTATCTGATGATTAAGTGCTATACATATCTGCAATGCTGTATACGGAAATAATATATTGTTGTTCTAGCTGGGTTTCCTGAGATGAATTTTCACATCAGGCATTGTAGGTCTTTTAGATTGCATGTTCTTGCCATTACTCAATTTGCTATTCATTTTTCTTTGTCAGATTTTATTCATAGATTCATAGATATTTAGGTCAGAAGGGACCATTATGATCATCTATTATTATTCCCTCATTGAAAAGTACTTCACCCAGACTTGCAGACACATTTCTTTTACTTCAATTTTAAACCACCTTTTCCTATATTTGAGTATAATACATAGTCTTTTGTCATGTATTGCTGGTGTAGCTCCCAGATTAATATATAGTCATTACACACTCTATACAAGAATTCCTTTGAACTGTAGTAGTCTATCGGTCACTTCTAATGCAGACCATATGGTCAAATGAAGTCTCAAGAATCTGTCATCCAAATAGTGAATTTTGGAACTTGTCTTTTCAAGAGGTATTTGCCAGAAGATAGTTGCAACATCTGATTTAGAGAACCACTTTACTATGTTGTTCTTCCCATTATTTCAGTTCAAATTGGCAGATAAAACTGTTCTCTTTTGATATTTTTATTTAGTTCCTTTGGATCCATGCAAATTCTCAGATTACCATCTGGTTTGTTGACAAACCACTGAATGAACCCAGAAGGTTCTAGCACTCAGCATATGATTCCATTTTCTGTTGTTTGGCTCAAAGACTTTTTGGTCAACCATTAGTGATAGTACTTTCTTTGTTGCATAAATCTCTGGTCTTGCCATTTATTTTGGTTGTAGTCAGTGTGGTTTAGGGAAACAACAGACCCCTTCAAATAAATAAATTTATTCAGCATGACTTCTGTGTTGTCTATTAGCTTTTCAGTGACCTGCACACGTTATGTTTCAACTTTTCCATAATTTCAAATCCAGTATTGATTGTTAGCCCTTTTCTACTCTTACAAAAGTCAGCTTATGCACTATACCGTTATATTCTTTAGGGAGTTCACATGTTTCTCACGCTGAAATTTTCTCTCTGTGTAATGGCTCAATCCTGTTAGTGAGGTCATTGGGCTTTGCAGGCCCTCAACCTCTCATGGCTGAGTGTGCAGTTTCACTGTTTTTGGTAATATCCTGTTAGGCTTTCAATCTGTGCAAATCTTGTTCTGCAAGTACGTTTGCTTGATTCTATGCACCAATTTTCATTTACTTTTTGGTGCATTTTGGACTCCCCTTTCACATGCAACTTTCTTACTGAAAAACTGTTTCTCCGTCTGTGGTGGATTCATTTTACAAATCTAGGTTTTTCCCCCTAACATCACATGTTTGTAAAGAGGTTTTTTAATACAGCGTTTATGATACACATTACCACAAGCATGACATTGTCTGTGAACAAGCTACTTTGCACAGGTTTGGCACTGCCTTTGTCTTTAATTCTTTTATTCAGCATGCACCCTTTTTGCCAACCTGCTTTTGATTTTTGCTCACATTTGATCACCTCCAGATGCAAGCCTTCATCAGGTTGGCAAAGTTATGCTGCTTTGTCTAGGGGGTTAACTCAGTGTTTCTTAGCAACCTTTCAGTAACATATTTCCAAAATTACCTGATTGATGTTGAAACTTCAGTTTAGTTCCATTCAGTGGTCTAATTTTCCACCTTGTGCATGCAACCAAAACAAACAGTATTCACAAGCTTTAATTTTTGGGGGGTTGCAAATACTTTTTTAATGCTCTAATGGAAACAAAGTATCGTCTCCATACAATATGGGATGCATGGTGTCGCATTGACACAGCCCTGAATTTCCTGGCACCATAGGAACAGCTCTGATGTTGTCACCAAGCTGTGAGCCAGGAGTTTGTCTCACTTTTACTTTCTGTGGACTTCACTGCACTTATCATTGAGCAAAGCAACAGACTCCTACCCTAGTTCTACAGTATTCCTACTCCTGCACTTTCTTACAAACAGAAGTTGGTCCAATAAAAGATATTACTTCATCCACCTTGTCTCTCTCCTACCCTAGAAGGCAGCAAGTGTCATTCCCCCATTTTACACATCAGTAGCAGAGATGTTGAACAAAGTCCATTTGAGGGAAATTTGGGAGTAGAACCCAGCTTTTTAATCTACTTAGCCACACTGCTTCTCAGAATGAACATACCAAATATATGACAGGTTTCAGAGTAACAGCCGTGTTAGTCTGTATTCGCAAAAAGAACAGGAGTACTTGTGGCACCTTAGAGACTAACCAATTTATTTGAGCATAAGCTTTCGTGAGCTACAGCTCACACATCCAATGAAGTGAGCTGTAGCTCACGAAAGCTTATGCTCAAATAAATTGGTTAGTCTCTAAGGTGCCACAAGTACTCCTTTTTTTTATATCAAATATATGTTTTTAGCTAACCTGCTTATAACCATTATTGTAACTACTAGACACACTCCCCTCCTTGAGCCAGAGACAGAACTCAGTAATCCTCATCTCCAACATTCTGCTGCTGTCTAGTAAATAGTTGTGTAACTCACTGGGAAAGTGTATGTCTCAACCCCCTCCAGTGGCTGATCAAACTAGAGAGTAACAGCTCAAGTGGTAGAGGTCTGGGATGGGGATTTAGGTCATAGGTTCAAATCCTGCTGACAATCCATGCAGGAAACCTTTATGGTTGTCCATGATAGAATTTGTTTTTCAATTAAAAAAAAAACAAAACTGGTTTACTGAATTCACACAGAGAAAATATGCATAAAAATAAGTTACGAGGTTAACAAACCCTTACAATCTGTTGATTATGGCATGACAGACAAGAAAACCTAAGGATTCCACATTCTGGTCATCTGTCACACATTTTTATTGAATGTATCACACAATGGCAGGTTTAAAGGTTGAGCCAGCTTCACTAGCCCTGTGGCATCCTTGTATTCCTTGGACCAAATTCTCTGCCAATGTAAACTGACACAGCACCTTTGAAGTAAATGGGGCTGGGCCAATTTACACCAAAAGAATTTGGTCCTCTGATCTTGAGGCCTTTCACTGTGGCCAGCTGCTGCTCAGCGGAGAAAAAAGGAGTGGGGAAAGGCTCTTCAGGTCTTCACCTTTCCTTGCTCACTGGTACAGGGGACAGGCTCTAGGTGTCTTTTAGATTTTAGCTGCTATTTTGGAGTGGTTAAAAATTAGATTATTGGTAAAGTACTGGTCACAGTTACTCCAATGTAAATCTCGTGTATCTCCAGTGTAAACAGTAGAGTTGCTCCAGAGCAAAATTTGTCTCTTTTGTGATATTCTCTGAGAACAAAATGAAGACTTTTATTATCCCTGTTTTTCTCCCTGACATGGGAGCTGCTAATTTCGTATATAGGGAAAGTGAGAATTTAAGGTGTGTAGAAACTTATAGCTTTTTCAGTACAAAGAACTGTTGGTTTGTATTGCTGTTTACAGAAAGATATGAATTATACAAATGTCTTGTGCAGTCTTCAATAGCAAATGTAGAGCCTGAAACTGGCAGGGGCTCAGAACCTCAAAATACTGGTGGGGAACTCGGGCAGGTTTGGACTCAGTAGGCTTAAATTTTCAAAGCTGGCTAAGGAATTTGGATGTATTATTTCTCTTAATGAAAAGTGGGTGCCCAAGTCCCTTAGATGACTCTGAAAATCTCAATAATTAAGGTCCCAGTAATAGTAATTAATAATAATTAAAGGCCCAATTTGGTTCCCAGTGAAGACTCCCATTGACTTCCCTCACATTAATGGTTCATATTCATGCTTTTTACTTGATCCTGTTCCGACTGAAATTGATTTGAATACTGTATTTGACTTCAGTGGGGGAAGGATTGGGCCTGTTTGTTCTTTCAGCTTCCAAATTATATGATTGTTAGATCAATATTAGATCATGGAGTAACATAAAGTGGTCTAATGTTGCATGTTTTACTCTATTTTGTTAAGTGTTTCTTAATCACAGAATTGGGTTATAAACTTGCAGTAGGTGAATAGGATCTAGCACAAGTATGTTTATGTGAACTGCGAATAGTACCCCTAGTTCATAGTGTAGGCATAGCAATAGGTACGCGTGTGCCCCAGAGATTTGCCATTGCTAGAGGTAGAGAGATGATGCCATAAAGATATAGGCCTAAATCATTTTCTCTGTTTTGTGGGATGGAAGTCAGGGAAACTGTATTGATCACGTGCAAGGGAAGTAGTTGCACAGGCTTTCTCTACAGTAGACATTTCGGGAAATCTTCACCCTTGTACTTCCACTGGTACAGCTCAAAGGGTGGTAGTAATGCAAGATTGCCAACCCACACATTCCAAAATCATGAATCAGACTTCAGAAATAATCAGATTTGCTTGTTTAAACAGTTCCCTCTATTTGCCTTTTGGTTTCTGAGGCCATGTCTACACTACAGCAGAAAGCCGATCTAAGTTATGCAATTTGCAAGTCGACATAGCTTAGGTCTACTTACCATGGGGACCACACTATGCGACGTTGATGGGAGACGACTATGAAAATAATAATAATAAAAATAATAATAATTATAACTTCAAGAATATTTTCCCTCTCACTCTGTTTCTGCAGCTATTCAGAGATAGAAGTAGGTGTGTGTATCTCTGCATCTATATTATCTCTGTATCTATCCTAGGCTTTCAGTCTATATATAGGTGTATAGAACTGTGGATCCTTAGATGACCCATAGAATCATAGAATATCAGGGTTGGAAGGAACCTCAGGAGGTCATCTAGTCCAACCCCCTGCTCAAAGCAGGACCAATCCCCAACTAAATCATCCCAGCCAGGGCTTTGTCAAGCCTGACCTTAAAAACATCAAAAAGGAGATTTCATCTCCTCCCTAGATAACCCATTCCAGTGCTTCACCACCCTCCTAGTGAAAAAGTTTTTCCTAATATCCAACCTAAACCGCCCCCTCTGCAACTTGAGACCATTACTCCTTGTTCTGTCATCTGCTAGCACTGAGAACAGTCTAGAGCCATCCTCTCTGGAACCCCCTTTCAGGGAGTTGAAAGCAGCTATCAAATCCCCCTTCATTCTTCTTTTCTGCAGATTAAACAATCCCAGTTCCCTCAGCCTCTCCTCATAAGTCATGTGTTCCAGTCCCCTGTTTATTTTTGTTGCTCTCCGCTGGATGTTTTCCAATTTTTCCACATCCTTCTTGTAGTGTGGGGCCCAAAACTAGACACAGTACTCGAGATGAAGCCTCACCAATGTCGAATAGAGGGGAACGATCACGTCCCTCGATCTGCTGGCAATACCCCTACTTATACAGCTCAAAATGCCATTAGCCTTCTTGACAACAGGGGCACACTGTTGATTCATATCCAGGTTCTCGTCCACTGTAACCCCAGGTCCTTTTCTGCAGAACTGCTGCCTAGCCATTGTAGTGTAGGGCCCAAAACTAGACACAGTACTCGAGATGAGGCCTCACCAATGTCGAATAAAGGGGAACGATCACGTCCTTCGATCTGCTGGCAATACCCCTACTTATACAGCTCAAAATGCCATTAGCCTTCTTGACAACAGGGGCACACTGTTGATTCATATCCAGGTTCTCGTCCACTGTAACCCCTAGGTCCTTTTCTGCAGAACTGCTGCCTAGCCATTCGGTCCCTAGTCTGTAGCAGTGCATGGGCTTTTAAGTGTAGGACTCTGCACTTGTCGTTGTTGAACCTCATCAGATTTCTTTTGGCCCAATCCTCTAATTTGTCTAGCTCCCTCTGTATCCTATCCCTACCTTCCAGCGTATCTACCACTAGACATGGAGCCATTGATCACTACCTGTTGAGCCCGATGATCTAGCCAGCTTTCTATTCACCTTGCAGCCCATACTTCTTTAACTTGCTGGCAAGAATACTGTGGGAGACCATATCAAAAGATTTGCTAAAGTCAAAGAATAACACGTCCACTGCTTTCCCCTAATCCACAAAGCCAGTTATCTCATCATAGAAGGCAATTAGATTAGTCAGGCATGACTTGCCCTTGGTGAATCCATGCTGACTGTTCCTGATCACTTTTCCTCTCCTCCATAATTTTTCCAGGGACTGAAGTGAGGCTGACTGGCCTGTAGTTCCCAGGATCCTCCTCCTTCCCTTTTTTAAAGATGGGCACTACATTAGCCTTTTTCCAGTCGTCCGGGACTTCCCCCAATCACCATGAGTTTTCAAAGATAATGGCCAATGGCTCTGCAATCACATCCGCAAACTCCTTTAGCACTTTCGGATGCACTGCATCCGGCCCCATGGACTTGTGCTTGTCCAGCTTTTCTAAATAGTCCCCAACCACTTCTTTCTCTACAGGGGGCTGGTCACCTCCTCCCCATGCTGTGCTGCCCCGTGCAGTAGTCTGGGAGCTGACCTTGTTTGTGAAGACAGAGGCAAAAAAAGCATTGAGTACATTAGCTTTTTCCACATTCTCAGTCACTAAGTTGCCTCCCTCATTCAGTAAGGGGCCCACACTTTCCTTGACTTTCTTCTTGTTGTTAACATACCTGAAGAAACCCTTCTTGTTACTCTTAACATCTCTTGCTAGCTGCAACTCCAAGTGTGATTTGGCCTTCATGATTTCACTCCTGCATGCCTGAGCAATGTTTTTATACTCTTCCCTGGTCATTTGTCCAATCTTCCACTTCTGGTGAGCTTCTTTTTTGTGTTTAAGATCAGCAAGGATTTCACTGTTAAGCCGAGCTGGTTGCCTGCCATATTTACTATTCTTTCTACACATCGGGATGGTTTGTTCCTGTAACCTCAATAAGGATTATTTAAAATACAGCCAGCTCTCCTGGATTCCTTTCCCCCTCATGTTATTCTCCCAGGGGATCCTGCCCATCAATTCCCTGAGGGAGTCAAAGTCTGCTTTTCTGAAGTCCAGGGTCCATATTCTGCTGCTCTCCTTTCTTCCTTGTGTCAGGATCCTGAACAGGATCCTTATTGCTATATTGGAGCTTTGGCCTTCCTCTGCATCTCAGGCAGTTCTTAAATTGGCCTAAGAGCACAGCCTTCGGCAGATGATCTTAAGACATGCACTCCACAAGTCCCAACCAGCGAAGTTTGTGAATGTCCAGCATAGTCTGCACAGACTGTAGGCCGGTTCTCTCAAGGATCTCATTATTGGTGGCCCATTGGTACCCAAGTAACTCCAAGGATTTTTCTAAGAGGGCAGAGGTGAAAACTGTTCTGCTTGGATTATATAACCCAACTTTCATAATCGTAAAGGACAGTACTAAGGACACAAGCCTGATAAATAGACACCTTTGTGTTCAGGGTTAGCAACTTGTTCCAAACACGTGGGGTAAGTTTGCCAAAGGTAACAGAAGCTTTGCCAATATAGAATAACAGTGCATTAAATCATACAGTTTCTGAAAATTAAAACATTTAAATTTCAGTTCATCAATAGGTTAAAAAATTGCAGCATATCATGGTGTTTTGTTGTAATAGCATCAAAAGCTCATTGTGTTCTGAGATAATTATTTTAGTGTAACAACCTTGTAGGTTGTGAACTTTTAAAGTAATATAAGGTGTCAGCAGATGAGTCAAGATATCTTTGTTTGATGCTATCCCATTCTTCTTCTGCCAATAGCGACATTAATCAATCTGGTCATTTTTGCTAACAATAAAGGAGGAAACAAAATTTAAAAATGCAACTCAGAATAACTTTATTCTCAAAGGATAGCTCACTAACCATTCCAGGCTATGGCTTATGCTACTGTTTCAGTGACCAACTTCCTCGCCAATAAACCCGATCCACCCATGTAAAACCAAATTGTTTTACTCCAGACTACACCAAACAACAAAACAAGATGCAGAAATTAGGTCAAACTCCTCAGATCTATGCAGCTGTGCATTTTCTTATAGGAGTTTAAGCTTGATATATAGCGCAATAAAATGAACTGCATTGAGAAGACTGAGAAAATCATTGATTTTCAAAAGATTTGATGCTGAACACGAAGACCAACATACTTGTTATACTGTGCCTCTTCTTCCATCCAATTCTTAAGCCACTGCCTCTGCATGTTTTGTTTTACATGGATGGAGGGGAGGGACAGAGATATGTCTGCCCTTAGCCCATGTAATATGTATGCAGGCTGTCTACCCCTTGCACCTTTCATTTTGTCCTAAATTGTTTTTTGTTTTTGTTTTTACAAGCAAACCAATTCTCTGTAGATGATACTTTCTATGTACTCCAGCTTCACAACTCTTACTGCATCTGCATCTTTATGTGACACATTAGTTTATTATATGCTCACTCTGAACTTTACAATCACAACAATTTATGTACATTCAGTGCATTGCTGAATTTTGCAATTTCACTGTGCATTTTACCTGAGTACTTATTTAATCTTTTTTTGTTCTTTAGCTTTTGGTCGCTATCAAAGACTTGACAAAATCTGTCTTTGCTTATAACATATCTGTCTTTTATTTATTTATTTTTCTGCTTTGCTTGCTTCACCACTGAATTTACTGGTTGATATGAGCCTGTCTTGGGAACAGACTCAAGAGTTGTCGGAATTTTCAGTACAGCAAGTTTCTGACTCAGCTCATTATATCACCATTTCTGTGTAGTACGATTTCTCCTAATGGATACGCAAGGATATTTTGTGCTAACATGTTGCTGATTTACTTGCTCTAGTATCTCTCTCTCTTTCTCTCTCTCTCTTTTTCTTTTCTTTTCTTTTCTTTTAAGCATTACTACTGTTGCCAACAAGATTTTTCCCCAAATTAAATATATTAACTCAACAGCTTCTTTTCCATTAAAAGTGAACAATGCTTCTTGATATTTTCTGTTAGTGGATTTTGTGCTGAATCTTTTCATTTACATTATTTAGGCCAAATCCCATCCATGCCTCCATACAATGGGGCTCAGCATGAGCACATAGATCTGCTTGTGTAACCACACATCTTCTGGGTGTGGTGTTCTGTCCCATCTAGTGCCAACGACACCACTTACAGGGAGAGAGAGAGAGAGAGAGAGAGAGTTAAATGAGTCTGCTCTACAGCCTTAGCTAACAGCCAGTTGGCTTATAGCTCACGCTGTAGAGCAGGGGTGGCCAACCTGAGCCTGAGAAGGAGCCAGAATTTACCAGTGTACATTGCCAAAGAGCCACAGTAATACGTCAGTAGCCCCCCATCAGCTTCCCCCACCACCAGCACCTCTCACCGGCCATCAGCCCCGCTGATCAGTGCCTCACCCTCCCTCCCAGCACCTCCCAATCAGCTGTTTCATGGCATGCAGGACGTTCTGGGGGAAGGGAGGGGAGGAGCGAGGGCGTGGCAGTCTCAGGGGAGGGGTAAGTAAGGGGTGGAGAGGAGGCAGGGCCTGCGGCAGAGCCAGGGGTTGAGCAATGAGCACCCCCCGGCACATTGGAAAGTTGGTGCTTGTAGCTCCATCCCCGGAGTCGGTGCCTATACAAGGAGTCACATATTAACTTCTGAAGACCCGTATGTGGTTCTGGAGCCACAGGTTGGCCACCCCTGCTGTAGAGGCTCATGCACTAAGCTCCAGAGGTCCCCGGTTCAATCCCAATAACCGGGGTCTGTCAGCATTGCACTTGCAGGATTGGGTCCTTATTTATTCAATGTTTCTGAATAAAGTGGTGTTTGTTTTGCTGTATATTCTTATTTGAAATTTCTTTCTGCTGTTTAATTGAAAGCATTATCAGTGAATCGCTTAGTAATATAGAGCCAGATTGTGATCTTGTGTGGGCGCATGGGAAAAGGGGAGGGAACAAAAACCTTCCCACAAGATTTGGACCATGACAAATGACATATAAATGTGTATTTTCATCTACTTAATCATAGATTAATTTGTAAAATAGACATTTAGAGTCAGATTCTTGGCTCATACCCTAGCCCTTTTGCAAGGCAGTGCACCAGCAGTGTAAGGGGGCCATAAAGTCCTTTACAAGTGTTGTGATGGAAACAGAAGTTGGTGGAACATGGTGTGCTTTTTTTCTCACTGGGGGAAACATGGTTCCTTGGGGGATCATTACAAGCTACTGCGGTCTGCACTCTACCCTAAGTTGTTTACAGTGTTCAGCTGGCTCCTGGTAGGCCTCTCGATTGCAGGTGTACCATTTATCTTAGACAGGAGACAAATAAGAGAAACATGACAAACTTCTACAATATAATGAATGATACAGAGTAGGTAGGTCAGGAACTTGTATTTACTGTTTCTCAAAATTAAAGAACAAAAAGACATTCAATGAAATGGAAAATTGCAAATTTGAAACTGCTAAAAGTACATTTTCACACAAATGTATAATTAACGTGTGGAACTAATTACACAAGATATAAGTGATGCCACAACTTAGCAGGATTAAAAAAACATTCGACATTTATATGGACAACTGGCCATCCAGACTCATCCATCCAGACTCATAGTGGTATATATACAAACACACACACACATATATATATATGTATTTCTGGGTATAAGCCAACCGGTAACTTGGGATTGGGAGGAATTTTCTCTGGGGACAGGATCTCTCTCAGCTGACTACTGCAGTGTTTACTTGCACCTTCTTCTAAAGCAGCTAGTTCTAGAGAATGGAGCTAGGCAGAGTAAGGTTGTGTGTTCTGATTTGGAATAGAAAACCCAAAATTTCAAAATTCTCCAAAACAGATATCTGAAATGTTTTTGTTGTGGAAGCATCAAAATTATATTTATTTATGACTTTGCCAAACTTTAATGGTTTGGGCTGGCATTTTCCATGCCAGGTATATTCTTCAGAGTTTTGTTTTGTTTTAGAAAAATATTAAGACACAGTGTATCAGTTGTTTCCAAAAACAAGGCTGGGAAAAATACATTGTTTTGCCAATATTAAAACATTCTGGTGATGTTTGCTTTGTAAACCTCTAGTGTCTCCATGCTTTGAACCAGGGATTTGAAATTTGATATAGAGGTGGCCACTGTGTCAGAAACTTGTCTTTTGCCACTCCCATGAATATGTGCCCAGATTTGTCCAAGTTATAAGCACTAGGGTTGCCAACTTTGTAATATTTAAAAACCGGATGCTCCAACAGGAGTGCTGGAACCTCCCACCCCGCCTCTTCCCCCCAAGACCCCATCACCCTGGCTGAGAGCTGCAGCCACCCGATGAAAGTAAGAGGTGGCCCCAGCTGAGTAGGGGCTGGTGCGGTTGGTGACCCAGTTCCTCCACTGCCTGCAGTACCTGAACTTTGGATGTCCAGTCATTAGTACTGACTGGACACTGTCAGGTCCCCTTTTCGACCAGACTTTTCAGTCAAAAACCCTATAGCCCATCCATGCTCACTAGGGACATGCTAGAGCTTTCTAGCTAAATTTCTTGAAGATTCCATTAACACTGGGCATTTTCTGGTCTGGGGCTAAGCAGGACTTCCTTGCAATTTCAGTTCTTAGCTGCTGCAAGGTCCAGGTCCTGCAAATGAAACCTGTCTCTTTTCTGCTCTGTGTCACTGCTGCTCAGTCCAGGGAGCGTGAAGGTGCCTGATTTAATGTTTTTTTCTTGAGTAAGGAATATAAGACTGGGCCCTTCACTTGTAATTCATATTTTATTATTTGGCATTATAATTATTAATAACATAATTCCCTCTCTCTGTTCATTATATTATATTTATGTATTTATTTTTCAGATATGATTCTTGATCAACAAGTGGGCTCAGGGCAGCTCAGCGAAGATGTTCGTCACAGAGTACATGAAGCTTTACTGAAGCAGCACCACCATCAGAATCAGAAGAAGTTAAGCAACAGGATTCCAATTGTCAGATCCTTTGCTGATATTGGCAAAAAACAGTCTGAGCCTCATTCCATGGACAAAAATGGTAACGTGTTGCATTATTTTATGTTTCAGAAGCTTTTTATAGCATGTATTTTCTCCCCCTGAGCCTGTCTGCTGCTGTATTCACAGCCGTCCAGGTGTGGTTCTGATTTGAAAGGGGACTGAGTAAAAATGGCTGCTTTTATTTCACAGAGCTGCCCCTTGTAAATATTCAGAGATGTAGCTGTTTTCATTTACTTACAGATCTATGTGTTTACTACTTTTTACATCTATTAACTATAGAGAACCAATGTCACTCTGATAGAATGAGCTAGATGATGGTTCATGAAGTAAAAGGAACTCAACTTGTCTTTTAGATTCTAGACTGAGTTTACAGTGCTGGCAGTTGGAAAAAGTCCCCATTTTTTCATTTATAAATGGAAAGCCATTGAGACAAAATAAACATGGAACCCAGTATTGTTGTTTTTATAGAGTCACTTTTCAGGAAATTGCATTACAAGTAAGAAAAGGGGGAAAGGCTGTGCAATACTTTTATGGAAAAAGTTTGGTTAAGATAAACTTTTGAAAGAGGTAAGAATAGGCTACACTGTATTTCTAGCATGCTAACTCAATGACAGCTAGTATGGCTGTGGTGTCATTTACACCTTCCAGCTTAAAGTGTAAACATACCCCTAGATACTCAACGGCTGGGTACTAACCAGTGTATGTTCATATATTTGGGTAAGAGACCAATGAAAGCAGCATGGTGGTAATTTATGCAGAAGATATTCCAAGGATGTTAGTGAGCCTAAAATTTTTACCCTGGCTTCTGACCTCCACAAACTCCATGAGTCTTTTGATCCACAATGCAGTAGAGGCTACTCTTTGTTCCAAAGCAGGACTACCCTTTGGTGGTAGCCCTGTAATGTTGATTTTACACACACTTCCAAGCCTAGCTCCTTCCCTAGGGTGGGAATCTCAGGCTTAGAAGGCTGAATGTAATTTAATCTGAAGAGGACATTAAATAGGAAGATCATTTCTGTGCGATGTCCAGATTCCATATGAGGTTTACTTAGTTCCCAGTTCCAGAAAACATCTCTGTTCAGGACAGCTTTTAAACATATGATTGCCATTAAACCTGTGCTTAAATGTGATTGAAATCAGTGTGCTTAAGTGCTTCTTTGAATAGAAATGCACATGCTAAAGTGCTTTGTAAATTAGGCCCGTAGAGTGCACCGGGCATCCTGCAATCTGGCAATTGGAACTTCCTGATCTTGTGTGAGAAACACAGACCATTTTCATTATATTATTTATATTGTATTTAATTCATTTTAAATTAGTAAAAATATTTAAATGAAGGTAAATCAACTGTGTGTCCAACTAATAGTGATACTGTCAAGCATGCTTTGTAACAGTCCAATGCAGTTAGAGATGTCTCTTATTTATCTTGAAACATTGTCCATTAACTTGTCACTCTCCTATATTGGCCTTTTCAAAGTAGAAAAAAGGTCCTGTGTTAAAGTTGAGCTTTATTGAAATGTTTATTTCTTATTCTAAATGTCATTAAAATTGACATTCTTATGTTCAGATTACTGGATATTTGCTTTGTGTCTTGGACTAATGTGATTGGTTAGCTTTAGCACATCTCAGAAAGAAAAGGACAAAATTACTTTAGATCTGCTTACAGAGTGGTCTCAAATCTATTTGTTTGTTTGTTTATTATTTTCTCCTCAAGGCTGTGGAGCCCCAGGGCAGCTGTGCCATATCCAGTATAACAGTCTGCATGCTGTAGTGGTATCTGCTGTGCTCCATTTAAAAGAAAGGGGGAGTGGAGAGGAGAGAGATTGTTTAGTGGATCGGCATGGTCTCAGGCCCATAGGCTCCTGTACATTCGTCTTGTAGAATGTTCCCCACCATTCTTCACACCGTCATGGGTAGATCTTCCATAAAGCACTGTTAATAATGTACACCGCATCACATGTATGCCTTTCACCCACCTTTGGTAGTTCCGCTGCCTTTTGGGCCTTGCCCATGGACAGGAGGTCCTTCTTTGTAAAGTGCGAGCATTCATTACTTGCCTTTCTCTAGCTATTCGCCCACACACATCCCTTTCTTTGAAACTATAGCACCTGCTTGGGAGACTTGCCTTTTCCCCTAGAACCTTATGTTCTCCTACTCTCCTGCATATGTATGTAAGATGAGGGCTCAATCTAACTGTTGCAGTCTGTGAATGATGTATGCCTCTTCCTGCTGGCTATAGCTGAAAATTTCTCTTTAGATGTCGGTTTTAAAACTTAGAGCAATTGTGTAAGCTGCTCTTATCATTAGAATGATGGCTCAGATATAACTTCTGAACTATGAAAACTAAAGTTTAGTAAACTAAATTTGTAAAAAAAGCTAACACTAAGACAAAAACACCTCAAAGCAATGTCAGGCATGTGCGGTGAGAAATGTCTTTGCTTCTGAGGACAGCCTTGCAAAACCTGCATGTGGTTCCACTTTATTCTGCTTATTCCCATGCCTCTGTGCTGTATGTGAAGCGTATACTATATATGGATGTAAAAAAGGTTCCAACCAATTGCAAGGTATGAAAGTGTCCTCCTCTCCCACAATCTCAAAATTGTATTAACATAGCTGTTCAATTTATTTTACAATTATTTCTACCTTTTGGAGCAAAGGCTTAATTATACAAAAGGCTTGTCAAATCTTTTGAGGAGAACAAGCAGATCTTCTGAGGTATCCCTAAAGTCTTGCTGATCCCCTCCATTTTTCTCCTTTTACTCTTCCAGTCCTCAAAGGCTGAATGTCTCCAAGCCAAGAAGAAATGGACACAGCCCTTTTCAGAGCCCATCAATGCTGATCCAGAGATGATCAGAGAGTAATAAATAGAGCAATGCCAGACATCTTGTCCCAGAACCTTGTCCCCTGTTCTACTGACGCAGTGGATAGCTACCAGAATCTGCCCTAAGAGAGCAACTGAAGATTTTTCTTGGTGTAATTATAGCGCATTTTTGGCCAAGATGGAGTCTGCTCTGCAGGCTGCTCCAGCCAAAAAAAGGCATGGACAGGAATGCAGTAGGGAAACTTCCTTCCATCCCAGGGGCATCTGTTCCAACCCCTCCTCCCCCCGCAGAGTAAACATGCACCCTGCTCCCCGAATAGTACAAGAAATATGGGAAAAGGAAGTATTTATTAACAGAGGGATGAATGGAGGCCCCACAGGCTCTGTGATACCACAATATAAAAGGACAGATGCCGAGCATCTAGACTCGGAGCTCAGGAATCCTGGTCAGAGTTCCAGTCTGACAGTGAGTCATTGGGTGCTCCTGGTTGTCTTTGGCACCAGTAAACTTCCCCCCCAAAAACCCTCTGGTGCACTCTTCTTCCGCTCTCTACAAACCCACACAGAGCAACAACCCCCTCCACTTAACTAACTACAACCTCTCTCCTTATTCCCAATGCAAAGTCACATGTCCCACTCCTCAAAGCCCCATACCGCTCTGGGTGACAGTGATACTGGGTCTGGGTCTGGTTTGTGCTTCTCAGGTGATTCTTGGTGTGGTGCGCATCCTGGCTCCCATCCTGGGACATCCCTGGTCAGCTGCTCTGTCCTTCCAGGCTTTGGGCTGGTTCTCAGCTGCTTTGCTGTGGGAGAGCCTGCTCATTGTAAGCCCTTTGTCTGGCGCTACCGACACCTACACCCCAACGCTCTCCCTATCTTGACTCCCCTCCTCCTAGAAAAACAAGCACTTCCTATGCCTCAGGATAAGGTTTTAAAGGGGCCATGCTTTCTAAACCCCAAGTTGGTTACACTGAGAATCCTCAAGCGGTTTGAAGATGGCATAGTGCTGTGTGACTGCTGCAACTACTGTAACTTGTAAAACCACTATGCCTTTGGTGTCCCCAGGGTTGAGGCATGGAAAGATGGTTTAGATCCACCATTTCCCTCCACCCTAGTACTTGCTGCAGTTAGGCATTCAGCCCCTTCTCTCTCCAGTGTCTGTTGTGCCCTGATGACATTACTGGAAAATATTTGTGCTTATGTTCTTCCTCTGCTTTTCTTTGTGTGTGAATCTCTCAGACCTTCTAATTAATTTTCTTTGTATTTAATAGTATTATCTTTTGTTTACAATGGCTTTTCTTCACATCCTCTTCGGGGCTAAAGTGTCAGGCTGCTATGGATTTACCATGCATTTTTAATGCTGCCATGCTGTGTTTAACTTTCACTTTTCATTAAGCATCAAAACTGTGAGAATTAAAAGCCTGCTTTTGATGTTCCAGTAAAAAATGACACTCAAATTTGGCATAACAACAGCAAAAATGGTTTTTAAAAAAAGCTTAGTTTGACACTGAACGCCCAGAATGGAGGGTGGAAAAGAATTTCAGAGTAAATGCTATTAAAGCCAGTGGAATTTTAAAATATATAATCTTTTGCCATTACCAAGTCATCTTTGCAGATCAAGTTTGGAATGCTATGTAACACATTTTTAGTGAGATTAATAGAATCCTCATCCTGATGATGAAGAATTATATATGTAAATGTATGTATCAACATGATGGAAAATCCCTAAAAACTAGATAAACCACTTCTGTATTATTATAGCAATGGTAACAAATATTTTTCAGCACGTTTGAACAGGTTTCTGCAATGCAGAATTTACCCATACATTTTTGTTGAATCAGGCTCATGCAGAGAGAACAAGTCGTGTGAGTTTCATGATAGTATAGTTGGTCAGAAAAATCAGATGGTAACAAAATTCTGACAGTAAACAGCAATCTCCCTCTCCCCGTTTCTGACTAGCTGTACACCTTTAACTACTACACTTGGAGATATACCTGTTCTAGCTCGGATTGAGCAAAGATTTGCAGTAGTGTGCTAAAAATAGAAGGTAGCGGTGGCGGCACAAGTCGCAGGATGGGATCGTACTCGGGACAGCTAGCCTCTCCCGCCGCTTGCACTGATGCAGCTACGTTCTAGTTTTAGTGTTCTGTTGATCAGAGCTAATAAGTGTGTGTGATTTCTGTCTCCTTGAGATGAGAATCACACCCCCCATCTCCAAGTATAGACAAACCCATTCCTGATGTAACTTAAACACCAACAGGCTGAGGAAAGGAAGGTAGCAGGACAAGTGATTAATAGTTAGGTGCAAGAAGGTGTAAGTTACAATTGCCCTTTCCATCCATATTAATATGCATCTTGCACCTTCTTCTTTCCCTCTGTGTGTTGTTTACACCAACTGAGATTGCTTTAGAGTCCGTCATGCCCACTTATCAACATACAGTTTAAATCACCTCTAAATTTGACACAGATATGATACTGTAGAGCTTGGGGCTGTGACTATTCATATCCCTTGCAGATCAGCATAGTGGAGGACCTGTAACACACGCACCAGTGGGTTACATAAGAAAAGTGTGAGTCAAAGTAGCCCCCCTCTTACTTTGTCATATGCCTTCTCACACCTTCTTCTAGCTCCTTGGCTTGCAAATTGCCCCAATTCAGACTTCCTTACACTTGCTATAATGGATTTAAGTGAATATAATGGAGCTACATTCATGTCAGGGCGTCTGATTTGTGCATCACCTTTGAGTTTGGCCCATAGATTATAAATTACTGTTCCATTGGGTTGTGTGTTTACATTATTTTCATCCCAGTTTCATAATCTTGTATCTGCAGTTAAGCATTAATGTCGAAATTCAGTGCTAATATAAAGCAGATGAAACTACTCTGAGGTCAATAGAGAGTCCTCTGTTTACACCAGTGGTGAATTTGGCTCTAAGGGCCTGATCCTATATTCCTTGCCTGTTGAAGACACCCAGTGACTTAAATGAGAGGTTTTGGGTGCATATGTAATATGGGATCAAATTCTTCGTAGGTTTCCTTTTCTCTGTATAAGCAATACAGCTGGACCCAACCATAGTAATTCTAAATTAAATGATCTAATATTGTATTTCGTATTTGACACGCATTCTTTTCAAGCTAACTAATTTTAGTCAAGACTTATTATCCACAGCTTTCTCATGATATTATTGAACTAAGGCTCACGTAATTCTTAAACATTGTCACCTGATATTTGTTCTTTCTTTCTTCATATTTTCCTTGTACCCATGATTAAATGTATAATCTACATGTATGGAATTGTCATTCATCTTTATATTTCTTTATTTTGCTCTGTCTTTGTTGTGTCTGTCTCTAACAGGCTCATCTCATCTCTGTACCTCCCTCATCTCCTACCCTTTGGGTTCTGTAAGCTCCTTGAAGGTTTGAGAGGTAGTATAAAAATGTATCCTGCTTGGGTTTCAGGTCAATTAACATGTACATCCATGTCTTCAACTCAGTTTCCTTCCAGCATGCAGCTTTTTGCTATAGGCTAATAATCAATATTTAAGGCCTTTGGCAGAAGCTGTGATAATTTTATACGAGAATCCTACATGATGATGGTCATTATTTGGAACAAAGATGGAATATTTGAGACTAGAAATCATTTCTTTATAAATACATTTTCTTATATCAGTTGAGAAAGTGGCAAACCACAACATTTTGGTTAGAGTTGCATGGGTATGCATGGAATTGTTTGAGGTTCAGGTCTAGTATACAAAAAATCATAATCTGGCTTTCTCTGCTTCTTCTCATAAGAAGTATTTTCAAACAGCACCAAATTCTACTCTCAGTTGTGTAGGTACAATGAGAATGGCAGTTTATTCATGGTAGTTAAGAATATTTGTTCCTTACAAATACTGCAGCTAAAAGCTGACTTTTGTATTATATTTGAATTTTACAATACTCTGACCAAAATCTGACCCTAATCTACTTAATACATTGTTACTATGTATACCTTTGCTTCCTAGTCTCCTTAGATGTGAGCTCATTTAATATTTGAAAGTTGGTGACTACTAAAAAGTCACAGTTAAAAGTCCACAAGGCCCAATACTGCGCTCCCAAAACACTGAACCATTACTGAATGGAAAGGAGTACTGTAGCTTTTTTATAAATATTTTGTAAATATTTAGGGTTTATGAAGCTCCATGTTTGATTTGCCTTGATTTCTGTTAGTAGTACCTTGTTCTTTTGTGTTTATTGTGATTACTGTGCTTACTGTGGTTGTTTTTGTCTTTCTTTGGATAAAAACAAGGTTTCTTGATAAATATTGAGTACTGAAGGTATTCTGAATGCAATAACTTTTGGGTTGAAATTTTGGAAGGCCATAGTATATTGTAGCTTAAATTCTCTTTCTGGAACTCTGATTTTTACTTGATGTAATTAATAGGTTTTCTCAAAACACTGAATTTTCAGGCATCTTTTAATATAGGCATCTATTGATGCAATATAAAAATGGACCCCATTTTAATTCCTTTTATATATAAATGGTTTGGTTTTGCATGAAAGAGTCTATTTCTTCTGAATGATTGTTTTTTCCAAAAACTGAGCATGCCTATCTACTGTCCATAGTTTTAAAGTCTTGGGAATTTTCTTTTATCTTAAAAACAAATCATTTTCTACATAAAATCATGAAGTATATTTCATTGTTTTGGTGTTGGCATTTTAGTTAAATAGATAACCCCTAAAACCTATTTAAACATGAGTGTGTCTGTTGAAACGTTTAAGTTCCTCTGTGTGTGTGTGTGTGCACGTGTGCATGCTGAGTATTTCAGTAGATAGCATGTTACAGTTGATTGGCAGGTATATGCTTTAGAAAATCTGCAATTCTCTTTGACTTCTCAAATAGAAGAATAAAGCTATTGGAATGCTTGATACATACTGACAGTAGAATAAATCCAAGCGTTGATATCATTAGATTTTTAAGTGTTCTGTCTATACTTAAAGAATGAAATTCTGGTCATCCACACAGAAACCCAAAGTACAAATAAAAGTGTTTGGCTTGACAGAGATACACAGGTGTTCCTGGAGGGGAGCAGTAGAATCATCTTCTTCAACCTGAAGACAGGACATAGAAGAGCTGCATGAATGTGGCTATTGCTGTGGCTAATGGGCTGTAGTTGTGGCTTGTCCTTGATCCTACTGACTAGGTCCCCACTATTCCCATTGATCTAGTCACAATATTGCCAACCTTGGGCATTCAAAAATAATGAGTCAGATCTCCCAAAATTAAGCACATTGCATTCTCTTTATTTGCTGTCTGGATTTTCAGCCTGTAGGATCCACTTGGTTTGCATTTTCAGATTTTCTCCTCAGCTACGAGGGCTAGCAACTTACTATTTTACTTTAATGAAGGCCAAGAGTCTCATGAAATCATTTGGTTCCAGATGGCTGTACCATACATGGAAAATAAAAAATAAAGTCTTGTGCATGCAAAAAGAACAAAAGCCATTCATAAACTCCACATACTGACTGGGGCCTGTTGTGTTTCCTGTTGTGTACATTTCTGTTACCATAGGGAGTTACTAGACACAACTGTGAAAGCAAGTGTTTAGACCATTAAAAATTGACGTCATGTTAGGTGGTTAGAGGTTCCCAGGCTGTCTACACTTTGAGTTGAGGGTGTGATTCCCATCTCGAGAATTCATACTCACTGTAGGTCTCATACAATCTTAGAAATGGAGGGCTGGAAGGGACCTCAAGAAGTCATCAAATCCAACTCCCTGTGCTGTGGCAGGGCCAAGTAAACATAGACTGTCCTAGACAGGTGTTTGTCCAGACTGTTTTTAAAAACCTCCAATATTGGGGATTTCACAATGTCCCTTGGAAGCCTATTCCGTAGCATAACTACACTTATAGGTAAAGTTTTTCCTAATATCTAACGTAAATCTCCATGGCTGCAGATTAAGCCTATTACTTCTTGTCCTACTTTCAGTAGATATGGAGAACAACTGACCACCCCCCTCTTTATAACAGCTCTTAACTTATTTGAGACTATTAGGTCCCCCATCAGTGTTTTTTCTCAATACTAAATATGCCCAGTTTTTCTAATCTTTCCTTATAGGTAAGGTTTTCTAAATCTTTTATAATTTTTGTTGCTTCCCTCTGGACACTCCAGTTTGCCCACATCCTTCCTAAAGTGTCGTGCCCAGAATTGGACACAGTACTTCAGCTGAGGCCTTACCAGTGCCAAGTACAGCGAGACAATACCTCCCATGTTTTACATGTGATACTCCTATTAATACACAGCAGAATGAAATTCGCCTTTTCTGCAGCTGCATCACATTGTTGACCCTCATTCAATTTGTCATCCACAAAACCGCCCAGATCCTTTTCAGCAGTACTTCTACCTAGCCAGTTATTCCCTATTTTGTACGTGTGCACTGGATTTTTCCTTCCTAAGTGAAGTATTTTACGCTTGTTTTTATTGAATTTCATCTTGTTGAATTCACACCAATTCTCCAATTTGTCAAGGTCATTTTGAATTCTAATGCTGTCTTCCTAAATGCTTTCAACCCCACCCAGTTTGGTGTCATCTGCAAATTTTATAAGCATACTCTCCACTTTGTTAGCCAAATCATTAATGAAAATATCAAATAGTACTGGACCCAGGACTGGTCCCTGTGGAATACCACTAGATGCGCCCTCCCAGTTTGACAGGGAACCATTGAATAACTAGTCTTTGAATACAGTCTTTCACCAGTTGTGGACCCACCTTTTAGTAATTTAATCTAGACATTTCTCTAGTTTGCTTATGAGAATGTCATGTGGGACAGTGTCAAATGCCTCACTAAAATCAAGATATAACGCATCTACTGCTTCGCCCTATCTACCAGGCCAGTAACCAACCAAATTTCCTTGTTTGACAGGGCTATTCCTTATCACCCTATTATCCTCCAAGTGCTTACAAATTGATTGTTTAATAATTTGTTCCAGTATCTTTCCAGCTATCAAAGTTAGGTAGACTAGTCTATAATTCCCTTAGCCCTCTTTGTTCCCCTTTTTAAAATTAGATATGATGATTGCCCTTCTCATGGAGAAAGAGCTAAACACAAGGGGTAGCTGTGGCAGCACAAGTGGTAGGATGGACTAGCTGTCCTGAGTACATGCCTAGGGTCTTGGATGGGTACAAACTTGGGGCAGGTAGTCACACCATCAGCTTGCGCTGCTGCAGCAACATTTTATTTTTAGCATGGTAGCTCTGCAAAAGCTATAGCCAGTATTTCTCCTTGAGCTGGGAATCACACCCCCAGCTCAATGGGTAGGTATATGCTTATGTGAAGTTTGAGTCTGCACTGTAGCAGTTATAACAGTCTGCGCAGTATGTCCATGGTCTTGCTCGGAGTCGTAGGAGATGATTTTATTTCTCCTGCCAAACATCTCTGCTCCCATTTACTCCATCTTTGTACAAGGGCCAGAATTTAATTAAAGAATTGCATTTCAGCTTTCACTTTATGGAATAATAATACAGATGTAAATACTAAGTTATGAAAAAAAGTTTAACTTCTCTTTCTCTCTCTCTCTCTCTCTCTCTAGCATACAAAATGTATATGCTAATATCTGTAATTATACATGTTTCCTGTTTGCCTAGAAAAATAAATAAATAGATCTTAAGTTACAAATCTAAATTTTACATTCTCTTACACCCTTATGATCCCAACCAAATCATTAGGGTTCTGTGGGTGTAACTGAGTGCTGAATCTGGCCCAGACATTTTGGAACACCTCTCTCTTCTGGTTTACATATGCTTACTAGTTGTGAAATTCTTCCCTGAGTAATGTAAACCACTGGAGATTTTTGTATTGCATTTATTCTTCATGCAGTCTATTAGGGTGAAATTAACTCATGTGCATACAAAGCCCAACTCTATTTAAGGGTACCTTTAGCACTTAGCAAAGAGCTTAAGTGTGACGTAAGTGGTGCAAAAGCTTTCTCCTGGGCCTCTCCACAGGGGTGCATTTCACTTTAATAGAATGCAAAAAATAATAATAATAATAATAATAAAAATGCAGTACAGAGTCACCAGAGAGTTTTACATTACATTATTGAAATCACCAGAATGGTGCAGAAGTTGTATTCACATACTGTGGTTCTATAATCAAAAGAAGTTGAACACTATTGTCTGGGAGGGTTATGGTCCAATATGATTCTAGTATATTGCTACATATCAAAATCCAATTTTTAAAGCATGAAAACATAGTAATATGCAGTAATATATGGTATGAAGGGTATGAAGTTGATTTTTTTAAAAGTTAAAGTTATAATTTTGAGACTGGCAAATTGAATGGCTGCTAATTAACAGTTTGCCCATTCATAACCGAATATGTACAACTAGTAGTGGGAGAACCGTTTGGAAAAATTGTAGCTGTTCCCCTGAAACATTTGTATAGATTAACATTCTCTTAAAATCCTTGTTTTATGGGAAATTTTTCAGATTACAATAATCTATTAATCTTTATCATATGAAAGTAAAATTAAATATCTCAGAATTGTAACCTGCTTGTTTAGATGCATTTGCTAGAGTACTCGCTCTTTTTCTCCTTCTCTGTCTGGAACAGAATTGATCAAATATCAGAATTTTCATCTCATCATAAATTTCAATATTTTCAACCTTTGTTTTGACAACATAGACATTTTCCTATGAAAAACTTTGATTTTGTGGAAATCACATTTTCTGATTTGTGGAAATCAGAAAATCCCTGTCAGTTCTTCACTGGAATGCTCATTGATTGTGTGGCAGAAAGCTGGACATCTATTCTTTGTCCAGGGTTAAGGTACTTCTATAGCTCCTCGCAGGACGTGATCCTGCAAGTTGCTTAGCTTTTCCTGATGGCAGCTGAGTGTATTTAGGGGCAGATTTAGGTACCTAAAGGTGCAGTGGGGATTTTCAAAAGTGCCTAAAAAAGGTTAGCTGCTTAGCTCTGGAGTACCTAACTATCTGCATCTTTAGGCACCTAAATACCTTTGGAAATCTGCTCCTTAGTACCTTGCAGGCTTGGGCCCTTTATTTCTTGAGTTGCTCCTGATTTTTATTACAGTGTCACTCACCCTTACTAGACATCTTACTTGCTGCTAGGCTTTCAGTTGTCAGGCCTTCTTTTACACCCCCCTTAGATGCCTGGAGTTTTCTGTCTGTGGCTAGGTTCCCCAACTTTCTCCCCTTCTGACCTGCCACTTCCCACCCAATCAGTTCAACATTTTTTTCACCCAAGGTATTTATGTGTGTGTCTCCCTCCCCTCCAAGTCCTTTAAATTTTACAGGTTTTTTTTGAGATAGGATTTACTCTAATTCTCACAATCAAACCAAAGGAATTAAATGAACTGTTCTTTCCCTTGCCATTCCCTCCCTTGTCTTCCAGAGGGAGATGAGTGGCCACATTAATTAATATATTTTAAATATATGAATGGATATTTTTCTCCCATACATGCCCTTCTTCTGCTACTAATCCTCTTTTTGCACCTTCAGTGGCAAAACCTGACTATTTTACCGCAATGTTATTATTCACAGTTAGTCAGGCTTCCCCTACAAGAATATTAGTTTCCTATAGCCTTATTGCTTGTTTGTTTCGGAGACCTGTAAAACAACTTTTAAGTAATAATGTTTGTCCCTCTTCTTAAATGGCTAAAAATACTCGACTCAGTTGAGATTAATAGATAACTGACTGTAACTAGAAAAACAAAGGATGATATTCAAATGAGAAGATGGAAAATGTTGCGAGTCACACCAGGCTGAGAACCACACATCATTACTCATTGTGCTGGTCTACGTAAGACTGGAAGAGCCATATTTCCACATGACCATTGTGCTATAAGGACACTAGTCTAAGGCCTTAATCCTGCAAACACATACTACCCCCATGTATAACTTCATTCATGAGTAATCCCATTAGCTTCACTAGCACCACTAAAGTGAATAAACTCATGCATGTGTTTGTTTGCATCATTATGGCTTATGTTTGAACACTTCCTCCTGTCCTGAGCACTTCTAATTTTTATAAATATTTTGTGTTTCTTCCTGCCTGGATTTTACTGGGAATTTCTTCACTTAAAAGTTTTTTTTCCATTTCAATATTTATTTAACAATTTATAATTTTTTGAACAGCCTAAATTTCAATACATTTATTTTTCATGACAAGATACTTTATTCTAGCTTTGGTTGTCATGCTAGTCAATGCCCATTTATGCACATGAGGAAACTTATGCACATGGGGAGTCCCCTTTGATTCACTACTCACATGGGTAAGTTTTTAGGACTGAGGCCTAAAGTTGGCAGCTCCTCACATTGCTTAGGAAATTTCCTTGGTAGATGTGGGACTGTTTTTTAAATAAGGATTTTTTAATGGAGTAACAACTCTTAACAGAACTTATACGCTGTGCATGGCACAAAAATCTGTCCTCACAATATTCAACAGTAGGTTTAAATTTTTCTAAAATGGATTCTCCCATCTCTAGCTTCAGCTAATGAATGTTATGTCTGTTGAGAATTTGTCTGTTGTTCTAAATAAGTCTTTAATTTCACTTCCATGCTTACATTCTCATACACATGCAGTATGAAACATATGTGATACTCTAATTTAATTCTAACACTTGTTTCATAGAATGCTTCTGTAGAAATGTAAATAATTGTTAGTATTCTGTAATAACAATATATTTTTTTAGCAGGTCAGATTGTTTCTCCACAGTCTGCTCCTGCCTGCATTGAAAATAAAAATGACGTGAGCAGAGAAAACAGCACTGTTGACTTTAGCAAGGTAAGCGTTTATTGACTGTGAAAAGAGCCTTCTGACTGGCAAGAAGAAATTTTAAATAAAAAGAGTGGTTTGTGTTAATCAGAGAAAGCTCTAAAAATGTTTCACTTCAATATTATAAATTGTCACATGTCAATGCTACAAAATACATATGTTGCACCTACAATAAAGAAGGTTTTTAAATGTTTCGAATAAAACATTGTTAAAATATTGCTAACAGGAAATCACATTCCAGGAGATTAGACACACTTTTCATTGCATAACACTGTAAGGAGGCAACAGATTGTAGGGAGAGGTCTCAGAAATGAGTAAAGGGCTGACTAAGTAGGAAAGTAATTCAGATTGCTTATCATTTGGACTTAGCATATGTTATCTTGTGGGAATAATGCATAAATGTAAAATGCCCTTTTTGTAACCTGCTTTTGTGGATTCTGTGTGTCTGAAGAATAATTTGCTTTTGTTAAATGTCTATAACTTCATAGCATTGTGTCACGCCAAGATATTTCAATGCACTTTACAAAGTTGTATAGTAGTTCAGTAGTATGGTTTTTAATGACAAACTAATAATAGAAAGCAAGGAAACACAAGCTAGTCTTCAGTTTTGGTATAAAAAATGTCCCTCATCTTTGGTGAAGGTGCTGCGTGCCTAAAACAAACTTTCACATTAGGTACAGGCATGAGATAGGCATGCCAGCAACAGATGACTTCAACTGGTGCTTGGGTGGGTAAGATTTGAGCAAGTCAGGAAAGGTTATTAGAACTAACATTCTAAAGGGATGTATACAGTTAGTGAAGAATAGAAATCTGAATCTGTTGTGGAATCTGATTGCCAGCCAGTATAATTGAGCCAGCAATAGAGTTATGTGCTCACTCCATCTGGTGCCAGATAGAATTCTAGCAGCAGCAGTTTGTACCAGCTGAAGTCTGTCAGTTTTTTGTGCAGGGGCTAGGAATCAGCCCTAAAAAGGGCAGTACAGTTGTCTACATGGGATGAAACAAAGACATGAAAAGGATCTTTGCATCACTAAGAGAGTGAGAGAGAGAGAGAGAGATGAGGCAGCGCTCTGGCTGTCTTTCTACACTGGTTATAAGGAAATTTCACTATAACAGAGACATGTAATTCAAATTGGAGGCCAGTACTAATTCTGTAAATACATAAATATAGGTATCAGTAAACAAACGTATTCCTTTTTAGAGTATAACATTTTTATTCAATGTTGTTTTTAAAAGTGTTAATTGGTGCACAGTAATATTAATATTTTTTGGTGAATGTTCTGTGTATTGAAATGTAACATCTATTGTAAAGGGTAACAATAAAAATAGATTTGTCTAATTTAAATTTTAAAAGTGCAGCGATGAGATCAACAGCAACCTGGAGAACACTACACCACTTCATTTAATGCTTTTCTCAGTTCTCCACAATCACTTTGAAAGTTGAATGTCAGAACCCACTGAACTCATAGTTGTGGGTCTTTGACTCCACAGCTTTCAAAACCAGACTCTGTTTTCAAGGTATGCTTTTCATGCTGAAGGAAAATGGAGACAGCAGATTTTGAACTTTCATTCACCAGTTTTACACTGATATGATATCATTGACTTCACCAGAACTATTCCGGATTCTCACTGGTGTGAGCAGTGGTGCTGGACAAAGAGGTGCTGGGGGTGCTGCAATGCCCGCTGGCTTGAAATAGTAATAACAAACACCGTGGTTTCCACCATCAGCAGCCCTACTATAAAAATTGTTCATGTACTCCTGGGTGTGATAGGGTAATAAGGTCCCACCTTTCTAGCTAATCTTAAGAACCCTCAGTAAGTTAAACACCAGTAGTGGTTTCATGAAGTAGGAAAGAGACAGCTTTTGTTTACGTGGATAAAATTGCCTCATGGAATTTTAACTAGAAGACTTTTTCCTAGCTGTATTTTATATAGTTTAGTTTATCCTCTTAAGCCTGTATATTTAGGGATACAATCTCCCTTGATAAGTGCCAGTATAGTAACTTCTGACAGCAGTAATTGGATAACGTGCTTAGATTGAGGGGAAAGTAATGTTATGCAGAGCACACAATGGGCTTGTCTGCATGGTGTGGCAAAGTGCACTAGAGGGGTGTGATTTCTAAAGTGCACTAGCATGCTGCATGCAAACTGCCCTCTAAAAGGTTCCTACTTCACAATAATATAGTCTCATTTCAAAGAGGACTATGTTAATGCAAATGAAGGTACTTTTAGAGTGCGCCAACAAGGTCTATATGGGAAAGAGTGCGTGATGCATTAGAATGCTCAGCAAATCACACCCTTCTAGAGCACTTTGCTGGTGCCATGTGGACAATACTTTTAAAGTACTTCTCCTGAGTATTGTAATTTCTTACTCTAATTTTGTTCAACATGTTAATTTCATTTTATCTTCTACAAAAAGCGCCTTTGATGCCTCGCTTACACTCTGCCCACTAATCCAGCTCCCCAAGGGCTCCTTCTAACATTCCAAACTTCTGAGCAACTTGCCTCCTCAATCTGGATATCAATCCAGATACAGCACAAAGGCTGCATTGGTGGTATTGGTAGAGTACATCTTCCTGTTGATGGATAGGAGCCAGATTCAACACTGCAATCTGCCCTTTGATTGCTACTTGAACGCATCAGACCTCTGTGGATGGCTTAGAGACAGTTTAAGGCAGGGGTGGCCAATCTGAACCTGAGAAGGAACCAGAAATAACCAATGTACATTGCCAATGTACAGTAATCCGTCAGCAGCCCCGCATCAGCTTCCCCTCCCCATTACCAGCGCCTCCCACCCACTGGCAGCCCCACCGATCAGCGCCTCCCCTCTCTTGCCTCACCTCCTGATCTGCTGTTTCGTGGTGTGCAGGAGACTCGGGGGATGGGGGAGAGGAGAGGGAGGAGCGTGGGCATAGCAGGCTCAGGGGAGGGGGCGGGAAGGGGTGGAGGGGGGCAGGGCCTGTGGCAGAGCCAGGGGTTGAGCAGTGAGCGCCCCCCGGCACATGGGAAAGTTGGCGCCTGTAGCTCCATCCCCGGAGTTGGTGCCTATAGAGGGAGCCGCATATTCACTTCTGAAGAGCCGCACGTGGCTCCGGAACCACAGGTTGGCCACCCCCGGGTTAAGGGGTCTATCCTGGCCCCCATCCTAGCCCCTGGTGTCAGAGTGGGCTGGGAATGACTGAAGCTTACTGCGCTATCATTGTTCTCTGCTTCTGATTTACACTGCAGGCTGGGCTATTCCGCAGGGAAGTGTTAAAGAGACTGCACCTTTGCCCCCCTCACTTACAACATATATGTGGTCAGCACAGAAACAGAGCATTTTTTAATCAAAGCCGAATTCCATGCTGATACTGTAAGATCTTTCAAAATACATGTGATGCCATTGATCATGAGATATGATTGATTCAGCTTTGAACTATAACAGGATTGGGTGGGATTCAGTTCCGGTATTCCTTCATTGCTGAGCCTTCCCAGAAGGTGATGTTGAATAGTTGCTCTTCATCTCCAAGGGCAGTCTCATGTGGTGTCCTATTGAGTTCACCTTCTCTCCCATCCTGTCCAGTGCGTATGGAGCTGTTAAGAGAGTTAGTGAGGAGGAATGGGTTGTGGTACCTTCATATACTGATGAATCCCAGTTTTATTTCTAACCTAATCCAGCCAGTCCTATCAAATAAATTTGCCAGTGTCTCATTGAGATTGGGGCATGAATGAAGGCTAGCTGGCTGAAGCTCTTTCTCAACAAAAGTGAGGTGAAACTGGTAGGTTGGAGGAAGCAACTGGAAGGTATAGCGAAGATCCTCTCTCCCCGAAGTGGGGGGTGTGTGCTGGCTGTGAGACTTCACAGTCTAGAGGTATTCTTGGAACCCCAGCTCTTAAATGATAATATAGCAGCAGTTTACTGGAAGTCCTTTTTTCATTTTCATTTGGCCAGGAGAGTATGATTGTTTTCTTTCCCATGTGAAACTTGCCACTATCAACGATGCCTTTCTCACCTCAGATGCGTGCTAATGTGGGACAACACCTAAGATCCAGTCACAAACCAAAGTTAATGCGGAAAGCAGCAGTCCACCTGCTCTGTGGAGTTTCTTACCCTGAGCACATGACACAATGCTCCATGATCTATCCCAGCTGCCTAGTTGTCTCTTGATTAAGCTTAAGGTGTTGATTTTAACCTATAAAGCCCTTGAGTGACTTGGGATCTGCCTACGTGAGCGAGTGCCTCTCTCTTCATATAATATTACCAAACTGCAGGCAGTAGAAAAGCTCCAGCTGGAATCGCCTCAGTATAAACTGTTTACCATGAAGGGCCCCAGTCTTAGATCTTTTGGTCTGAAATAGCCTAAATATGGCACACTGCAGGGCTTGTCTACCTACTCAGATTTTGGGGTACAATAACAGGTTATTGTTTGGGATTTTGATTTCATCTCTAGTTAGGTATTTTCTGGTTTTGGGGGTGAGGAGCAGCTGCTGTTTCAATTTTTTGTGATTGTAATTTTAATTCATGGCAGAAGCCCCTGGAGACCATGATAGGCAATGTATTTTTAAAAAAATAATCAAAAAGAGAAAGAGATCTTTTCTCAAGCATCTGCTGAGACTCTGATAGCTTAGTCCTCTGAAAATATACTCAGACCTTTCAGTCTACTAGTCCTCAGTCCTTCATGTTGGTTTGTCAGTTGTCTAACACTCTGAAGTACCATTCATGTTATCATAAAGAAGGCTTATGCTAGATTGTGGTAACGTTAGAAACATGGCTTTTTGGGTTTACGGAAATAATAAAATTTTAAAAATATATTTCATAACACAGGCAACTCTGTTATGTCTAAATTCTGAGTAAGTGCCAGAGCCATTTGCAAACAAAACAGTTTTCTAAATATTACCGAAGACTATTTACACTAGTACTGACAGATGGCTGTAAGATAGACATTAAAATGGTCCACTTTAACAGTTTATATTGGATTTGGTCACTGTTGTTGTGTTTAAATTAGTAAAAAGAAAGCAAATGACAAAACCATATAGTCTGAAGTTCTTAGGCAAGACTAGTGCATTATGAAGTCAATTATACATGTTGTATTACTATCGTTATTACATAATGACATTTAGAATGGTACTGTGGAAGTAATACATAAATATATGAATGAGTCTGAATATCAGGCAAATAACTATAGACTATATAGAAATAATGGTGCAATCAAGATCCAGCTTTAACAATCTAAATGAGTTTTAATGTTTGATATACACCCAGCACATTTCAAATCTAAAATAAAACAAAATTAAAAAGTTGAATGTTTGTATGTCTTTAAGACGGGTCTGACTCTTGCCAAAAGCTTGTTCCAGTCAGGCCTTAAGGAACTTTATATAAGGGATAATCAACCTGTGATGCCATTCAGTAGTGACATGGCTTCTCCATCTCTTCAACATTGAGTACCACTGTTCTGTAGCTTCAAACTTATTACCCCACGTCACTTATGTTCATAGCTTATTTTCTCATGGTCAGGAGGTTGGAAAACATTTTCCTCCAAGCCTGACACCAATAGTGCTTTGTGATTTTTGGTTGATAAGAAACAGTCATGGAAGGAAGGTGTCAATCTCCCGTCTTGTTGGGACTCTAGCATGGCAACCTCATCCACTGAATTCAAGTTTCCTTTACGCAGCACCTGCTGACAAAGCCAAGGCTTTGCCCTCTCATAACTACTTTAATTAGCATAATAAAGAAGATAGAAGAAAACAAAAAATGGTGTATTTCCCATTAATATTTGCTTTGGCCCTGTAGGTAAAGTATTTAGGATACATTAAAAGTTGTGCAGTGGGATTATCTATATTCCGTTTGCACACTTGGGCAAATGCTAAAGACTGATAGTTATTCATATTACAGAGAACCATTCATTTATTTCTCTTTTTAAAATTATTCAAGAAAAGAAAACACTGCAAGTAGACTGGTTAAAAAAACTCAGGCAGCTGGTCGTACATTAGGTGGTGACCAAGTGAAGATACTCTGTGTCATTGAAATAGAGAGAGATTGTTGTGTACCTTAGTTTTTCAGATAATATACCAAACCTTTTCTTTTGAACTTTGCTGCTGTTATTCTTTTAATTATTAGGTTGACCTACACTTTATGAAAAAGATACCTCCTGGAGCTGAAGCGTCAAACATTTTAGTTGGTGAACTAGAGTTTTTGGATCGTGCCGTAGTTGCTTTTGTCAGATTGTCCCCTGCAGTATTGCTTTCAGGACTAGCTGAAGTTCCAATTCCAACAAGGTAAGTGTAGATTGTGCTAAAAATATAGATGGTAGTTCATTCCATTTCACATTTTTCTAAATTGCATTTGTGGATGTGGATGGGAATCATCCTTCAGCCCTGTTTTTTATCCAGTTACTAAATGAATTGTTACCTCATAAGAGGGGCACACACCTTACCTTTCCTTTCCTTCCTTTAAATAGTGCATACTTAAGTTAATTATTGGACCTGAGGCCTGTGTGCCCTTCTCAGAAGTAGAAGCAGAAGTGCACTGTTTCTGAAACTATGATGAACGGATTAGCATATTTGAATTACAAACATTACAGACGAATTGCTAAGAAACTGAAGGAGTAAACAGCAAAGAGGTTGATCAGGTTACCTGGGAGTTATAATTGTTTGCATAATCCTGCATAACTTTTCCTGAAGGGAGAAATGACAAAGGAAATAAATACATTGGTATAAAGAATAGAGCCCATTCCAATTCTTTATTAACATAGTATTGTTCAAGAGCAGTAGGCATCTGGGGTAAACAGCTGAAAAAGAGAGAACTGAAAGGGGTGATTGGATTCCAGTACCCACAAATTTCACCACTGCTCCTCCCATAGTTTGTTCTCCATGATTAGACCCCTTCCCTTTGCATCCTTGGATTTGGCTTGTATTCTCCCTTTCAGGAGAACCTGGAGAGGGGAAGAAATGAATTCTAACTTTTTATTTTATTGTCTAAATAATTTTAAAATGAAGTAAAAGAGGGGAGAAATTTCCCAGGAAAGCTAAACATTGAGGATGCTACCACAATATAAACAATGATATGCTGATACAAAATGTAGTTGTCTGTGAAAAGTTAAAACTAATTGGGGATTAGTACAAATGTCGGTGGAAATATTAATAATTAATATTTAATTAAATATTAATATTTAGTTAATTTTAATATAAGGGACTAATTGTGGCCCAGCTAATGTGGTGGTGCAGAGTCATCGTGGGTAGCAGAATGGCCGGGGAAGAAGGTTTTTCACAGCCGCCACATCCCCTTCTTGCACAGGTAGGCACAAAATGGGGTGTGGAGTGGACAGAGCCTTAACCTCACCCCACTAATGTGCCAGATAGCATAACTGGACCAATGGACTGGGAACAGAACAGAAGCAGTCTACTCCCTTATCCAAGCAGTGAGGGAACCAGCAAGGAGATCATAACTCTTGGTGATGCAGCAGTGCAGTGCCCATTACTCTGAGCTGATGGCAAAATCATGAGTGTGTTCTGGATAATTATTTGTCCAAGAACTAACTCATGCTAGAAGTGCTCTGTTCATCATTCATTCTTTGCCATTTGCTGATTTTAAACAGAGTAGAAACAAAACCATGTGACTTGGGTGGTGACTGACATACTCTGACTATTCATTATTCATGGTGTGAGTAGCTTGACCACCCCACAGTAAAAAGTGTTCATATAAATAGTTGGTGAATACTTATGAATAACAAGTATATTCACTGAATTCAGTTTCTGAGTGATTTGCATGGAGAAAAAAAAGGCTAAATTCTTAATGGATAGTTAGATCAGCTCTAACTGGGTTTGTCACTTTAGTAAACATGAACTTGGAAAACAAATCTGGCTGATGGTTGGCTAACTGGCAAATATATATGTGTCTGTGTGTGCGCGTGCACCTATACAACTATACGGGGATGAAAACTCTACGTCCTGCATCTTCTTTATACAACCTGGCTCAAGAGCTGGTCAAAATATGGCGAGTATGATCTGCAAAAAACAGGGGAAAAAGCTTCTCAACATTTTTGATGAAAATTCAGAAACATTTTTGTTTCTGAAACTGAAAATGTTTTGGGTTTTGAGTTTTCCAGTTTTCCCCTGCTTTCATTTTGCCGCTAGTAAAAAAAAAGTTGGGGTATTTTTTTTAATTGGTTGGGTAAATTAAAGAAAAACTTTCTATGAACAATTTTATTTTTTTAAAATCATCATTTTTTTGAGAAAAAAGTTTACAATGAAAATTTTTTGACAGTTGCTCTATTTGGCAACCCCATGAGCTCTTGGCAGAACATTCCATAGTTCCGATACTTGAAAATAGATGTATAGGGAATGGCATAGAGGAGGACTAGAATCCTCTTAAATAAAAGACATAGTGAGAAGACAACAATACTTATTTCCCACACTTTGTGTGTCTGTCTGTCTGGGGATAGGATATCTACCATAATTTTGCAAAAATGCTACATACTGATAATATATGCTTCTGTCAAAAGTACTTTTGCCTAATCTTTAGGATACCCACAATTTAATTGCATGTTTGTGGAACCTAAGTGAGTTTGGGTATTTACAGCTATTCAGACCATCTCTGAATGCTCCTTGCATAATACACATTTATGTAATATTTTGTAATTGTGTCTCCAATTTTAAATTACCATGTAAGGATATTTAGAGAGAGGTTATTTCCCCCCCTTTACTTCCTCTAATCAATTTTATGAACTTTTCTGTGTTACATGATGTTAATTTAAGTTTTCCATTCTTGAAATATCTGGTTTTTGGCTTTTTATTTGCAGATTTTTGTTTATTCTTCTGGGACCACTAGGGAAGGGCCAACAGTACCATGAGATTGGAAGATCAATTGCAACACTAATGACAGATGAGGTATTTATCGATTAACTGTAGTTTGTTTGTACAGGTTTCAGAGTAGCAGCCGTGTTAGTCTGTATCCGCAAAAAGAAAAGGAGTACTTGTGGCACCTTAGAGACGAACAAATTTATTTGAGCATAAGCTTTCGTGAGCTGCAGCTCACTTCATCGGATGCATGCGGTGGAAAATACAGTGGGGAAATTTTATATACACAGAGAACATGAAACAATGGGTGTTACCATACACACTGTAACGAGAGTGATCAGGTAAGGTGAGATATTACCAGCAGGAGAGAAAAAAAATGAAAAAAAAACCAAAAACAAAAAGAAACCCCTTTTGTAGTGATAATCAAGGTGGGCCATTTCCAGCAGTTGACAAGAGCGTGTGAGGAACAGTAGGGGAGAGAGGGGGGAAATAAACATAGGGAAATAGTTTTACTTTGTGTAATGACACATCCACTCCCAGTCTTTATTCAAGCCTAAGTTAATGGTGTCCAGTTTGCAAATTAATTCCAATTCAGCAGTCTCTCGTTGGAGTCTGGTTTTGAAGTGTTTTTGTTGAAGAATTGCAACTTTTAGATCTAAAATCGAGTGACCAGAGAGATTGAAGTGTTCTCCTACTCATTTTTGATTGCTGTAATTCTTGATGTCAGATTTGTGTCCATTTATTCTTTTACATAGAGACTGTCCAGTTTGGCCAATGTACATGGCAGAGGGGCATTGCTGGCACATGATGGCATATATCACATTGGTAGATGCGCAGGTGAACAAGCCTCTGATAGTGTGGCTGATATGATTAGGCCCTATGATGGTGTCCCTTGAATAGATATGTGGACACAGTTGGCAACGGGCTTTGTTGCAAGGATAGGTTCCTGGGTTAGTGGTTCTGTTGGGTGGTGTGTGGTTGCTGGTGAGTATTTGCTTCAGGTTGGAGGGCTGTCTGTAAGCAAGGACTGGCCTGTCTCCCAAGATCTGTGAGAGTGATGGGTCGTCCTTCAGGATAGATTGTAGATCCTTGATGATGCGTTGCAGAGGTTTTAGTTGGGAGCTGAAGGTGATGGCTAGTGGTGTTCTGTTATTTTCTTTGTTGGGCCTGTCCCGTGGTAGGTAACTTCTGGGTACTCTTCTGGCTCTGTCAATCTGTTTCTTCACTTCAGCAGGTGGGCACTGTAGTTGTGAGAATGCTTGTTAGAGATCTTGTAGGTGTCTGTCTCTGTCTGAGGGGTTGGAGCAAATGCAGTTGTACCATAGAGCTTGGCTGTAGACAATGGATCGTGTGGTGTGGTCTGGATGAAAGCTGGAGGCATGTAGGTAAGTATAGCAGTCAGTAGGTTTCCGGTATAGGGTGGTGTTTATGTGACCATTGCTTATTAGCACCGTAGTGTCCAGGAAGTGGATCTCTTGTGTGGACTGGTCCAGGCTGAGGTTGATGGTGGGATGGAAATTGTTGAACTCATGGTGGAATTCTTTTCTGTGGGTCCAGATGATGAAGATGTCATCAGTGTAGCGCAAGTAGAGTAGAGGCATTAGGGGACGAGAGCTGAGGAAGCGTTGTTCTAAATCAGCCATAAAAATGTTGGTATACTGTGGGGCCATGCGGGTACCCATGGAAGTGCCGCTGATTTGAAGGTATACATGGTGAAATAGTTATGGGTGAGGACAAAGTCACAAAATTCAGCCACCAGGTTTGCTGTGACATTATGGAGGATACTATTCCTGATGGCTTGTAGTCCATCTTTGTGTGGAATGTTGGTGTAGAGGGCTTCTGCATCCAAAGCCCGTTTCCAGCTGTGTCCACATATCTATTCAGGGGACACCATCATAGGGCCTAATCACATCAGCCACACTATCAGAGTCTCATTCACCTGCACATCTACCAATGTGATATATGCCAGCATGTGCCAGCAATGCCCCTCTGCCATGTACATTGGCCAAACTGGACAGTCTCTATGTAAAAGAATAAATGGATACAAATCAGATGTCAAGAACTACAACATTCAAAAACCAGTCGGAGAACACTTCAATCTCTCTGTCACTCAATTACAGACTTAAAAGTGGCAATTCTTAACAAAAACACTTCAAAAACGGACTCCAACGAGAGACTGCTGAATTAATTTGCAAACTGGACACCATTAACTTAGGCTTGAATAAAGATGGGGAGTAGATGTGTCATTACACAAAGTAAAACTATTTCCCTATGTTTATTTCCCCCCTCTCTCCCCTCACACGTTCTTGTCAACTGTCAGGTTCCTCACACGTTCTTGTCAACTGCTGGAAATGGCCCACCTTGACTATCACTACACAAGGGTTTTGGGTTTTGTTTTTTTCTCTCCTGCTGGTAATAGCTCACCTTACCTGATCACTCTCGTTACAGTGTGTATGGTAACACCCATTGTTTCATGTTCTCTGTGTATATAAAATCTCTCCACTATATTTTCCACTGCATGCATCCGATGAAGTGAGCTGTAGCTCACGAAAGCTTATGCTCAAATAAATTTGTTCGTCTCTAAGGTGCCACAAGTACTCCTTGTTGTTTGTTTGTACAGTTATTTCAAACTGAGGATGACCCCAAACCAAAAAGTTCACCAGGCTCAGTGCCCATCTGTACTCCTGAAATACTTTGCCAACCTGCCTAATTAGTGGGAATCCCCATCATTTTAAGTCCGTCTTTGAGAAACTCTCTTTGAACAGTTGGCAACTACATCCTGATGTTAGCCCATAGCTAATAAATGTATAGGTCTGTGAAGTCATTTGCAGAGTTGCTGTAACATTTTAATGAAAATATTGTCTATAACTGACCTACCTGCAAGCTTACTAACACTTCTAGGTGACTAGATAGCTGAGGATCACTTATCTCAGGCACTTACTTTTGGCTCTGAACCCTTGTATTTCAGCATTTTTATTTTGTAGTATAAGGTTCAACACCATGATTATATTCCTGCTGCTGCAGCCAAATACACAGACATGCTTTTCTAATCTATCTGGCTTTTTTCAATAAAGTTGCATGGATGTAAGCAAAGATAGGATTTGAGCCTCCAATTGGAACATAGTTTAACCGTTCTTACGATGTGCAAACAGAACTAGAATCCAGTTTATGATCCCATAGCTGTGATGGTTAGAGGAAGAAACTTTTGTCATTGAAGTAAGCAGATACAAAATTCACACTCACGGATCAGATCTGTTGAATAGGAAAATGCCATTTTTACAGAGTCACTTTTCAGTGGAACCAACCACACTTTTTAAACTGTAAGATCCTTGGAAAATTCAGCAATCTTGAAGGGTGCTTTCCACACTGGCTATCTTACTAGAAACTACAGCTAGTTCAAAACTGTGATTCAGTTTAAAACTGAGGAAATAAATAAGTTACATACCATGTTGGAGAAGTGGATATCATGAAGGATTTTACACTCTTGTTTACATGTAAAATGAGAATCTCTTGTATTTCACTTCTTTTGTTTTCTTTAACAGGTATTCCATGATGTTGCTTATAAAGCTAAAGATCGTAATGACTTGGTTTCTGGAATAGATGAGTTTCTTGATCAGGTTACAGTTCTCCCTCCTGGAGAATGGGACCCAACAATTCGAATAGAGCCACCCAAAAATGTTCCCTCTCAGGTATGCACAGTGCAAATTAGAGTTTCTAATAGTTTAGTGGACTAGAAATGTTGTAAGATAAAGTCTTTTATTAATCTACTATGACAATACATGTAGGAAGCTGAAGTATGAACTTCCATGCATTACTTTGCTGTTTAACTTACTCACACTGACCCTTGATTGGCAAGAACAATCCCCTGTGGTGCTGAGACTGATGTTCATACTTAGTTCAGTTCTCGGCCTCTTCTGAGCAGAGACAAATAGTTGTATGAAATAGAACAAAACAAGTGCATTGATTTTGACTTTGTGTTACTTAGATACTAGAATGACAGGTGCGTTAGAAGTATCTGAGAGAGAAACTGCTCTCCAATAGACCACATACTCATTTAATTATTTTGTGGGTGTAAAATGTCTTTTGTTCATTTCTAAGCTGATCTAGTGATTTTTTAAAATAATCTAAAGGCCTTTTGTTCATGTAATCCTCTCTGGGCAAATTATGCTCTTATCTGTGTGCTGCTTATTCTATAGAAGAGCAGCCATAAGAGCCCTAATATCAATAATAGGATATCAGTAACACAAAACAAAATGCTGTACACGCTCTTCCCCCTGGGGAGAGGATGAAAAAAAACATGTGACAGATGTTAGTCACGTTGCTTAATGCACTACTGGAAGGCACACAGATACTATGGTGAAGAGCGCTATACAAGAACCTATATACAGTAGTATAGACTAGAATAGTCGGTGTAAATCATGGTTTTGGATAAAACAATCACTTTATTACTTTACTTCAAAGGACATTGGTTGCCTAGTTTTCAAAGGGCAGGACTGTAAAAGCAATGATACAGTTTTACTCTTTCTATGGTCCTTGTTGCACTTCAAATAAGAAATCAGTAAGTTAAGTAAACTCACTTTAAGATTGAAGCAAAGGAGAGAAATTGGTACAAGATCTCTATCATCCATAGAAATGATTAATAAATGAGAATGTTGTGAAGCCATTGTTACTCTGCAGAAACATAGATATTTGAAATGTATTTTGTTTTATTTTTAAACTGTGACCTTGGCCTCCCTAGGTACACACCATTCTCATCAGGATAGGTGTAAGCAAGTCCAGGAATAAAGAAATATTTTTGTTCAAACTAGATTGCATTCCTAAACTGTTAATTAATTGTTAGTACATGTTCAACAAATGGTTAAATGGCTTTTAAAATACAATCTATTTTTCTACTGTTCGATTATAATTGTACTGCATTTTAAATTGTTTGGCACCTCAAGCCTCTTGGCAAGGGAATGCTTGTCACATAAATATTATTTTGTTTATTGTTATATTCAAAAGATGGGTCTGTTTTTGCTGAGTTGCTAGTTTTAAGTGGAAATATAATGACCTAGAAAAAGAGAATAGATATAAAACATCCTGGTCTGTTGTTGATTTAAAATGGGTTTTGGGGGTTTTTTTGGCACAATTTCCTTGGACCCAATTTTGTATTTATTTTTTTTACAACAAAGGAACCCCTTATGATATTTTCATATATAAGATTCTTCCACACCTTATGGGTGCAACACCATGTTTGGGAAACCTTTGAGATTGATTTACAATTATTGCAGCACTTAAGGGTTCAACTTCTAGCCACAATGGGCTAAGTCTACGGGACAGAGCCTTAAGGATAGGTAGATCCACTGCGCACTGAATTAAGCAATTCTGAAACAGGAAAGGGGCTGAGATGAGTCATACTTGCTGCAAAGGAGGTGGGTGCTTCTCTGCTAGCTGGGAGATAGAGACATAAAGTACATAAGAGAAGTCCTCATCCCATTCTACACCCAAGTAAGCCAATCTCTTCTGTACCTGTGCTGGGAGTTACTGCAGACCTTAGCCAACAGGGAAGAGAGGGAGTCAGGAATATATACAAGGGGGTCCCTATTTGTTTACATTAAAAATGGTGGAATAGTCACAGGGAGCCTGCATAGCTGTGGAGCAAGGGATTGTCCTCCAGCCCTGACTGATCCTTTTGTCACTCTCTTGTTAATAGCAGCAATCCCTTTGATCCCTCCCTGCTGTGGGACGGAGGTGATATCCCAAGTGACTTGTTAATTGCCGCAGATGGTGGTCAAGATGGAGCCAGGGTAAACTAGCCTATTCAGTAGCCTGCGTGTCTTCCTGGTGTCAGTAACACCCTTGCTGGGACATGGGTCCAGCTTCTAGCCCATGCCCACACCTGGACTTTGCTGTGCTTTCCTCCTGAAGAGAAGCAGCTTACCATTGGAGAGTGCTGGTACCATGGCCACCACAGAGAGCTCCTATTGACTGAAACCATCTCACTTCTGGCTCTACTGCCATCTCTACTCCTGCGGAGAGAGGGTTGCTTTGGAAGCTTAGAAGCGGTGCTACTAACTGAGCGGCAGTGCTGCTACACCCTACCGTTTGCAAGTTGCTTCTCCTGGGTCAGAGCACCCTGACCTATTTGGAGGCAGCACAGCTTCATTCAGATGACAACACCCCACAGAATGGACACGCACACAATTCTGTAAATGCACATCCCTTTCACTTCTGCATAGAAACTGAAAAGGATACTCTACAGAAAAAATACCTGACTGTGCCACGTGCCTACTTGTGTCCTTTGCTAAAACTGCATTTTGGGGTGAAACTCAATAGAAAATGGCTTTTCTTTCTTCTAGGAGAAGCGCAAGATCCCAGGAGTGCCAAATGGAACAGCAGCTCACGGGGACCCGGTACCCCTAGGAGGACACAGTGGACCAGAATTGCAACGGACTGGAAAGTTAGTGGAAAACTTGATTAAATGTGATATTATTATTTTTTTAAGCAATATACTTCCAAAAGGAAGTCTAATGGCCTGATTCTCTCTCAACTATACTGATATAGCATGTCACTGAGTTCACTGTAATGGAGTTATTCCTAATGTAAGTATCTCTAAATGAGTGGAGAAACAGGCTTAGTTGCTAATTTGCACCATTAGTTATCTATGGAATATGTTTCTACTCTCTTTATTTAATGTAAGCTCCTTTTTCAATAATATATGATGGTCAAGCCACTGGTAATCATGATTAATGCTGCTTGTTCTGTCTAGAGTGAAAGGAATGGTGGAAGAAGTCTGCTCTCATTTGTGATGAAAACTTAGACTATTTTCTAGTTGAGCATGTTTAGAGGCAGAGTCGTGCAGCCCTGGCTTTTCTTTAAACACACTAGGCCAAAATATTCAGCTCCCATTGACATAAATTATTGTTGTGTGTGCACGTGTCTGAGGACCTAAAGTATACACTTTAGGGGAGTTCTTTTCTAATATAATATTTTTAAACACATGGACTTTTATTGGGCTCACCGGGTGCCATATTGTCATACAGTAGAACCTCAGAGTTATGAACACCAGAGTTATGAACTGACCAGTCAATCATACATCTCATTTGGAAATGCATTCAGGCAGCAACAGAGATCACACACACACACACACACACACACACACACACGCAAATACAGTATTGTCCTGTGTTAAACGTAAAGTACTAAAAAAAAAAAACCGGAAAGCAGCATTTTTCTTCTGCATAATAAAGTTTCAAAGCTGTATTAAGTCACTGTTCAGTTGTAAACTTTTGAAAGAACCATAATATTTGTTCAGAGTTCTGAACATTTCAGAGCTACGAACAACCTCCATTCCCAAGGTGTTCATAACTCTGAAGTTCTACTGTATATTGTTTTGTCCTATATGTCATGCACCATATATTCTTTTCTCTGCATTCTTTTAAGACATACTTGTGCCACCACCCCAATCTTAGGATTGGCCAGAAGATAGTCCATCCCCTTCAATCAAACTTAGAACAGTCTCAGGACTGCTTTAAATTATACCTGACTGCTTACAGCCTCAGGGGTCCATTATGATAGGTAGGGATTGTCAGAGTGTAGTGACACATCTGCCATGTCCCTTTAACACAGCTCCACCCAGTTCATCAGGAGCCAAGGGAAAAGGGCATCATAGAGGCACCACCATGCCAATGATACCACTCAGAAATTCCTTCTGTGCAAGGAAGATCCACAGGTTTGTTGTTAAACCAGCTTTAGCATTTTTGTACTGCCAGAATGGAGCAAAGCAGATGGATTGTACAGAAGGATCTAGCTCAGAAGTTTAATATATTTATTTATTGATGTACTTGGTGCAGTACAAACCACAAAGGAAAACACAGTCCTTATCCTGAGAAGATTATATCCTACATTCAATTCCAATAAATAATACACTTGAGGCCAAATTTTTAAATGACAAAGATCAAGATCATGTATATTTTGTGCCGGGAAACAGGGCATTTGTGCAAGCAACTGTACATTATGATATCCATTTGTGTATGCTCTTATGGTAATTCTATGCACAAGTGCAATGCATGCGTGGTAGCGATTGTGTCCCTAGCCTCTGTTTGCCAGAAGCTGGGAATGGGCAACGGGGGGTGGATCATTTGATGATTTACCTGTTCTGCTCATTTCCTCTGGGGCACCTGGCATTGGCTACTGTCAGAAGACAGGATACTGGGCTAGATGGACCTTTGGTCTGACCCAGTAGGGCCGTTCTTATGTTCTTACGCAGATAATAAAGTATTTTGTGCATAACACTCTAGTAACTTTTTAAAAAATCTGGGCCTTTGTGACTTTGATCGCTGTCAAAAAAGTGTGGAGATGAGTTTGTTTTAAATGTACACATCTGTCCCTTAGTGGGTTGCTGTGCATACACCTCAGACAAAGAATCAGGCGCAAAAAGGATGAGGTTGCAGTGACCAAAGTGAGAGATGATCAAGGCATGGGAAAGTGTGTTTACAGTAGGAATGTAGGAGACTATATTTTGGAAACTTAGAGGAAGAAATAACAGTCTCTAGTAAGAAACTGGATCATGTGGAATGACAGTGCTGTTCTTATCTGTGCTGGAGAAGGGAGGGGATATGAAGGTTAGGAAGGAAAAATGGCAGTGTTTGCCATGTTTCAGAGTAGCAGCCGTGTTAGTCTGTATTCGCAAAAAGAAAAGGAGTACTTGTGGCACCTTAGAGACTAACCAATTTATCTGAGCATAAGCTTTTGTGAGCTACAGCCATGTTGAGTCTGAGGTGGCAGTAGCACAGACAGACACAAATATCTGAGAGGCATTTGAAGATGCAAGACTTGAATAGGAGTGGAAGGATTGGAAGCTGATTTAGAAGACATTGACCAAGAGATAATAATTAAAGCCAGGGGACCATTTGAATTAGCCCAGGGGGAGAGAGAGTAGAGGAAGAAATAGAGGGGACTGAGAACAAAATCCTTTGGGACCAACAGTAAAGAGTGGGAAAAGAGAAGACTGCAAGCGGCACTCATCCAAAGAAATTCTGAAAGTTTGATAGCTTGATAGGTGTAATCAAGGAGAGAGATATGTGGAAGTGTTATGACGGAATAGACAACTCTTGCAGAATGGGTGATACTTGAAGTGGTACAGTTAGCTCAGTCTGTTCTGTGTGAAATAGGACCTGCCATATAACATTTTTACTGGCATTATTTATATAAAAAGTCCCTTTCTGGAAAGGAAAAGACTTTAGACCAGAGCATCAGCTGGTGTAAATCAGTATAGCTGTATTAAAGTTAATGGAATTATGCAGGTTTCCCCCATGTGAGGAACTATCATTTGATTTAAAGAACACAATGACATGAGATCAGGAACTGGGTTTACATATGAGTCAATGCTATTTGAGAACTTTCTTTTGTTGTTTGCTCTGTGTCCCGTCTTCCTCGGGGCTACTTTTTGGATTGTCTTGAAGAATGTGTGTGCAGATGCCTCTTCACCACCACAGAAACTCAGGCAGGGTACTGAATGACACTGTTTGGCCCAGAGACTGTGTGACTCTTGCACCATTTATGGAAATGTAGCCTGCTGCTTCCTAGTACTGTCAGGACTCCTTACAGAGGGAAAGACCTCACTAGAAAGCTTCTTTTGAGAACAGATTTTAAATTGTGAATAGCCAGCGAAGGCTAAGTATTACATATCTCTGTGAGTAGTTCCATCAGTCCATCTCAGTGGACTACTCATGGATCAAAGTAGTACTCAACATGAGTAAAGATGCGAGAGAAGTATTCTAGGGCAGTAGCAGGTGTCAGATGAAAAAGAGGAAGGATAGTTCATTGGTTTAAGGCACTAGCTCTGGGACTTGGGAGACCTGGGCTCAAGTTCCTGCTTCCTTTGTGACCCTGGGCAAGTCACTTGGTGTCTCTTGTCCCTCTCTGTGAAGTGAAGATAATAGCAGTGCCCCACTTCACATCAGTTTTAGGAGGATAAATACTGTCAAGATTGTGAGGCACTGAGATTGGGGGCAGGAAACACAATTACCTTAGATTTCACATGTACAGGTCTCATAATTCATCCCAGTGGTGAAAGAAAACAGAACTCTTTCTTTCTGTCTTTATTTTTTCCCCTTTTCTTAGGTTTTTTGGGGGATTGATTTTAGATATCAAAAGAAAAGCTCCCTTCTTCTGGAGTGACTTCAGGGATGCTTTCAGTCTGCAGTGTCTAGCATCATTTTTATTTCTCTACTGTGCTTGTATGTCTCCTGTCATCACGTTTGGCGGTCTGCTGGGAGAAGCAACTGAAGGTCGTATAGTATGTGTTTTACTTTAATCTGAACTTTTAAAACACAATTACTTGTTTAGGTTTGTGGTTAGAATTTTCTTAATATTGCATGTGTCGCCTTTAAAATGTTGTAGTCTGAAACTGCATTGTCACCCACAGTATTTGGACACTTGATACAAAATTTCTGAAAGTTCAATCTTTTTTTTTTTTCACATGCAGAGTGCAATAGAATCTTTGTTTGGAGCATCCATGACTGGAATAGCCTACTCTCTCTTTGGTGGGCAGCCTCTTACTATACTAGGCAGCACGGGGCCAGTGCTGGTGTTTGAAAAGATATTATTCAAATTTTGCAAGTAAGTGAAGTAATATTATTTAAATAAACTTTCAGAGGGTATTTTTGATGTATGGGTGTGTTTGTGACTAAAACATCATTATAAATCCCCTGGCAGCATGCTGAAAATTTGCCTATCTGTAATTTAGATTTGGTTATCCTTTTCATGTGTGACTTCATGAACTACATTTTAACTGATGACAAAATTAGAAATATAACAAAGGCACAGTCCCACGTTAGTCCATAGGAGGCGTTGATACCTCTCGGCATAAAATGAGAATTCAGGATTTTGGGAAACATTGCTCAGACTTTTAGAGGAACGCTGGAAGATACGTGGTGACCAAAACAAAGGGGACTGTTAATGATAAACTGTGTTTTTTAATTTTTTACTTTAAAACTGTTCTGAAAGGAATACAAACCCAGATTGGTATGAGGTTGCTTTCCATTCCAAAATGATTAAATTTAAATCTCATGAATGGAAACCACCCTATAAAATAAGACATACTTCATGGCTTTTCAGCATTTTATCATTCATTAACAACATAGTCAGCAGTGTTGACCGCTGGCGTTGAGCAGCATCTCCTAATCCATGGAATAAATGTGATTATAACCTTTCTTCCTGTCTCCTGTCTCTTGAAAAAGAACTAAATAAAATGTAAGCAAAACCTGCACTTATATGCTAATACACTGTAAGTAAGTTCCTTCTGAGACAATATGAATGAAAATTGTGCTTACACTGTCAGCCAGTCATGGTGGGTTCCTGAGATCCAGGGCCTGATGTGGGCAGATGGCTACCCATCCTACACACTTCTTCCCATGGGTCCCATCTACTTGGTCTGCCTCATTTTTACAACTGGGACTTCTGAGGCAGAAAGGCTTGATAGCAGGGTAAAACCTCCTGATGAACAGTGCAGAGTGGGGGGCCCTGTCAGTTCCCGAAGGTCATTCCCTCTCATCTCCATGATAGGAAAAGACTTCCCAGCTCTTCGTGCAGGTTAGCTGGGACCAAAATATATGTGGTCCTAGAATGCCCCGTGTATGATTATGTATAGCCAGCACAGAGGGTTTTGCTCTAGGTTGTGGACAGAGAGTGGAGGGTGAGGGTCTGTGTGAATGAGGCAAGACTTTGAGACTATTATATCTTGCTGATCATAACCACTTATTGTCTTGCACTTTTGAAGTTGAAGAAAACAGGCCGATGTAGGGATCTACCACTTTTGCTGCCCACTCAGGATTAGAGTCATCCAAAGATCGCCTTTGAGGGTATACTCTCATACACAACTGCTTCTCATTGTCCCCTTTAGTAGGCCAAATGAGAATCTGGCTTGAAGACATCTGACTTCATTTCATGAAAGGAAAGCAATTCTGAATTAAAAGGGCCTTCACATTTCTTCACTACTTTCTTTTTTTTTATTGAAAAAATGTAATTGGGAAATCTGTAATTCTTCTAGTTTGTTTTACAATTAAACAGTGAGACAGCAAAAAAAAATAATAATAATAATAAAAAATTCCTGAATTAACTGGGAGCATTAATTACATTTTGATCGAGCTTTTCATTAAAAAGGGATCTGGCCACTGCAAAGTACAATTGAAATCCATGGCCTATTTTATAACTTGTGGTGTTCAATACTATTAAAAAGGGAGTAAATGAATAATATGACTATATCTGTGTGGATTATCTCTAGGTTTTTTTTTTATAGAGGTGGAAACTGCATTACATGAGCAACTATGCAGGTTTCCTCCTTGGTGAGCTAACCAACATAGTACTTGACTGTCAGGACAGTATTATGTCCAGGGCCAATGGTGGCTTCAAGATGGACATTAATACACCATAGTAGTCATAAAGTAGCAGGTTCTGCTCACATCTCTGTTCCCAGATAGAGTGCTACAGTGTACTTTAGTCTTCAGTTGGGCATTAGGGCTAGCTGTGTTGTTTGCTTCTTGCAGATGGACAGCCTCCTTGGATTCAGTCTTTCTAGAGATGACTTTTGTGTTTGGCAGGTCAAGAGAGGATATAAAAAATGCACATAGCTGCACAGAGTGGATTTTTGTGGTATTTCCTCTTCTGTGTCTACGAATTAATGTTTTGACTGTGTTAATTTTTCTTTTTTTTATTAGAGATTATGGGTTATCATACCTTTCTTTGAGAGCTAGCATTGGACTATGGACTGCAACTCTATGCATCATCCTTGTTGCAACCGATGCAAGTTCCCTAGTCTGCTACATTACCCGGTTTACTGAAGAAGCATTTGCTTCTCTTATCTGCATCATTTTCATTTATGAGGCCTTAGAGAAGCTATTTCATCTCGGTGAGACGTATCCAATCAACATGCATAATGATTTGGAACTGCTGACTCAATACTCGTAAGTAAGATTTCTTTTATTAACCATGGCGTCTTCTTTTTCATAAATTATATTTTCCCTGTGAAGAATATGAATGGTTCACAGCAGGAAAAGCACTTTCATGCTTGAGACACATTGCTTGACATACAGCAACCTATAGATGTGATAAAGTCAATCCAATGTTTTTCAAAACTATAATTGCTGCATGTCCTGTAGGGGTCATTCCTCCTTTTGGTTCATGTGATCATAATGGGAGCTGTGTGCATGTACTTGGGGGGAAAATAACACCTGTTAGTGCCTGATTCTGCTGTGTGGAGGCTGTAGTGGTAAAAAAAACAAAACAAAACAGTGTGATAAACTTACCTAAACTAAACTCCCATTCCCTAAATGAGAAGTGGGTAAACTCAGTTTACCCTTGACTGCACTATTACTATGATACAGGCAGAACTACGGTTCATTTCAGTGAAATTTTTGCCTTCATCAGAACTGGATGGGGTGGGACCCTTCTTTTATCAGACATTTTGGCTTATAATGATTGTTTTCTTGAATTCTATTTTCTTCCTGCTCTCATCATTGTAAGGATCTTTTTTTTAAAAGGGATATTGATTTACCTGGGGTAGGATTCTGCCCTTAGTACACTGAGGTATTCTCGTCCCGTTTCCTAAGAAGACAAAACAAGACAAACACACACAGATTGGGAGAGAAAGAACAGCTAAGATAGAAAATGTAGCTTCTGTCTCTGGTGTTGACTCTCATTCTCAACCTTGCTGCTGGAGAAACACAGGCACAGCATGTGGTCTTATCAGCCACCCCAAGACCTGGCAAACCTGTACCAACACTGAGCTGTTTAGGTCATTGCATTTAGCTGCCTTTCTGGTCACAGGCTTACAGCAGTGTTGTAAAATATAGCGTCTTGGCTGGCTAAGACAGACTCTTATTTGACAGAAAGAGAAAAGAGAGGAATAGGAGAGAGAAGAAATAAGGTGGAAGGAAAAGGATGCACTGGGGGTGAATGACAAAGCCTCACATCCCAGATGGTATTTCGGAGTCAGCTGGAGATGGTAAAATTGGAAGTGGCAAAGTCATCTTGGTCCCTCTCTAGCCCAGTCTGGTCAGCACATCTCTCAGGATTAAGATGAAGAAGGTCCGGGGTCCCAGGAAATGGTGGGTGTGGCAGCCATGATAGTGAAGCTCGCTCCTTCCCCGTCTTTCAGCCAGCCAGTGTCGTTTTTCCCCCAAAGTCTCTTTTTCAAGAACCCCAAAAGGGAGTGACGGGCAAAATAGCCCATCCCCTCATTATTTCGTCCACCAAATGAGCCTAATTTCTGAGAGACCAATTTTGGTTCACTGATTTCTGGTTCCACACTTTTCTTTCTTATCAAGTATGACCTTCACACAGTCCTTGCGTTATATCAGTAGAGGCCCCACCCCTTTTTTTGGACCAGTTCAGTCTTTGTCTCACTTTTGCTCCTTTTTTTATCAACATTTATTGTTGTAGGCTATTGCAATATTCCATGAACTTTCACTCACTTCTCATAGCTGAGCTCACAATTAGGGCACATTTGTAGGCCCAGTTGTAATAGGAGAGGAAAACCGCCAGGCTGATGATGGGACGGTGTGGGAATAGGGAAATCCTAAACTGGCAGTCAAGGTTCCATCAGAAACCTGCCTGGTTTCTGTCAGAATTTCATTGAAATTGACACGGTTCAGCAGAATGATTGGACTTTGGCAAATCAATGTTTTCCAACAGAAAAATGTTCCATCAGAAAATTTCCAATCAGCTCTAGCATTAATAATGAGACTGTTATTAGTTACAGTCAACTATGAAGTGCAACATTTTATAGGACATAATTTAGTTTGTACAAATATTTCAAATAAAATGTTATTGCAATTTAAACTATGTGATTTTTCTGGGAAATTACAGTCAGTGAAGCTGTTTGCAATGTTGTAGCTGTGTTGGTTCCAGAATACTAGAGAGACAAGGTGGGTGAGGTAATATATTTTACTGGACCAACTTTTATTGCTTGTCTCTTTCACCAACAGAAGTTGTTCCCCAATGGTCCTCCTGACTCTCATTCAGTGAAGTTTGTTTTCATTTTAAATATATTTAAGTTTCTTGCCAGAGTAGCTCCATGTACCTTCTCATGGACTTAATAACAGTATGGATTGAAAGGATTGGAGTTGTCTAGTGCAGTGTGGTTAAAGTAAAGGAATGGGAGCTGGGACTCCTGGGTTCTATTCCTAGTTCCATCACAGACTTTTGTTTCCTTAAGCAAATCATTTAATCTCTTGTGTGCCTCAGCTTATCTATCGATAAAAGCTGTAAAACAGATATTGTGAGGCTTAATTAGTGTTAATAAATTAATTACTATTTTGGTAAAGTAATTTAAGATATGTGGATGTGAAATGCTATAGAACTTGCAAAATATTAGTTTTAACATGAATGTAGTACAGTTCTGCTCCTAACATAGACAGGTCTCCCTGCTCTACATCCTACATTCTCCTTGTCATTGTAAATGGACACAGTCATCTTCTTCACATCCCAGTCCTGAACTGTTGTGCTGATGCATTCCACAGCAAAAAACGGTTGTATTTCAGTAGTGAGTAAAATGATTCCTATGTGCAATTATACCAAGTGCTTTGAGATGAAAGGCACTATGCCCTGGTTTTGCACAGCTTTACTTTTCAGATTTTTACTTAATATATTGCTGAATGGTTCATTACAGTAGTGTAGTATTAGTGCTCTATAATTTTCTTTGCAAGCACTTTACTTTATTGTTTATTAAAATAAAATTTAAAACAACAGGTATATAGTATTTCTCTGTTGTCATTTTTACATATCTAATTTTTTCTTTCCGTACAGGGGTATAGTTTCCATGTAAGGGAGGGCAGAATAAGATCTCAGACTATGGCATTAAGGGCCTGAACCTGAGAAGCGAAATCAGTGAGTGCAGGTGTTCAGGACCTCTCAGTATCAGGTCTTGGTTACTGATTCTTCCTTGTGATGTTTAATGAGCTTTTTGAGATGGCTCTTTCAGCTTAAGAATCTTTACTTTATTGTTGCATTCTGAAAGGTGCATGTGGAAGAAGAGATTCAGAGAATAAAGAAGTGAAGTAAGATAACAAGGACAGTTATTAAGAAGTAAGAGCTTATGGATTCACTTATGTTATATGAGAACAAAAATAGTCTAATGAAAAAGGACAGAATCTAGTTGCACCCTGGGGCTGAGGATGGCCAGTCTCCTCAGCCAGTGAAACATGTCAAAAAGCATTCTCAGGCAGGAGACCCGCTCCAGAAGTATGTGTTTTTAATGATTTTGTTGAACTCAGATGAACTCTCTGCGTAGGGAAAGAAACAGCAACACTAGGCCAAGGCCACCACCTTCTGTTCCAAGAGAGAATAACAGTGACTCAGCCAAACCTGTCATTTGCATTTTGAGCTGGAAAGAAAGAAAAAAATAAAACCACAAGACCAAGAAGCATTGGAACACATTGTTATATGTTGTTTTCTCTGAAAATATAGATAGAGAGTCTGGAGCTGAGCACACATATACGTGCACACAACCCTGTGGCCTGGGACTAAGTGTGATCCCCGCTACCTGGGGCTGACAGCTGGAGCCCCACTGCCCCGGGCTGAAGTTGCAGAGGTCACGTAAAATCACAGAATCCGTGATCTCCGTGACCGACTCATAGGCTTACTAATAAGTTATGGTTTGATGTATATATACTTTCTCATCATATTATGCAAGTACTCTTCCTCTGTGATATTTTAACCTAAAGAATAGACATGTGTTTATTGGCTTTTCTCCTAATTCACATTCAGGCAAAGCAGACTATGTATATGCATCAGGTATGAAATCCTGACTCCACTGAAGTCCATAGAAGTTTTGCCACTGACTTCAATGGAGTAAGGATTTCACCTTAAGGATCTTTATAGGATGTAATTTGTGGGGGTTTTTTTTTAGTATATGTGTGGGCAGGGCAGGGAGTGTTTTCACAAGCCTCAATACCTCTGGGCATTTAGGGGGTCAAAAGGTTGTTCTCATAATATTTCTGTTCATGAAAAGTTGAAATATTACATGAAGGCCTCAGAGAGCAAGCAGACATTAAAAATATCTCATGGGTTTACCCAGGCCAGTTCCAGGCACCAGCGAACCAAGCAGGTGCCTGGGGTGGCAAATGTAAAGGGGCGGCAAGACATCAGGCTTGGCAGCAATTCGGTGGGGATGTGACTCTTCTTCGGTCGCTGGCAGCAATTCGGTGGCCGCACCATCACTCCGCCTCCACGTTCGGCGGCAAGGTTTTTCGTTTTGTTTTTTTTGCTGCTAGGGCGGCAAAAACACTGGAGCCGGCTCTGGGTTTACCTTAATCACACAATATTATTCAAGTTATTGTGGAAATAGAATTAACAGCCTTCCTATGTACAATAGAGCTGCAGTAGTATATATCTCCATATTTTAAGGGATAACATCATTATACTCAATTGATAATGGTGGCATTTAAAAATAAAAATTCGTGTTAAATTATAATTACATACAGTCATTAGAACACCTGATGTATTTCTGAGGGGGAAATGTTTACTCCCTATGCACGCTTGACAAATATCTACCCTATCTTTTCTTTTTGCTGCTTTTCAATGCATATAGAACTTGCAGGGCACTAACAGCAGGGAAGAAGAGTGCCAGCCAAATTGTCATCATCCCCTCAAACTCTAGCTTTGGGACTTCCTGTCCTATAACATCAGCCAAACAGTGTCAGAATTTCTAAGCACAATGCCCCAAAAAGCATGTGCCTTTCAGATGTTTTCCAAATATCTGAACATTACTTCATTCTTTCAGATGATACTGTACTGACATTACATAACTATCTATCAAATTTCCTTCAGTTATGAAAATGTACATTTATTTGCACTTTTACATTGTGTCTCACTTTGTGTAGGCCTAACTGGTATTTATACCCATATCTTCCACCTGTATGCATGCCCTAGGATTATTTATGCCAGCTAGCCCCATTAATGCCAAACCTACTGACTGACTTAATGCCGATACCATATTAGTAGAACCACTGGATACTGCTCTCTGCCAGGCAATGGGAGAGCTCTCAGTGGCACTTCACAGACAGTTTAACTGCTGTACTCTGAAAATCTCATTCAAATTATCTGACCTTCAGATCTTCAGATCTTCTCTTGAAAACAGACCTCTCCTCGACCTCCTACCTTCCAGCCTGGCATAGTTGGAAGTTTATAGCTTACTTAGGTTGAACTATTCTATTTTCAGGCTTTGGCTCCACATCTGTCCTTTTTCCTTTATCCTCACTGTTACTGGAGATGTCAATATCCATATTGAGAATGTGCATCATACTGCCACTGCTTCAGGACATGCTCTGAGATTGAGGAGTGTGCTTGCCTGTGCCAAGGATTATACCCTTGAACAAATAATTTCACTCTTCTTTTTCTGTCTATAACTCTATCATTACTTCATCGACTACGACTTTGCTTTTAGTAATCCCTCATTTATTTATTGTTCTCTAAAACAGCTACATTCATTACTTTTCTGTCTCTAGTCTTCATCAGATGTTTCTACTACTTCCTGATCCACATACCAAGACCTGTAGCTAAATCCTCCTTCTGACTTTTGATGCAGTTTCATTCCACAGATCTCATACACAGTTCACTTATTCTCATATACAAATCATTTCCGTAAACTGACATTCTCACAGGTCTGGCGGGGCAAGAGTACGCTTTAAAGCACACTATTTACCACAGCACTAGGAAAATCCGGTTTATCTACTGTCCCTCATAGCTATGCCAGTATAACATTGCAGTGTAAACCAAGCCTGAATTTTTTCCCCAGTCAGCCAGAACATGCACCTTGACCTATCTAGGAGAATGCCCCTTGGTGGCTGCTCCATTTTGGAGGAGATCCATTTAGTGTCAATGAGTTGTAATCACTGGTTCCAATGTCTCTGCCTCCTTTTTAGATGAGGGTTGTTGGAATTGTCTGATTTCCCTTCTAAGGGTATGTCTTTACTGCACAGTTAGCCTGGGATCTTACCCAAGTGTTGCCCCTAATCCCCCTCCTGTCCACATACAAAAACCTCACACCCAAGTTTAGTGATGCTTTCAACCTGGGTATTGAGTGCTGCTTTTACTGGTAACCCCCCCCACTTTGTAGTGGGGACACAGGCTAAATCACTTGACGCTGATAGTTCTCCAGTGCCTGATCACTATTCCCCCTGTGTGCCCAGAAGGTCAGACAAGTTTACAAAGAATTGTAAAGTGAATTAGTTTACTGCAACACAAAGAACCATGGAATGTACCCCCAGAAGTCCTAGTGACACACACAGGTGACTGCAGTACCAGTAAGAACACAGTAACTTTGGTAGGGCTTTGCACTCACCCAGGCTTGGCTAACCTCAGGCCCAGGTGCCAATCACCCAGATTAACTCTGCAGTGAAGACGTACCCTTAGTTTAACACCCATTTTAGAAGTCAAGCACATAAATCACATTTTGGGATATAGATCAGATATGCAATTAATACAGATACGTATGATTAAGGCTATGATTTAGTCATGTGTATTTTTAATAAAAGTCATGGACAATAAACAAAAATTCATGGCCCGTGACCTGTCCATGACTTGTACTATAAATACCCCTGACTAAATCTCAGCTGGGGAGTATGCTGCTCTAGGGGGCCCTGGGGGAGCTGCTTGGGGGGGTTCCCCTGGGGGAAGCTGCTGTTCTGGGGGTGTCCAGGGGGCCCACTGCTCTGGGGGAGCCATGGGGCCAGCGGCACCAGCTGCTGGGAGCCGCCGAGCAGGGGCTCCTCTGCTGGACCACCCGCCACTGCTCCAGCCGCCCCCAGGACCGCTGCCAAGTGCTGCCAAGCTGTGGCAGCTCTTGCTGCCCCCGGGGCCGCTGCTTGGGGGAGTCCCCAGTGCGGCCGGCTGCAGGGCTGCCCAAGCGGCTGGCTGTGGAGCTGCTCCAGCAGTGGCCAGTGTGGCTGTCCTTGGGCCTAGCTGCTTGGGTGGCCTTGGGGTCAGCCACACTGGTTGCTGCAGAAGACACAGGGGTTGCAGAAAGTCACAGAATCCGTGACTTCCGCAACCTCCGTGACAGACATGGAGCCCTACTTATGATCATACTTCATCTCACCTACCATTCCTTTCGTTGGGTGTGCAAAGACCCAGTAATTTTAACCATCTCTGTGACACACAACACTTTCTTCTGACTATTGACTCTGCATAACTCCGACTGCTCTACTCTTTCTCCACCAAACACCATGAGGAATTTGTTTCTCTGCGTTTAACATTACGCAAAAATTTGGTTTGCAAGTGAAAAAAGTTGTAATTACCTGAAAATGACAGCTCTGCATGTCAGGTATGTCATTTTCAATCAAAGAAATTTTCAATTTTCTTCAGACATCTCAAAGACACATGGTGAGGTTTACTGGTACATCTATAGCAGATATGGTTTAAGAACTTGTAATTAAGTTACTTAAGTGCACAAGAAAAGGTGTCTTTTTAAGCAAAATTGCATGTACAACTTTTTATGCTTGTATAACTTCAGAGTGGGTTAAATGGTTTTTTTAAACATTCAGCTTATTTGGACTGAAATTATAAGCAAAAGAAATATTAGCTGAGAAGGAATTTTTTGATAAATGCACTTTGTCACTCACTCTGGCAGAGAAATGAGGAAATGAGCCACAGAAACATCACAGTATTTGAGGAGAGGTGTGTTTGAGACTTGCTTCTCTTGAGTCAGGTGCAGCACTGCCTATTTCCCTTTTCCTGGGGAAGCCTCCCAGCTGGGATCTTTCTGCAACTCGGCCTGGAACTCAGCGGCTGGGGAAGGGATGGGGACCGGTTCCCTCTCATTGGCTGGGTCTGAGGCCACAGCCTCTCTGAACCGTGCCCCTTGGCGCTCCCTCCCCACCAGGGTAGGGTCATAGAATCATAGAATATCAGGGTTGGAAGGGACCCCAGAAGGTCATCTAGTCCAACCCCCTGCTCGAAGCAGGACCAATTCCCAGTTAAATCATCCCAGCCAGGGCTTTGTCAAGTCTGACCTTAAAAACCTCTAAGGAAGGAGATTCTACCACCTCCCTAGGTAACGCATTCCAGTGTTTCACCACCCTCATAGTGAAAAAGTTTTTCCTAATATCCAATCTAAACCTCCCCCACTGCAACTTGAGACCATTACTCCTCGTTCTGTCATCTGCTACCATTGAGAACAGTCTAGAGCCATCCTCTTTGGAACCCCCTTTCAGGTAGTTGAAAGCAGCTATCAAATCCCCCCTCATTCTTCTCTTCTGCAGACTAAACAATCCCAGCTCCCTCAGCCTCTCCTCATAAGTCATGTGTTCTAAACCCCTAATCATTTTTGTTGCCCTTTGCTAGACTCTCTCCAATTAATCCACATCCTTCTTGTAGTGTGGGGCCCAAAACTGGACACAGTACTCCAGATGAGGCCTCACCAATGTCGAATAGAGGGGAACGATCACGTCCCTTGATTTGCTCGCTATGCCCCTACTTATACATCCCAAAATGCCATTGGCCTTCTTGGCAACAAGGGCACACTGCTGACTCATATCCAGCTTCTCATCCACTGTCACCCCTAGGTCCTTTTCCACAGAACTGCTGCCTAGCCATTCAGCCCCTAGTCTGTAGCGGTGCATTGGATTCTTCTGTCCTAAGTGCAGGACCCTGCACTTATCCTTATTGAACCTCATCAGATTTCTTTTGGCCCAATCCGCCAATTTGTCTAGGTCCTTCTGTATCCTATCCCTCCCCTCCAGCGTATCTACCACTCCTCCCAGTTTAGTATCATCTGCAAATTTGCTGAGAGTGCAATCTACACCATCCTCCAGATCATTTATGAAGATATTGAACAAAACCGGCCCCAGGACCGACCCCTGGGGCACTCCACTTGACACCGGCTGCCAACTAGACATGGAGCCTTTGATCACTACCCGTTGAGCCCGACAATCTAGCCAGCTTTCTACCCACCTTATAGTGCATTCATCCAGCCCATACTTCCTTAACTTGCTGACAAGAATACTGTGGGAGACCGTGTCAAAAGCTTTGCTAAAGTCAAGAAACAATACATCCACTGCTTTCCCTTCATCCACAGAACCAGTAATCTCATCATAAAAGGCGATTAGATTAGTCAGGCATGACCTTCCCTTGGTGAATCCATGCTGGCTGTTCCTGATCACTTTCCTCTCATGCAAGCGCTTCAGGATTGATTCTTTGAGGACCTGCTCCATGATTTTTCCAGGGTCCTGCAAAAACTCCTCCTCAGTCAAGGTAGAAGATCGGGTGTTCTTCATCTCTGACCATCTGTGATAGGACAGCTCCCAATCCTACTTCAGATGCATCTGTCTGTAAAATTAATTCTTTGTTGAAGTCCAGGGCTGTAAGCATGGAGATACTGCAGAGGACTGTCCGTAGATCCATGAATGCTTTCTTTGTGGCATCTGTCCACTTCACCTTGTCTGGACCCTGGGCTTTTGTCAGGTCTGTCAAGGGACTTGCTCTGGTGGCGAAATGGGAATAAATCGCCAGTAGTACCCCACCAAAAAAAAAAAAAAGCTTTTAGAAGGAAAAGGGAGCTTTTCACCAGCATCTGACCATGTTCCTCCATTCTTGGCTAAAATCCATACCAGGACCTGGGCCTGTCCTATACGGACCCTCTTACAGAAAGGAATTATTGTCTCCAATTTTGTTAGCTGCTTTAATTAGCTCTATATTCTGTTTACTTTTTCCTTTTGGGGGATTTTCCAAATAAGTTTTTAACTGTTAGCAAAGCTTTGGCTTCTGTAATTAGCAGTGGCCGAACTTCAAAAGGTTGAGAGATTAATTTCTATTTGGAAGCTTATCCAAAGCTTATCTGGGGCATGTCAACTCGGGAGCTGGAAGTGTAATTTCTGTCTTGGGTAGATATCCCCATGCTAGCTCTGATTGAGCTAGTAAACTAAAAACATCAGTGTAGCTTCAACTGCATGGGCGGTGGGATGGGCTAGTTTCCCCAAGTACAATCCTGTCTGAAATCATAAATATATACTCAGGGCAGCTGATCCATCCTGGCATCTCTGTGGCTGCAGCTACACTGCTATTTTTAGTATGCTAGCTCCATCATAGCTAGTGCAGGTATGTCTACCCAAGGTGGAAATTATACCTCCAGCTCCAGTGAAGACTCTAACTGAATCTTTAAAGCTAAGCTGGAAAACTCAAGTTTTATTGTTAAATTTCCAGCATTCCCTGCCTCTGGGATGGAGAAGTTCTGGACAGCCTTCCAAGGAGAACAGTTGGGGCAAAAAAACCTAGCTGGCTTCAAGACGGAGTTTGATAAGTTATGCAGGGGATGGTATGTTGAAGCTGCCTACAATGGCATGTAACTGATCTGCGACTGCTAGTAGCAAATATCCCCAGTGGCCAGTGATGGGACACTAGATGGGAAGGGCTCTGAGTTACTACAGAGATTCTTTTCCAGGTGTCTGGCTGTTGGGTCTTGCCTAAAAGCTCAGGGTCCAACTCATCACCATATTTGGAGTCGGGAAGAAGTTTTCCATTGGGTCAGATTGGCAGAGATCCTAGGGTTTTTTTGCTGCCTTCTGCAGCATGGAACAAGGGTCACTTGCAAGTTTAAATTAGTGTAAATGATAGATTCTCTGTAACTTGAAGCCTTTAAATCATGATTTGGGGACTTCAGTAACTCAGCCAGAGGTTATGGGTCTATTACAGGAGTGGGTGGGTGAGGTTCTGTATCCTGGAACATGCAGGAGGTCAGACTAGATGATCATGATGGTCCCTTCTGGCTTTAAAGTCTGTGTCTATGAGAAGGGTGGGCACTGTGTCCATGTGCTCAGTCTGGAAGCTTCTGGTTTGGGGGTGGGGGAGCCTGGCTCAGTTTTTTTTTCTCCTTCCCTCCCTCTCACAACTGCTTCAGGGCCCTGCCACATGTTTCTAGTGGACTGGGTGCATGTTTCTTTTGCTGTTTCTTTGATGGTGGCATGAACTTGACCTCAGAATGGTCACTGATTTTTGGCAAGCTGCCAACATTTTTCTGAGGAACACAAGTGAGAGAAAGGAAATGATGATTTGAATACTTTATCTCAGCCAAATCTGGTGGAATTTCCCAGGACAAAGAAAATGCATTCCTGTAGCCAGAAGGGATTCCAAGTATCAAAGTTCTGCTGCAGACAATGGAGATTTGGCAGAATCTCAAAAAAAACTTTGCAAGAATCCTTTCTAATGGAAAGTGTTAGACAACCTAAATATAGGAGTTGCTACCAGCCTCTCCTGTAATAAACTGCAGAGGTCAGTAATAGGAGTAATTAGGACAATCAGTTTCTAACAGGTAGACATAAGTATTTGGATGTAACAAAATTGTAAGTCATTCTAAAATTATTCCTAAAATTTCACTTCTGCCAGTTTACCTGCAAGAAGTGAATTAAAATTTAACAAAAGACAACGGCCTCAAATAACTGAATAATCTTTTACTGAGTAACCACGTGGTCTAATTAATGTACCTCTTGTCCTGTTTCTCTTCCCATGCTTTTTTTTTTTTACTATCCTCACTTTTTTGCATCATGCCTGGATCTTGGTCCTGATCCGCAATGAGCTACATGCAGGAGGATCAATGCACTCAAAGCCAGCCCAGTGACTTCAGTGGGGACATATGTGGATGCAGGATTGGGGCCTTAGGTTGTAACATCTTTAGAGCAGGGATTCAGAAATAATGAAAAATATTAATAGTCACAACAGTTCACTCGAAGGACAAATGTAAATTCTATCTTTAAAGTGTTTTTCAGTGTGCTACTGTGCTGCAGTGTGAATATTTTTTTTCAGGAGTATTGCCTTGAAGAAATTAAAATGGCAACTCTGTAGGTCACATAAACATGTAATCTGTTTATGTGGTGTGCACATACTTTTTGGCCTGTTTCTTATTACTGTGACCTTTTCGTACTTTTATTGTCCTTGGTGTTTGTAAATTGGCATGGCAATCCCTTCTCATTTCTCCCCACTCCTCCTCCTGCTGCTTTCTCCTGTTTTCCTTGCATTTATCAAATGTTTCTTCTCGTGATGGGAAAACAAGGTTTTAAATGTGGACACTGAATGTCAGGATAGGTTTCTTTGACAAAAATGTCATGCTTGTCCTACTTCTCCCCCAATCGTGTGAGTTAAAAATGCTAACGGGAGGTGAAGAGCAGAACAAAATAGGCATCTTAGGTGAAAGGAGTACTGCTTTAAAAACAATGATCCAGTATTTGTAAGTATCTTAAGATGCTGCTTATCTTTTCTTCAAATATGGGACATAAATCACTTCTTTGGTTGATATTTCTGGGTTCTTGGGACCTTATGATATATCTACACAGCATAGTAAGCCTGTGTGATCCTCACCTGCAGACTTGATGTCTCCAAGCCTGCGCTTGAGTGTCCACACTGCATTGGAAACCCAGGCCTAACAACCATCCTGGTGTGTCCATACCGTACCACACAGACTAGAGTCACAATTTCAACTACTATGGTTTATACCATCATATCCCAGAGATCCTAGTGCCCTCGACAGTATAGCTGCCTTATGACTTCATTCATAGTGGTTTGTCAGGGAACTTGTGCATCCGTCCCACTAGAAGTGACTGGTTATTGTTCACCAGCACATCCAGCCAAGCTATTCTGTGCTGAATGCTCCCAGCAGCCGGAACCATCAACATGGATCCCAATGCAGTGGAAGAACTTCTCCACCTCCTGCTGTCAGATTATTTTGGGAATCAGGTGGCACATCTGTGGGACACTGGTGGACATTTTGGTGGCAGTTTTTGAGCTGCTGAAATTACCTCTCAGAGGCAGATAATGCCTTGCCAGCTGCAGTCCAGCTGATGCTGCTTGTGCCTGTGGCCTTAGCTGCAGCTCCCCCCTGTGTAGACCATCATTTCCAGAGTAGGGCTGCAAGCATAGATTGGTGGGATCCCTTCATAAAGCGGACATGGGTTGACAATTGGGCCCAGAATTTTTGCATGAAGAAGCAAACGTTCCTGGAGGTTTGTGATTAGCTTGCCTCGGCCCTCCAGTGCCACAACAACCACATAAGGGTCTAGAAGTGGGTCGCTGTAGCTACCTGGAAGCTGACTACCCCACACTGCTACAGGTCTGTGGCTAACCAGTTTGGAGTTGGCAAATCAACTGTGGGTGGTGTTTTGGCAGAGGTTTGTGAAGCAATCAGGACTGTGATGTACCCAAAGGTGGGTGTGATTCCAAATATTCCTCAAATAATTGCTGGCTTTGAGAGAATGCATTTCCCAGACTGCACTGGAGCTGTCTATGAGACTCATGTGTGTATAGTTTGCCCTCTGCAAGGAGCACATCAGTACATAAACCGCAAAGGGTATTACTCCACCATGATGCAGGCCCTGGTCAACCACAAGGGCCGATACATGGATACTAACGTGGAATACATGATGCTAGGGTGTTCCAGAGAGTGGGAGTTCGCCTTCATGGAGATGCTAGGACACTGTTATAAATGAAGTTACTGTCCCTACTGTTATTCTAGGGTATCCCGCTTAAACCATGTTGCCATGGCTTATGAAACCATACCCTGATTTCAGAAGACCCGGCAAAACAAGGTTCAACTACACACTCAGTAGCTGTAAGATGGTGGTGGAATATGAATTTGAAATCCCATTGGCTCTGCCTTCAGAACCATTGGATTCCAGTGTCATCAATGCAGTCTGCATTATTGTGTTCTGCTATGTTCTGCTCAATGTCTGCAAGGACAAGGAATAACCTTTTTGCCAGTAGTGGACTCAAGACATCACTGGGTTTCTGAACAGGCACACATGTCCAGACAGCATACCTGTCCTGACTGGTGCTGGATCCACATGTGCCATCAAGAACGCTTTGACCACCCATATAATGGGTTTGCATGGTCCCATGTATGAAAGGGAATTAAATGGAATTTGAGGGTGTCTATAGGTGTGGGTATTTGTTTTAAATGTATTGGTATTCTGTATTATGAATTTTGGAAACACTTTCATAAAATGTATGGAAATGTGTTATGCATTTTATCAATACCGGCCATGTGCTTCAACTCTCAGTTTGTGGATTACTGTGATGACATTTATTGTAAATTTTTATTATGAAATTTATTGCAAATGGGCATGTGGTGACATTTTTTTAAATTTAATGCCACTTTTAACGTTACATACAGTAAAACTTGCTATTGTAACCTTTTGTGCAAATTCAATACTTAATTTTATGCAGGTATTTATATACCAAAGTTAGAACTAGAAAAGCAGACCAGCTGCCATCAAAACTTACAACACAGTAAACAAACTCAGTGCCAAAACAGTGAATGGTGCATGTTCCCAAATGACATGTTCAGCTATTCCTGGGTATCCTCTGTCCTCCTGTTTTTGGCCTTTCTGGTGCATTTTGCATGTGCAGGCTGCACGTGGACTGGAGTGGATGAATGCAGAGGGTACATTTGTCTGTTCTGGGTGCTCTTGTTCATTGCCTGTGACATGGTCCAGCCAGCCTCTGAATTGTCCAAAGACTGCCTCACCTGCAGGATACAATAGCATGGAGAGGACTCAAGGTCTGCAGGAGGTGAAGGTGGCAGTGGAGCCTGCAGGCTGGTAGCCATGAGTACAAGTAACTGCTCAAACAGCTCCTCCTGCTGTGCTCTGTCTTCATCCCTCAACCTGCAGTCTGTCCACCACTCTCTTCTTGCACCGTGCAGCCTCTGTCTCTTTTTCCACCCACCTTGCATCCTTTGCCTTCTGATACTCCATTTGGTCCTTCTGGGACTCTGTCTGCTGATTTGTTTTATCTAGTAGAATCTCTTCCATCCGCTCATCTTGGACTTTCTCCTTGCCTGCAGTAGGGTGGGTCTGCTTCCCCAGGCTTCTGGTGCCTCAATCAAAGATGTTGCTTTAATTAAAGGCCAAAAGATGACACTTTTTATCAGTGGGCTTTATTTTATTCATACAAAAAATACCCACCACTTCCAACATTCTTTGGAGCAGCACTGAAAGGCATCACATATCCTGGCAAGATGCATGTAAAAATTCAATTGAAATGATTTCTATATCTCCTTGATTATTTTCCAGAGTGGGGAAGAGTAAGGGAGCTTATGAGTTGTCTAAACACTGGCTATGGTTTTTCAAACCTTTCAGGCAGGGCAAGAACTGGAGAACATTGATATTCTGTAGGTCCCCATGTGGAAGCGTGCACTTCTCTTCCAGGCCAGTGGAGGACAGCCATCCATCTGTTCTAAGAAGATATTTAGGCATCGAAAGAATGACCAGTGTGTGTTGCTGTGGAGGGGGCTATTGAATTACAGAGGTGGCACTAATAAGTATGCCCTGCTCTGGAACATAGCAGATCATCCAGAGTCCTACTTTGTGAGTCTTCACTTTCATCACCAGCCAATGATGGGGGACAGTTCTTAGTAAAAAGAGCAAGTTGCTGAGTTAGCATGGACATGTAGTACATCCTCCTAATGAGCACCCTGAATCCACGCACAGACCTGTCTGCCGTGGGGACCCCTAAGCCAGATAGACAGCCACCCTCTGCTATAATTTGAATTCATATATTAAATCCAGCAGTGGACTAAATACACACTTGGTTTTGTTTGGATTCTAACAGCCTGTTTTTCTGGGACTCAGTTTACAGGTGGTCCAGGACAGTGTGGGCATGGCTGATTTATAAGATGCTCTATATTACATGGGAGGGGTACATGAGGCTGTTAATTGTGGAGCCCCAACCCATACTTATAACAATCCATGAGTGACCAGTAAAAATCTCATAACTGCTTGTTTACTGTTTTTTCTTTTTTTTTTTTTTGAATTCCATGGGATGTCTGGAGGAAGGGGGGTGGGGGTGCTAGGGGAATGGCGTGGGTTCTTTCCCGAACAGAAGCACACCAAAACCCCTGCTTGTTTGAAGAACTTAATAGGGCCACTAACCAAAAATCCCTTCCATTCATATATTAATAACAACAAACAAACAAACAGCAGAAACTTACTAGGCTCCGCCTCCGGCACTTGCTCTGATACCACTTGTGCAGTCGGCTGCTCCCCAGGGCCATCCCCATACAGCTCCTCTGAGTATGGCTATAGGACGTGCTGCAGAGTGGCAGTATAACCTCTTCAGTTACCCGCCTCAGCACCAGGGTCACCTCTTGCCCCTCATCCAACAGCAGGCTCTCCTCCAGCTGTGCTTGTGACTGGGGAGTTATAAGGGTGCCAACCCTGCTCAGCCGATTGTGCTGCAACACTGTGGGCTCAGTGCTCCCTATAGTTCCCAGTCAAATTCCTCGTAAAAAGGGAGGAAAATGGTGAATTCCCAGAGGTGTTGTTAGAATCTTTGACTTAGCGGTACTCTGTCTTGAGAAGCTCAATCTGCTCTGTGTATTGTTCTGCTCTCCAGTCAATCCCCACTGGTAACAGCCACTCGGATATAGCTTTGTAGACATAACTGTTTTTTGTGTTCTTGCTAAAGTTAAATGTCTTGCTCAACTCATGCCCAAGGTTAACCAGAATCCAGCTTTGTTCCTCAGGCCACCTAGCAGCACGCCTGGTGCAGGTCTTCTTTGTGCTGGCCGTATTAATATGTGTGAGGGTTGACTGTTTCCAGTTGAGCATGGAAATGAAGGGTAAAATGCTGAGCAGCTGTATTTGAACCACAAGGTTGCTTCTGTTTCCTGGGAAGCGAGTGTGAGAAATTATGGGATGGACAGGCAGAGAAGCACAGGGATAATGTTAGCGGACTCTCCAGACCAAAGGCTGGTGACCTGGATTTGAGTTGCATCCACACTGTAAAGTGCCAAGGCTTTGACCCACATCACAACAGGACTCAGGCTCTGACCCACCCCCCAGTAGGATCCATGGGCCTGAGTCAGACTGATTTGTGTGTGAATGGAAGGAGGGCCTGAGTCAGAGCCCAGGCTTTTGTGCTTTGTAGACATAACTGTAGACACTTTGTCTTTCTTTATTGGTTGGGGTTTTTTTTCCAAAATGATGAGTTCATGTTGTTTCTTAACCAAATAATTCTTCACCAGAAGTTACTCAATTATTAACAGATTACATTGAATAATTTCAGAGTGATTTCTTGGCATAGTAGTATGCATATTACAATCTGTCTTGGTATTGACATGTACTTAAGAATTAGGAGTAGAAAATCCCACTCTTTGATTTACTTAAGAAGCCAAGTTCATGTCAATCTGGCATGTCTTATAAGGAGTATAGCAATCAGTGCCTGTGCAGCGTATCATGAAGACGAGTTTTGCCACATACAGTGCTGCACACGTGCCAGCGTTAAACGTTTCACGGTCTGTACATTAAAGGCACAGTTTTCTTAGAGGCAAATTCTCCTAATTTTTATCTTGCAAAGTCCCGTGGCAATTGAAATCAGTAGAACTGCAGCGAATGTAAGTCAGAACAGAATTTGGCCCCTGGCTTAGAGTGTTCCTCATTAGCACCACGGATATAAAACTGAGTTTGAATTAAATTAATTAATTATTTTAAATTTATTTTTAATTTAAATGTTCATTTGCTGTCCCTTGTAACGCCTTCTGATCCTTCCTACTACAGAGTGACTAAACCCCTCCTAGTTGCCTAATCCTCCAGTGATTTCCCTCTTTTTCCAAAAATTATACTAACCTCATCATCCAGTTCCTCCAGCTTCGACACAACAACTGTTTCCCCTTTCCCTCCACCTATGCCTCCCATCAGCCAGAACTCTATCCTACCTACCGTCCAACTAATTTCCCAGGTGTTACCCTCCCCTTCCCCCCATGCTGCTTCTTCTGTCTCTCTTTTGCCTGTATGGCATCTGCCCTTCTCACTTTCCAATTGTTGACACCCTCCTCACTATCACCTCCTCTACTCTGGAAACCCTAGAGAGGCTCCCACATGGCTCACTCTTACCCCTCAATCACCCAGTTTTCAGGTGTTATGCAGGCTAAGCCACGTAATTTCTAAGGATTATGAAGATTTTACAAAGACTTTGGCTAGTTTTGCTATGTATATTGACTTTTCTCTTAAACCATGGATACAGTACATTCTAATAATCAGAATTTAACAAACAGTGACATCCTCCATACAGAACATGTAGTACCATACTTCTAAACTCCCATTAGATCAAATCTGTTTTCACAGAGAGATGTTTCTCGTCTTGGAAGGGGGTTGAGCTCTCATCTCAGAACCATTTCTTCGTGAAAGCTTTTAGATGAAGTGTCAATGTGAAAATGCCTCCCACATAGTAGAACTTCTTTTATGAACATTAACCCTTATCGGCCATGGCTGCAGACCATGGAGCGGCTGACAGTACATGGACTCCATTCTAGAAAAGCCAGAGTCTCAGTTAACAAAGGTTTATTTTTTTTGAATGTTAGGAAATGATAACAAAATGAGGAATTGTTTTTGTATTTGTAGATTTCTGCTTTCCTGACTGACTTCTTGGTAGCTCAGCATTTATCCTTCCTTCCACAATTCCAAGAAACCAGATCCCTTGCCATTTCCTTACTCTGATATTTTAAACGTGTCTTGTCATATATGTAGTGTAGCCGTAGCCATGTCATTAGAGAGACAAGGTGGGTGATGCAAGGTAATATCTGAAGTTTGTTCAATAAAAGAGAAATGTGAGAACCCTTTGCATTTAGGTAAAACATTAACCAAAGGCCACGGATGCAAAAAGTAGCATTTTGTCACTAGATTGGTTCTGCCAACAGAGGTGCTATAGTTTCGCCATCTTATTTTTGTCCATAATGACACCTAAGGGTTCACTACCTTTAATACTGGCAGTCCTTCCCTTTTGTATTTTTATCTGTGAAAACAGCAATTTCTTCCTAGCAAATCATTATGTATCTATTAGCATAACCAAAATGATTGCTAAGGTGCTGACTTATTACTCTTTCCACAAAGGGTAGTAAAGAATATTATTTGGCAAATGTGGTGTTTAAAACTATACTACCTTACTTTAAAAACATATTTGTAGAAGTGTCCATAGCACATTGCTGTTTGATTTGAACAAGGCATGAACTCTTCAACAGGTCAGACAGTGTGTCTTAGATGCTGAGTAGGTGCCAACCATAAACCTTTAACTTTATAGCATTCTACTAGGAATCTTTGAACCTGCAATAGAGACAGTGAGTTATTACTTATTCCAGCTTTGTGTGCACCATTTTATCACACCACAGACAATATTCTGAGGAAGATAAAAAAACACGGTTGGTGCACACTGCAATGTATTTTACTTTAGTCCTGAGGGCTTAGCTCACTATTACAGGAAACAAAGTAGTAATGAAAGGGACTTTCATTTCATGTTATTGCTGCTGTATTCCCCTTTACTTATTTTAACTTAAGATTTTAAAATATAAAACCTCACACTGTTAGTAAAATGTCCCTGAACACAATATTCCTGCTGACTAATAAATTTGACTAATAAATTCCTGCTGAATTATAGTTTGGAAAAGGCTCTCCTGTGTCACTACAAACATCCATCTGCTGGCTGCATTGCTCCCAAGAGCGTATATTTTCTCCAGAGACATAAGATTATTTGAAGAGACATAGTGGAAATCTCATCTTTTACCACCTAGGGCCACTTCAATATTAAGCCAGAATTTTCTGAGGCATTCCCTTAAACTATAATTTCTGTATTCCCTGTAGCAGCACTTGTTCAGTGATAATCACAACAAACTGTTTTTAACAGAGTGAACATCTACTTTGGCTTTAATTCCGTGTATCTGGTAGGAAACAAAAGAGTTTGATCCACTCACCAAGGATCTAATTCTGCTCCCACTTAAATCAATGGCAAGACTCACATTGATTTTAATGGTGCAGGCTCAAGACTTGGTCCGTGTGAACTGTGCTTACACAAATATCCCGAAGAGAAATGGTCAACCACTAACAAATGTCTATGGAATTTAGTAAATGATAGTTCATGTCTCCCTGGGAAGAACTCAGTGATAATGCTCGTGAGAAGTGATCTATTTATATAGTGGTATACAATGTGACTGACCAAACCACAAAATACACCCAATATTTTCAGGTGTTTGATTTTTATTGTTAGAATTATGAAATTCCAAAAGGTAAATTATTCAGAATATTTATTAAATCCTCTCACCAGTTATCACACTTCTGACTGTAAGGCATTAGAAACGTTTTGCATAGTGTATCTAACTTTTAAATGTAACTTTATAATTTATAACTCATTCAGATATACAGTTTAGTATGGTGACATGCACAGTCTTCCTTTCTATTGAGAAAGAGGCACCCTGTGTCACCCTGGCTACTGTAATCACAAAGCCAATGGGTCATATCGTACTGTCTATCCAGTCTGTGATCAGCACTGGACTTCAGGAGGCAGGAAGCCTCTGGCCCATTGTGTTCACAGGAAATAGTAACTGGAAATAGCCACATGTGCATTATTACACAAACACTTGCAATAATGTAGCTGATACATTGTCACACATCAACTTTATTATGCTACTTTTATCCAGTATTAATCTATTTATTTCATTCAGTAATATTTTGAACTAAGTTTTGAACACATTCACTCTGCACGCAGGGCGTGATCCAAAGCTCATTGAAGCCTGTTGAAAAATTCAGGTGACTGAATTGGGGCATCCATTTCTAAGTTTCTTTGTATGGTGTTGCTTTATTTTATGTTCATGGGTTGTTATTTTTTTCATTATTTCTTTCATTTTTAATAATATGATTTCATTTAAAGTAAAACCAAGAAGGTCTACAAAGAAAATATGTCTATAAATGTTAAATAACAGGTGTGTGTTCACATGTATAGTACTTCAGTGGACATGTAATAGTACTACTTTGTGTTTTGCAGGATAGAGAGCTGCAGTTTTCATCTGCAAAACATAAAGTACTTTATAAACCTGGGTAAGAATTCCTGTCCCTATTTTATGGATAGGGAAACAGGCAAAGAGAAGGTTAATGACTTGTCTAAGTGCATACTGTGGTTCAGTGATGGAGTCAGGATTTGAATACAGATCTAGAGACTCCCACCCTTCGCTTAGTCTACCAGGCCACAGCTGTCCAGGAAATGTTTAACACTAAGCGCGGTATAGCATTTTTTGCAGCTGTTATTGCTAGTTTTGTACTGTAGGTTTTAAGTGTGCTTGACTGAAGAATGCTGCAAGGCAAGATGTTTTTCCTTTCAGAATCTGCAAAACACCATACATACTCTTTAAACTCTGCTGAGGAGCAAGCCTCCCACAGCTGCTTCAGATGCTTAAGACTTAATTTTGATTTTAAATTGCCTGTTTGGAGCATTGTCCTCCCACGCTGCCTCTGCCACATTTCCTGTGTTCAAATACAAACTTTAAAATGAAAATGAAACTTTAAGAGCAGCTGTGGAGGAGGGGGGAAAATGGCAGATGCAGTGCTGCATGTCCTAGGGCTAATGCAAAATCCTGACAGGGGAAACACAGCACGGTTAGATTATGAGGAATGCATGACTCTAGAGCCGGGGTGGGCAAACTTTTGGGCCCGAGGGCCACATCTGGGTATGGAAATTGTATGGCTGGTCATGAATGCTCATGAAATTGGGGTTGGGGTGCGGGAGGGGCTGAGGGCTCTGGGTTGGGGCTGGGACTGAGGAATTGGGGATGCACGAGGGTGCTCCCGGCTGGGACCAAGGGGTTTGGAGGGCTGGAGAGGGATCAGGGCTGGAGCAGGGGGTTGGGGCACACGGGTGGTCAGGGTGCAGGCTTCGGGCGGTGCTTACCTCAAGCAGCTCCTGGAAGCAGCGGCATGACCCCTCTCCAGCTCCTACACGGAGGCATGGCCAGGCGGCTCTGTGCGCTGCCCCATCTGCAGGCACAGCCCTTGCAGCTCCCATTGACCATGGTTCCTGGCCAATGGGAGCTGCAGGGGCGGCACTTAGGGCAGCGGCAGTGTGCAGAGCCCCCTGGCTGCCTCTACACGTAGGAGCCGGAGAGGGGACATGTGGCTGCTTCGGGGAGCTGCACAGAGTGGGGCAAGCCCTTGACACTGCTCCCCAGCTGGAGCGCCAGAGCGGGGCAAGCCCTGGACCCCACTCCCCAGCGGGAGCTCGAGGGCCAGATTGCAACGTCTGAAGGGCCAGATGTGGCCCCCGTGCTGTAGTTTGCCCACCCCTGCTCTAGAGCCCAGAGCCATGAATAATAGATCATCTCCATGCAGGAAACTTCAGAGATATGGGCTTAATAGCACTGGCACATACTCAATACCAAGTCAGTGCTCTTAATGAAATCTGGAGTACATTAATAGAATAAAAAGAAAATTGTGTTATTATGTATAATCAGTTTCATGTGTCACCACAATGTTATGTACTATATATGCACATGTACTTCACTGTGAAGTACGCTCCTGCAGTACTGATAACTACTGATCTATATTCAGAATTCACTGAATTAAACTGAACTAAAATCATATTAAAAAGTAGAGCACCATTTTAATATACTAATGCCATAAGCATAATAAAGAGTTTAGATTTTGTAAGTAAATACAAAAAATATTTCTTTATCTTTTCAGATGTAGTTGTGTGGAGCCAGATAATCCTAGCAATAAGACCTTGCAATATTGGAATGACCACAATATCTCTGCATCGGACATAACTTGGGGAAACCTAACAGTGTCAGTAAGTGAAGTACTGAAACCTAATAAATCCATGAACATGAATGTTATCTTTTCTGCTATAGTCATATTAATAAATTACATTGCTCCAGTTATGATTGTATTGTTTAAATAAGGCTCATACAGTACTTTGCTGAACAAAGGTTAATGTAGATTTTGTATCATTAATATTTTTAGAAACTTTTTGCTCGATAATTATATAATCTTTATTACTATTGTGATACAGCAGGGCCAGAGGGCAGCAGGAGAATGATAAATAGGTATATAAGCTCCAGGATGATTAAGGCCTTATTCTCGGTGGACTGAGGAGAGGTTACTACAGGATAATTAGAGCACCTGGAGCCAATTAAGGCCCTGGGAGGGAGCTGGCTGGAGAGGTCACCTGGCAAGGCGCTGCTGTGCCTTGGAGGTGGGGTCTCACCTGAGCCCCACCACGACCCCGCTGCCTTTCCCCCTCTGGCAGGGAGAGGGGCTGCTCTCGCGTAGCAGGGGCTACCGGCAGGGCTGGGCCGGCCTCTCCTCCCCAAGGAGGAGGGAAGGAGAGATGACCGTAGTTTGCAAGGATACTGTTATTGACCAGAGGATCAGAGTACCAGGGTAAGCAAAACGCTGCCCAAGCAGAGCAGGGGGACTCCCCAGGCACAGAGGACCGAGAGAAACTCTGCCCAAGGGGAAAGAGGATAAGAAGCCCATGAAGCTGAAGGAGCTGGGACCCAGAGTAGGGGGCGGACCAGGATCCCTTCCCTGCTCCCTTTCTCTCCCACACCAGGGCAATAACGGAGCTGTCAACACTCAAGAATAGGGGCAAGGGACAGCGCCCTGACACATCACACCAAGGGAAAAAGTGGGACCCAGCACAATAGTGTCGGCCATTTGCCACAGTACATATTAAAGCAACAATGTGCATCATTGTGCACTGCTTTAAAAAGTGTGTTTACATACTAACAGAGAAGTATGACTGAGATTAAGTCTAAACACATCAAATGACAACAATGGATTTGACCTAAATTCTACCAGATGGCAAAACCAAAGCTGCCTTGTCTAAAAAGAATCTATAAGCTTCTATTTCCACTAAAAAAAACTTCCAGCTGTTCAGGCTACACTGACGGGGGAAAGAGAGCATTTGTTAACATCCTAGTTAGTTGCTAACTGTCTATTTTACCCATTCCTTTAATGTCAGCTATGTACTGTGTTACTATTGGAGTTGTATAAACATTTCCTTGAAATAAAAGAAATCAAGCCACCATTCTACAGCACCTAGTGCAAAATGTATAATTCTTGAAAGGCTTGTTTCACACACAAAATATTTGTTCCTGAACTATATATTTTTCTGGATAGGATTGGAGCCAGGGAACCTTACACTTACTATTTTCCTTTCCCTCAGCTGCTTTTGAAGCTTGATTGTAAATGGCATATTTGAACACTCTTTTTGAAGGCTCTTTTTCTTTTCTTGCAATATTTTCTTCTTTGTAAATGGTCATTTCATTACAAAGCCAATGACAATTCAGTCTAGAAAGAGAGAAAACTGGGGCAGGCTCATGAGACTCTCAAGACCAGGCTTGTTTGATTTCTTCAATAGGCAGAGTCGTCATCATAGACATGTAGTCTTTCATTTTCATGAATTTCTTTTCAGAAAATTAGAAACCTTTCAAAAGCAGAACTCAGATTTGTCTTGGTTTAGTCCACTAAAGTCTATAAATGTTAATTCAGTTGATATTGTATTCTTTCTACAGTATAGATTTTCAACCCGGGAGTTGCCCCCCAATCCAAGGGAGTGACACAAAGATCTAAAGAGGGTCATAACCACTTCTCTTTCTTTATGGATTGATGGGAGAGTGTGTAGGGGTTGTCCCTGAAACTTTTTTGTGTTGTAACATGGGGTCACAGTATGGAAAATGTTAAGAACCACATTCTCAGGGATCCCAGTGTTTTAGGGGGAATATTCTAAAGTTTTCAGCAAAGACCTAACAGCCTGAGCTCTCAGAATAACAAGAGAAGGTATCGCTATCACAGTGTTTCTCAGAGTATATTTGTAGTTTAGATATGAAATAACTAATTCTGTTTTAACAATAAATGTTACTAAGCCCTAATGTGTTATATTAAGCAGCTGAAAAACTGAACACAATGAAGGATTCAGGAATATATAACTCAGCTTCCCCTCAAAGATACAATAATCTAGTTTAAATTGAGACCCGTATGATTGAACAGATTGAACAGATTTTCCAATATCCCCCATGCTTGTCAAATAAATATCCTGATTTCCTGACAATTATATATTTATTCATGATTTGAAATTCCTTGATGTCATTCGCAACCCCTCCCTGGTGCCAAAATATGCCAGTAATAGACTACAGTGATTTGTTCTGGTCACACACAGACAGCACTGTATTTCCACATATTAACTCTTGTTAGTGTTCCTGGTGGTCGGCCTCATAGGTGTAATGCTTAGCAAGGACACAGGGGTCAAGTTTATCAGAAGAGCAAAGAAATTACATTTTATTAACTGCACAAACACTTGGCTGAGTCTGCTCAGATTTCTGCAAATCGCTAGTTTGCTCTGGGCCTGCTTAGAGTCTTCATACAGGCATTAGTATAGTCAGTTAGTAAATTGATTTCTATTCTTACAGGATAAAATTCACCCTTTGTGCATAGGCCATCATAAAGAGACCATGTGCCTTGGTTTAACCAGGGCTGTTGTACTTTTTCATCTGGTGTCCCTAAGTCCTGAGAACTTCTTTTGGGATGCCTGAAATGTCCTGTTTTTTCATTTCATCAAAGTTTTCTGGTTTTTGATACCTACTGACTATTTGTCCCAGATGTATTGCTATACTGATATATATGTTTTGCACTCCCTTGTCTCACTCTCATCCCATACTAGGGTGTATTTCATGCCAATCATTCTTCAAAACCAAAGCTTGTCATCAATTGTCCAGCCATGGTACTGCAATATGAATTTGATGAGTCAGTGACTCAGTGTAATTAATGAAAAAATTCTGCTCTGGCAGCATATAATGGGAAGGAATAAGGTATTTGGTAGTTGTTATAGCCTCACTTCTCCTTCTTTCTGTGGTGAGCAGAACCATAAAGAGGAGGAAAGTGTGGGACAGAGTCCATGGGGATGGGGCAGAGCTTTGCCCTTCTTTGATCTGCTCCAGGGGGAGCTTTTCTGACATAAATCGAGCAGGTCAAAGAAGAGTGCCAAAATGTAGAGTACCTGAGTATTCTATGACTCTAATAAATGTTGTCACAAAAGTGCCCCAGTTTGTTATTTTGACAATATGGTCAGTTACTTATTCACCGTATAAGTCTTCTCCCATAGTCAGGGTATTGGAGAGTGGACCGCTCAATTCTGGTTATTCTGTTTCTTATATTCCTTTACTTAGTGAGTGAACAGTGGGATTCCATGTTCTATAGTTCACATCTTCATAGATGTTCCACATTTCTGTGCTCATTGTTTAGGAAGCTGAACACATCTGTCTTTATGGCTATCTGTCAATCATTTGTTTAGATTTCTGCTAGAGGTGTATCTGAAACTTTTAAGGTTTACATGTGAGATTTAGGTTGCAGCAGACTTGTATGCTATCTTTTTAAAATAAATTGAATAAAATTTTGACAAATTGTGACACATAAGACTTTGAAGTGAAGCTGTTGCCTGAAATAAATATTAATGTTTTGTTTGGTGTATTCCCTGAATTTTATCAGATCTTTTTTAGAAACAATCTCAGCTTTTCCTAAGCAAAGAAAATTTTGTGGATTGTGCTGCCCCTTCTGGTAAATACATTTATTTGTTCCATTCTGGGATAATATGTAGGTCTGAATAGTTTTCCTTCAAATTATAAAGTTAAAACAAACAACTAAAGCTTGGAAATGCAACAAGAGTAGCATTTATCATAGTATTTTGTTTCCTCTCTCAGCAGCCATGTGAAAAATAAACATTGAAAAAAACATAACTAAGCTGTTTAAAAACAAATACAGGCTTGTTTCAAAGCATGGGTGAAGATTTATTTATCCAAACCAATTTGCCCATCCTTAATTGATATCACATAGTGATTATGTCATTAAATATTTCTAGGAAAAACTGTCAATCATTGCTAAGTTTCTTTAGTGCTATATGGCACAATGTCTGAGTATATGAGATGTTATTCATTCTGAGATGCACAATTCTCATTTTCTAGCTTTCCATTTTTCTTCATAGCATTACAGCTGAAAAGTACAGTTTGTCCATACAATCTAGATATAAGATTTGGGGTTTTAAATGAAAGAAGGTTAAAGATCTTAAAAATTAGTTTACTATTGACAATATATTATATGATCTAATCTGTCATTCATTTAAGGGAGTAACTAATCACAGAAAAAATATATATATAACAGCATTTACAAGGGCATTTTTCAAAACAATCCTGCTTTGTTCTTCCTGTTAGGAATGTGGGACGTTTCATGGGGAGTACGTTGGACGAGCCTGTGGACATCATGGCCCTTATGTCCCAGATGTTCTCTTCTGGTCAGTCATCCTGTTCTTTTCTACAGTAACACTATCATCCACACTGAAGCAGTTCAAGACTAGCCGATATTTTCCAACAAAGGTACCTGGAATATACCTTTTTAACGCAAAAGTTTGTGTGAATCTTGTGGAAGTATAAATCTCCACTGTTGCAGACCCAGTTTCTTGCTGCACTCTATGATTTCTTGCTGGTGAAGTGCTGTAAGTTGTTGGAGTTTTGTAGATAAATTGTTTAATTATCTGTTTTTTGTTATTTTTTCTCTGTTTCCATCTTGATGTTTAAAACAGAAAGTACTTCACAGCAAAATGTAACAAAGAGAAACAGCTTAAATCAGCCTTTAACACTGAAGAGTCACTCAGAAGGGGTTTGGTGCTAAAGGTTAAAAGCTCAGCTCTCTTCAGAAAAAGGAATAATGATAAAAAAAAGCTTGATGTTCTAAAGACAATATTACTCCCACTGCATATTGTTCTTCCTTTAGCATGGTGCTCTGTTTACAAGTGATGTGTCCTTCTGCAATCCTGTTCATATTCCTTATATATTTCCCACCCTGTGCATGTTATACTCTTCCAAAGCAAGTCATCTCCCACCAATCTAGATTCCTAGGGAGAGTTGCATTGTCTCCTGATGCTGCTGCAATACTCCTTGCAAAAGTTCAGTGCATGCTCCCCTTTAAACCAGCTCCTCTGGTTGGTGAGGAGGAAGGATGGAGCTGTTACCATCCCCCACTCCAGCGGTGGCACTGTCCTCATGCAAACTCATGGGAGTGTAAGGACTGCCAGTGTGCCTGACCACAACGTGGATGAACAAGAATGGGTCCTTGTGCTCTTTGTGCCCTTTCTCCATGTTGTGAAATTGAAATAGCACAGGGTGAGAACAATCTTTCCCATAAGGCGAATGTTCCCTTAAGCCAGTGGTTCTCAACCAGGGGTATGTGTACCCCTGGGGATACGCAGATGTCTTCCAGGTGGTACATCAACTCATCTAGATATTTGCCTAGTTTTACAACAGGCTACAAAAAAAGCATTAGCGAACTCAGTATAAACTAAAATTTCATACAGACAATGACTTGTTTATACTGCTCTATATACTATACACTGAAATGTAAGTACAATAGTTATATTCCAATTGATTTATTTTATAATTATATGGTGAAAATGAGAAAGTAAGCAATTTTTCAGTAAGAGTGTGCTGTGACACTTCTGTATTTTTATGTCTGATTTTTGTTAGCAAGTGGTTTTTAAGTGAGGTGAAACTTGGGGGTATGCAAGACAAATCAGACTCCTGGAAGGGGTACAGTAGCCTGGAAAGGTTGAGAGCCACTGTCTTAAACTATAAGAGGAATTAAGTTGCAGCTCTTGTATTTGCTTTCTCAAATCCCACATGAATATTTTTGGTATTTCCCTGCTGGAAATGACATTTGGCTCAATATTTCTAGGTGCGATCTATAGTCAGTGACTTCGCTGTCTTTCTCACTATTATGTCCATGGTTTTAATTGACTATGCCCTTGGGATTCCGTCTCCAAAGCTTCAGGTTCCAAACGCATTCAAGGTAATTCATTAATAAGCTGTACTGTGCATGTGGGTGGGTGTGGTTGTATGTGTCTACAGTTCCTAAAACAATAGGGCCTTGATCCAGCTTGTGACCCTTGGCTCTACCATAATACATATAAATAATAATAAACTCTTTTTAGTGCAACTTTTATTTTCCAAACCTCATTGATCTGAAATTCCCTGTTGTCTGGGGAATGTCCTGTTTCACAAAAGTGAAGTTTGGCTATTTGATCCTTAGGAGCAAAGGTGAATTATTTTGCTAAAGTGCTGAAGGGAGGTTGGTCTAATTAAAGAGCTTTAGCCAATTCACTCCACCCTATTTTCCTTCTCACTCCTGCCCATGTCTCTTGTCAGGCTCCCTGTGCTCCTTTAGATTGGGGGACCCAGCCAGCAGACTGTGAAGTTTGCAGTCACATGTTCCTCAGATCATCCAAATCCTAGATTATTATATGGTTTGGGGCATCCCCCTGAGACCTTGGATCATTATCATTGTACTGAATGCAATAAAGTCTGTGATATCCCAGTTAACATATAACTGTTAAAGACTTAAAGAAATGCTGTGTTTACCTTCTCTTTCTGGTCCTATTTTACAGTATGATGTTTAATATATTCTGTGATATTATACAGAGAGATATTAATTTTTCATAGAAGCATCTCTAAATGAAACATATAATTTCCTAAGTAGTGCTCGTCTGTGTAGCTGCAAAGTCAGAGCATTTAATAATCACTAGAATTCTCAACTGGCCATACATGACCTTATGTTTTTGTAGCCCACCAGAGATGATCGTGGCTGGTTTGTCTCTCCTCTGGGGCCTAATCCTTGGTGGACCATTTTAGCTGCCATAATTCCAGCTCTGCTTTGTACTATCCTTATCTTTATGGATCAGCAGATTACAGCTGTTATTATCAACAGAAAAGAACACAAACTAAAGGTATTCAGTCAAAAGGTCATATGTTTTACTTTACCTTCCTGCTTTGCTTTATGTAATGTACTTTCAACACTGCTCAATAAGTTAAATTAACTGTGCATTATTTAGCAGTATTTTTCAATAAATTTAAAAAAATTGAGCAAGTATGTTAATTTTGTGTATGTAATTTGTATTATTTGTCAGCAATTCTCTTTTGACACACGTCTTTAAAAGTGTTCTGAGAGCATACGCCACAAATCAGTGAAGCACTTAAGCAGGTGTCATTTAACTTTAAGCATCTGCTTAAGACCCATTGACTTCAAAGAACTTAAACACATGCTTTAAGTTAAGCACTTGCCAAAGTGCTTTACTTAATCTAAACAGTCATGTCTAATATCTCTTGAAATCCAGATATCATCTGCTGGTGGGCTTAATTTTGATACTCTATAAAGAGGACATGGGATTTTCTTATCACTCTGTTCCCTCTCTGCCTCTCTAGATCTTTTGAATTTCCCCATAAGAGTTTTCTTCTCTTCCCTTCCCTTCCTTCTTGGAGGAGGGAGAAGTGTAAAAACTGAACTTTAGAGGCAAAATGGGATCTTAAAACAACATAGAACAACTTCCTTCTGGATGTCTACAGATGGAGATGGGAGAAAGGGGCATCACCTCTCTGAAAAGCTGCTGGGCAAAATCCAACAGCAGGCTTCTGTACTCGTATATTCAGCAAATTTAGGCCTCTTTTGACATACTTATAATAAACAGCAATCCAATCCCAGATCACTTTAGCAAATGTATTGGCGTCCTTCACTTTGTACTGCCTCTTCTTCGATGATTGTGACATTTGATATGTTCTTTTTTTGCCCTTTTTGTCAGCCTGACTCTTCATGTCAATCCATAGCATTGCATGTGGTTAACTTGACAGATGCAGGAAATTGCTGCCAAGCTTTGGAATGTGTTTTTTCAGCACTGGCATCTGGGAGTCAGATGGCTCTCCTGGCTGCCCTCTTGTCTTGCTGCATATTAGTTTTGCTGGGGTCTGGTATAGCATCACCTGTTGCTATGCTTTCTTGTCCTCCCATATGTCAGTTTCCTTGGATTCGGGGAAAAACTCCCTGATTCTGTGTGTATCAGTGCATACATTCCTCCAAAATGTGTCAGAAGGTAAAAAAGGTGTCTCAGTTAGGATTTAGATTTAAACTCCTTTGAGTGCATGTGTGCATATAACTAATCTTTGTTAACACGTCTCTGTGTTTAGCTAGACATGTCTTAGATGTAAGACTAGTGAGATAGTGAAGGGAGTTTTTTCTTTGATTTACCTTATATGAAGATGTCTCCCATGGTAAACAAAATAAATTAATTAAAATGGCATTTTCATGTTTGGTATGTGACTTACATTTCAGAAACCCAAACACTTGTTATTTTAGAACTAAAATTCATCTTCAGAAAGAAACTGTCTGCTTCCAAATCATTTTTTTCTCTTTTTTTTATATTTCCCATAGCAAATTCTGAATAGAGTATGCCTTAGATTTTCTTTTTTTAGTCTCTGTAGCAAATCCTTCCAAGTTTGTTTGAAAATGATTTAGTTCCTTTTTTTATGTCATAAGCCATCTGCATGAGTTTACAGGTAAGATTCTGGTTCAACACATTCATGTTATTTACGTGGGTTTTACTGCTTCATCAGAACAGGAAGTTGGACTTATTGCCACATTGGAAAATATGTGATTTACCCCATGTGACTTTGCTCAGTAACAGTTTGAACTTTAAGTGCACTGGTGAACCACAGCCTCAGAGAGTATGTCTACACAGCAGCTAGAGGTGTAATTTCCACCATGGTAGATATTTTCTTTTGATTGAGATAGCACACTAAACATAGCAGTGTTGCTGTGGTGGTGTGGGCAGCAGCCTGGGGTAGCCAGCCAAGTACAGTCCTGTCTTAGACCCTAGATATATATTCAGGGAGCTAACCCATGCCACTTTGGCTACACTGGTATTCTTATAACACTATGTCAGTCATATCTAGTATGTATACATCTGCGCCAGTTGGGATTTATGCCTCCAGCTGTAGTCTGAATATACCCACAGTGCTCCTGGGTTTCCAAAAAGAGGGAGGAAAAAAGTCCAGCTTTGACAAAAAGTTCGTTTATACGCAATAACTTTATGCAAAGCAATGTTCATTTTCACATACAAGTTGAAAACAAACCAAGGTTGATTTTGAATGCATTTGAGGTTTGAATCAAGTGTTTTACATACCTCTGCTCAGTAGCACAGAAATGTTATAACTTGACTTATCTGATTGTCTAACACAGTCAACCTTTAAAGATGGCATTTCTTTCATACTGACTGTTCCTACCAATGGGATGGTATTTCTTAAGAAAGTAATGGGGGAAAACTGAAAAAGCACAATACCTGATTAATTTTTTTAACCAACCTTCTTAATTTATAGAAGACTATTTTTACAATGGACAAAAGCAGAAACAGATTGAAATCTCCAGAAAAAAATCACACGCAAACCTCAGTTCAGCATGATAATGATACTACTGAGAACTTACTCATTTGATGTGGCATTAATATAAAGGATTTTAAAACATACAAAAAGGTGCATGTACATTTATAGACACTGATGATTTAAATTAGTTTTTGTAGCTGCTACTTTAACAATATCAGTGATATGTTGTGGAGGGAAGAATCAAGTTTTGTGTTTCAACCTGTATGACCATGTCTGTTTGGTGTCCTCTATTAAGTTTTTTTTTTTAAAGTGAATTCATTGCATGTGAATGATACCATATTGACAGCACTGGTAACTGGCATCCACCGTTCTCAACAGATCAGGTCCAGGTAAATCAGGAGCGACACAACTTTTCCCATATTTGCTCACCAACATATCTGAAACTGGCTACAGAAGGACCACCTCTAGAGATGGCTTCTCTTGGTATCTCTCATGACACCACCAGCAAAGAAGCCAAATGATACCAGTTTTGGTAGAAGATTTGTGATATGGACACTTGTCTGCTAGGAACTAGACTAAGACCACCAATTCATTTCACATAATTTACCAAACTATCACCATAATAACCACCTCTCGCTCATGCTGACCTCAGCTAGATAAAACATGGAAGACTGCTATTTTCTGTTAGGCATTTGAGTTTTTGAAATTGTTTCTAATAGTTAATTAGGTATGCCTGCTGCTAGAGCTTTCCTTAATTCAGATGTCATTTTACATCTTGTTATTGTTGCTGTTTCTTTTAACAGAAAGGGTGTGGATACCATCTCGACTTGTTGATGGTGGCACTCATGCTGGGAGTGTGCTCTATTATGGGATTACCATGGTTTGTTGCTGCCACTGTCCTTTCTATTTCCCATGTGAATAGCTTAAAACTGGAATCGGAGTGCTCTGCTCCAGGAGAGCAGCCCAAATTTCTTGGAATACGGGAACAAAGAGTTACAGGGCTCATGATCTTTGTCTTAATGGGCTCATCTGTCTTTTTGACAAGTGTTCTTAAGGTAATACATTTTGAAAAATAAAGAAAAAGTGAATAGTACTGTACATAGAATTTCAATTCTAATTATGCTTTTTATCGATTAGATACACTGCCATATATTGCAATAATAGCTCTGTGTCTGACAATGATCAATGTAGTCTAACACTCACATAATAAAATAGGTAGGGACATTTCATATTTTTAACCAAAAGGGCTTAGGGTGAAATCCTGGCTTCACTGAAGTCAGCTGGAGTTCTGTTACTGACTTCAGTGGGCCCAGGGTTTCACAGTTAGACTAGCCTTGGATTAATGACAAATTTTCATCTAAAAACCAAAGTCTGGTTAAATTACATCAGCAACCGAATTTGTTCAGTATTTGGATAACTTAAGAACATTGTGTGATAGATCTGTGGGTTAAAAAAGGGGGTTTCCATTAAGCATTCTGCAGTTGATGTCTTTGAAATAACCAGCTAAGCTTTCTCACATTCTCAGCAGGTTCCAAGTCAAGGCAAATAACTAGGGGTCTATTCTCACCATATGTGTACATGATTCTTAATAATATCAGTAAGGCTTGTAGGCAAAATCCTTGTCCTAATGAAATTGATGAGAATTTTCCCATAGGTTTCATAGAGATCAGGATTTGGCCTTATGTGTGGTCAACATGAAGGGAATAGATTGTTTAATGCTCATATTTTTGGATAATTCTGATTTAAATATAACGTTAAGCATGTTTCACAAAAAAAGTGTGTTGTGTGCATTGCATTTAAAATAGGTTCTTAAATATGGAAAGATTTCCCTGCCCACATACTTTATACCAGAAAGAGTCTGCACATTTTAGCTAGATATTCAGACTCACAAAATCATTGCGAAACAGTTGTGCACTGTACTTACAACACTGTGCAAACAACATAGAAAATTTCCCTTAGCAGTATTATTTATTTTGTTTTATTTACAGTATGAAAAAAGTGTGATCTTAGATGCTTTTTCTGAGAATGTTGGTTGTAATGTTCAGGTCACACTCTGAACAATATTTTACATGAAAGTTATCTGATTATTTTATGTATGTACTCTTACACTTTTATTTCCTGGGCATTTGTATTAATTTTTGAGAACAGTGAGTAAAGTACATTATGGTAACTAACTGTTAAAGTAAAATGCATCTTCGGAGCCAAATTCTGCTCTTTATTTACATAGTTGTAAACCCAGAGTAACTCTACTAATTTTAAGGGAGTTATTCTGAATTTATTCTGGTTTGATTAATTCAGGAATATGGGTCTTTGAATTAAAATATCTTTATACATGAACTGATATTCATTATGTTCTTCTTCCTTTTTTCGCCCTCCTCACCTGTGCAGTTTATTCCTATGCCAGTACTCTATGGGGTATTTCTTTACATGGGTGCTTCATCTCTAAAGGGAATTCAGGTAAAATGGAGTATAAGAAAAGCACACGTTTCTCTGTTAGTGATTGTGTTTACTTTTAAAATGGATAGTCATTTTTTCTTTTACTCTCTATTTACTTTCATATAGAAACTTAAAGGGACACTGTCAAGTTTCATTTCCTGGAAGTGACTAATTTGAAAAATAAAATGGATTTTTCTCTTTAAATAGTACACATGGAAATTAAAAGAAAAAAAGTAAAAACCTTTAATGATTCTTCTGCTCCTCTGTTGATTATTTAAAGGGACTTTTGCGTGGGCCTAAGAGCAACACACTGTTGCATATGCTCCTTCCTCTTCCCTCTGTACCCATGCCTGCCTACTGTCTCTTCCATTTCAGCATTGCTACTACTATTAATGGTAAACATCCGCTTGAGTTTCGTCTACACAAGTAGACCAATCCTTTGTTTAGCTGCTCTAAAGCTGGTTTAACCAGACTCTTGAGGATTCCCCTCCCACATGTAAGAGATACCTCAGATAGGGAAGAGCAACTGTAGCAATTCCTACAGTGGACATGACTTAGGGGAAAGGGAATGCTCTAGTGATTTCTCACTGCTGGAATGGCCCTGGAGGTAGTTGGCAGCTGCAACACCATTGGCAACAATCTACACATTGGGTCTAGGCCAGCACAGAGCTGGCCAAGGATTGTGGGAGTACCAACAGCTCCTTAACATCCCACTCTTTTGAGCTGTGCCAACCACTCCACAGCTGCAGCTCAGGATCTGGCACTAGGACTGTTTCTCATGTACTGTTGCAAAGTGAAATGACGTAGTAAAAACACGTATGCCCAGCCTACATGAACTCCCCCATATTGGCTAGTGCCGGCAGAGCGGCACCAGTGTGTGAAAAGTGCTGAGATGGATGCACCCTTGCAGGGCCTGGGGGAGGGGCACACACCATCAACAAAACAGTGAAGTAGGCTGTGCCCAAAAGTGCTGTCAAGTGCACAAAGAAAACAAACTAAAAGAGAGAGAAGCAAACATTTTTCTCTAATCTCCTTCAATTCGAGATATTTTAGATATTTACTTGTCACAAAATGTGGAAATATGATTGCAAGTTGACAGTGTCCCATTTATTTTAAATTTTGTTTATTATCGGTGGGGCTGGTCATCTTTTATTAAGGTTGCCTGATACTTCACATTATAAGTTCCTGTTTTTCAGTTGCTTATAAATTTCTTAGAATTCAGCAGCTAAAATCTATGCTTTATATTTCTTTTAGCTTTTTGATAGAATAAAGTTATTTTGGATGCCCGCAAAGCATCAACCAGATTTTATTTATCTGAGGCATGTTCCTCTTCGAAAAGTCCATCTCTTCACCATAATTCAGCTGAGCTGTCTTGTACTCCTGTGGATTATAAAGGTTTCAAGAGCTGCCATTGTCTTTCCAATGATGGTATGAAAATGTTCTTTTATTTTCTCAAAAAGATAAGTTATTTCTCCTAAATTATAATAATTGCTAGAAAACATGAATTGGGTACAGGTATATTCAAAATATAGGTAAGGATAGTTTCACATTGCATGATCTAAGTGAAATTCTATATAAACCTTGCAGTTTGGATCAAATCTCGTTCACTTTATACATGTGAGTAGCCCTACTGTCTATTCTCATGAGAAAGGTGAGTAGGATTTGGTCCTTTATGATACTCTTTGACACTTTAAAAAAAATTTCTACTTGATTGTTTTACATAAAGAACATCCATTCAATAAGGGTGTTTAATGCCTGGAGAGACTTTTTTGTTAAGAGTTTTATGTCTTGTTGAAATAAATAACTCAATTGATTCTGTTACTGAAATCAATTCTCCTTAGTTATATCATTGACTTAAAAAAAGATTAGTATTTCATGCTGCTTTAGAGGTTGACAGTAAAGATTAACTGGCCCAGAACATACTGCACCCTAAAAATTTTTTTCCAAGCCCTGAAAAATGCATTAGCCCTTCCAAAATAAAGAATTAAATTCCAGCTTCCCTCTTGAATGGTCCACCAACCAAATGTATGCAAGCAAAGCAAAGTAGACCGTATAACATTCATATGTATGCTTGTGCCATGCCTCTTGACTACAAATTTAAACACAATCATTTTTGAAAGTGTCCCTTTAAAAGCATATTTACCATTTGTATTTGCCTACAATACCCTGACCATTGAAATAAATGTCTCGACCAGGTTTTAGCTTTGGTGTTTGTCAGAAAACTCATGGATTTATTTTTTACCAAACGGGAGCTAAGCTGGTTGGATGATTTGATGCCCGAAAGCAAGAAAAAGAAACTGGAAGATGCAGAAAAAGAGGTAGGTCGTGGTTTCATTTTTCACTTCCTAATTTTTCTTTATCAGTATTTCCATTGAATAAATCTTAGAGCTGAGTCATCTTCCATGTGACATGTAGACTTAACTGTGTCAGTCCTTTGACCTTGATTATATCACATTTTAAAGTTACAAATCTAAGCCCAGTCCTGCAAATAGATGCACTGCTGCAGACCTGTATGCTAACATAATGTCATACTGAGGTCAAAGAGATTCTGTGTGGGAAGAAGGAATCCTAGTGGTACATCTAATTATGAAGTGGGTCCCTTAGAGAGGGCTATGGTCTAGTGATTTGAACACAGGCCTAGAAGTCAGAAACCCCAGAATTCTAATCCTGGAAATGAGTTTTCTTCAGTGGCCTTGGACAATTCACTTAGGTCTGGATTTGTAAAGGTTATTTAGACATTGCTGTGCTAAGCATTGTAACACTGACTGATTTAGAAAGCTAAATCTAATTTTTAAAAGTGGTTTAGGGACTCAGGAGCCTAAATCCCTTTGGCCCCAAATTGGAGTTTGGGTTAAGTACCTAAATCCCTTTTACAGTGGTATGTAGACTCCTAACTCAGTAAGGCATTGCAATGCTGAACACAGCAACTTCTAAATATTTGACAAATCTGGGCCTTAGCCTCTCTACCTCAGGTTAACCATCTGTAGCATGGGGATAAAATTTACTGTCCTGCCTCACTGGTACATAGTGAAAATTAATGTTTATGAAATAATTTGAAAACCAAAGATGCTATATAAGTGATAAATATATTAATTATTAATATTTACTATTTGTAATATATGTCCAAAGCTATCAGAATGAAATTTAAAATACACTGCTCTTTCTACTTCACACTGTAACTGATATACCAATGCAAACAAGAGATTTGAGTCCACATCTGTTGTCTTTTTTATTCAAACTAATTATAAGTAATCAAGGTACCTTTTTCACATTTTGAGTTGTTGGAAAGGAACCCTTTCCATATCATGCCTATGTTTTGCTTATGTGTCGCTTTCTTTCACATTCCAGATAGCACGGCATCAGACAACAAAACTGGGAAAATCTTTTTTTTTTTTTTTTTTTTTTTTTGCTGCTGCTGCTGCTTTATTTCAGTCACTGTCTATTTCGAGAGGTTATTTTTACATGTTTTGGCATTTCTAAATATTTGGAGCTATCATTAAAACTGTTTAACTGTCAAAAACTTACGAAGCTGTGAAGCCTGGAAATGACAAAATTAACTAGTAATAAAACTTCTGACATGTAGTCTAAAGAATTAATTGGAGAGTTGCTATCACACAGATTTTAAAAATAGAAATATTCTATCCACAAGAGTATAAATAAAGTTGACAAGATCTAAAAACTTGTTTGACTGGATCAAAATTTCATAATTTACATTGCTTTACATTTCTAGGGCCTTTTCCCCCTGCTTTGCAGTTTTCTTTTGTATAATATTCATCTCTTCCAATACACACTTCGGAGGCCATTTCAGAGTTAACCACGCAAGCCATTTTGAGTAAGACCCGAACGGACAAAATACACTTTTCTCATTATAAAAATTAACATGGTGACTTTTCTTAACAGGTCTAGTAGTAAAATGGGTAGGGAGAAAAACTCGGTTTTGGCAAGGCTTAAATTCCCTCACTGTGGGAAAGGATACCAGCATTTATAGCTAGTGCCAAATTAAGAGTGTGGGCTCGGAATATGGGCCATATAACCAGGGTGCTGTCACAGTCAAATTCTGTGGGACCGTGGTGCCTGGGGACCAGGAATATTCCTGGCCTGGGCTCCAGCTCCAGCAATGTTTGAGGCCGGATCTCTCCCTCAGCCCCACCTTCCACCCCCTGGGCACTCCCCGCTGCACATCCCCCGGGTGATTTAAAACAGCCCTGGGCCTCCACCCACCACTGGCAGTGCAGTGGAGCTGAGCAGCTTCCTGCTTCTCGCTCCACATGGCTGCTGACCCCATCCTGCAGCCCCTGTGCGGGGTGGGTCTGTGTCCTGCCCCAACCGCCCCTACAGCCAATAGGAAGCTGCGGGGGCAGTGCCTGGGGGTAGCAGCACATGGAGCCCCCCCCAGTCCTCCCTGCCTAGGAGCCCCAGGAAAGTGCCGCATCCCCAACCACCTCCCAGAGCCTGCACCCCCAACCCCTTCCCACACCCTCCCTCCTGCCCCCAAACTCCGTCCCAGAACCTGCACCGCTCACCCCCTCCTATAGTCCCAACCCTTGCCACAGCCCAGAGCCTACACCCAAACTCCATTCCAGAGCCTGCATCCCAACCCCAAGCTCCCTCCCAGAGCCTGCACCCCCCCTTCCCACACACCCTCTCCTGCCCTTCGCACTCCCTCCCAGAGCCCGCACCCCCCTTCCCACACACCCTCTCCTGCCCTCCGCACTCCCTCCCAGAGCCTGCACCCAGCACCCAAACTCCAACCCAGAGCCTACACCCAGACCCCCCCACACCCAAACTCCCTCCCAGAACCCAACCTCTCACCCCTTCTGCACCCACACTCCCTCCCAGAGCCTGCACCCCAATCCCCTGCCCCAGCCCAGGGCCTGTACCCCAGACCTCCTCTCCCCACCCAAACTCCCTCCCAGAGCCTTAGGCAGGTGTTGGGGGTGGGGCAGGCTCTGGGTGTTTTGGGCACCACCAACATTTGTACAAACCTGCTGCTCCTGGTCACAGTGCCTGCCAGCCTCTTTCTACTCTGCCGCCTCCTACTCCCCAGTATTGAAATAACATTCCCACCCCTTTCCTTTGGGTTATTGGTTACATTTGGCATTCATTTCTTGTGATTCAGTCTTTATGGGGTTGTGTGTGCTGTGCTGGGTTAGCGCAGGCTGCTATAATCACATCGATTGGTCAGTGTAGGCACACCTAACTTTGAAGCATTTGCCTGGGTTCATGTTGTGCAGACACTATTATTTCCATGGTTCACCTGAGTTGTTTGGTTTGTTGGATTGCAATGTTAAAGGGTTGGCCATGGGAGCATGGGTTAGGGTCCCCGCACTGGGGATAGAATTAATGGGGCGCATATAGACTCTCCTGCACCCACATTTTCCTATAAATTAGGTATCTACCCACCTGTAGTGCAGAGAGTTTTAGATTTGCAGAGAACCTGGCACTCTTGCAGAAGACGTTGAAGTTTCCTCATGTAACAGGTTGCATGGGGCTGTGGCCCTTAAGTGGACCCTTGGATGTGTCCTGGACTGCCTGAGGCCTTGGAATAATGTGGGCTCTGTAGAACATTAAGTTTAAGTGGGGTATACTTGAGGGTATATATTAAGCCTGGGGTATATTTGAGGGATGCTCTGGATTTGAACTCAGAAAAGAAATAAGGCCTGTAGCTCTTGCCCTCTCATTGTTGACAGGACATGTGGTTTTTAGGAGTTATGTTTTTCTGGAGTTAAAGGTTTCACGAACTTGCAATATTTGACCAACGGATTTGAACGCACAGCCCCATTCTCCTTAGCCCCTGGTATTCCCAGGTACCTTTTTGTGTTCCACTGAAAATTAATTTTGAAGCCCTGGCTCATTCACTGTATAGTAAAATTGTGCATGCAGTCAGAAATCTGGGATTACCTGATTCTTGCTTGCTCAACAGTGCTGCCTAAATGTCTGCTCTTACATAGTATTTGAAATCTGGTATATACGTTCTTTGCTGAACAGTTATTAGTAACTTCGCTCTCTTTTTGTTACAAAGGAAACTTTTATGTTTAGCATTGAAAAATACCATTAAGTGGAAAATTGTCCTTCAAATACATTATTCTTAGCATCAGATGTTTCAAACATAAAAAGCAATTGGAACTGTATCCTCTGTTTTAAAGAACTTTAGTAAATATTTAATACTACAGAAAAGAAAGGTTATAACAGATATAAAAAGATCTATGTTCAGAATATCATTTTGTCTCTTGCATCTAAATTTCTTCCTCCTAGGAAGAACAAAGTATGTTAGCTATGGAAGAGGAGGGCACTGTTCAGTTACCACTTGAAGGTCATTACAGGTAAAATATAATTTTGATTAACTTGGGGCTGATGTAAGCAAACATGAGACAAGGACTAAACAATTGTATAAAACCCTGTCATGCCACTATACTCTGACACAGTATAATTAGTTAATCTTGGCACAGAGTGAAATCTGTCCTATCAACAGGAAATATGCATGTGTGTTAGCAAAGCACAAATATGCATCCCAAACTCGTGTTTAAGGCTTTGTGTCCTAGGTTCCACCTCCCTTGCCTTGGGACCTGATCCTGAAGTCTTTATTCAGCGTGAAAAAAGTACATCAGTGGAAGTTTTGCCTGCAAAAAGACTGCAGGATCAGGCCACCAATGGTGAATAGCTGGGCTGGCTCTTGGTGCACCCACTGCAAGACTAGAGTGGGGAGCAGGGTGGGAGGGCTCCAGAGCTCAGGCTGCAGCCCTGCAGCCAAACTCCATTAGCCAGTGTCAGCTGGCATGGGCCAGCTGCAGGTGTCTAATTGCACTGTAGACATACCCTAAGAGGCCACAGACACAATCAAGACCCTAGTCTTGTAAACTGGTGCAGTTCATCAAAAATTTTGGAGCCACTTTTTTTTGCATACCAAGCCTTGATCTGTATACAAATAAAGTCATAAATGATGTACAATATTTAGTGTTGTGCTATCACAGATGGAGGTCTTTAAAGCTTTAAAAATAAATATATGAAAGGTTAAGTCCACAGTCCTACAGTTCTTACTCAGAAGCAGTCCTAATAAAGTTAGGGACATAAGTCAAGGGTTCAGGAGTCTACTGTTACTGAATTTTTAATACCTCTTTTATTTTAATAGAAAGGACATTCGTTTTGAAATCATTAAAAAAATCTTTAAACTACTCCAGCTTTGCAATGGTTTTAAAACACTGTAGCTTGCATTTGGAGTTGGTTAGTATAGTCTAAAACAGTGTTTCTCAATCTTTTTGATACTAGGGACTGGCTGGCTGCCTTCCTCAACTGTGTCAGGGAGATCTCCGGGACCGTCACCGGTCCACAGACCAGGCATTGAGAAACACTGGTTTAGTGAATTGATCAGAGTGCTAGGAACCAGAAGTTCTTCCATTTTAGTTCATTGATATGTTCAGTGGCCTTCGGAAACTCACATAACCTCTCTGTATCTCATTTTCCCCATCTATAAATTGGTGGTGATACCTACTTACCTTACAGATGATGTTAGGATCAATTAATTCATGTTTGTACAACATTCTGCAAGAGTCAAGCACTAAATAAGTGACATTAATGGAGTATGTGTGAAGTTGCTAATAATATTTACTAAGTTCTAATATAATTGTTTAACATATTTAAATATTTATTATCCTAATAATCAATGACCAAGTCCTGCTGTATAGTAATATAGAGAACAAAGACTGATCGCTTGTGATATTGTGTGTTCATTTTCATCTAGAGATGATCCATCTGTGATAAATATTTCTGATGAAATGGCAAAAACTGCCGTATGGAAGACACTGCTGATATCCTCAGAGAATGCAAAGGATAAGGAGTCAAGCTTTCCTTCTAAAAGGTTTTAACTTTTAAGTTATTAATATATTAAACCTCATGTATTGGGGCCAAGCAAAACAGCTGATTTTTTAAATTGAAAAAGGAGGGACTATAAAAGGTCTTTAGCTACCACTAAGTTTATTTCTTGAAGAGTTATTTATTTTTAAAAATAAAGACAACATGGTCATCACTGTAACTGAAATGCTCACATACAGCACCCATTAGTGTTAATGAGTGTTATACATATACATTTAGGGCAGAGTAGAATGCTTGAAATTGCAAAAAAAAGTCTCTTTCATTATATATATTTCAGAATATTTGCAACTCCTATTTAGAACAGCCAAAGAAATGTAATTTCCTGTTGGCATAAAGTTTAAAGTATAATCCAGGTATATTGTAAAATGAAGAGAGCATTTTTGTCCATGCCATAGAGTATGAATATGAATGAGTAGATATGTTAAATGTATAGTATTTATTGTAAGAAGTATCTTCCGCTATTTCCATAACTTTTAAATTAACATGATTTTCTACTTAATTGTTTCATATCACATTTCTGTCATAAGCTCCCCTTCCTAATCACTCTAGAAGCTGATTCCCCAAAGGTAAGACCCTGTTCCTCAACCTCCTCCTTGATTGCATTTTCCAATTTTAAATAGTGTCTTCTGGAAACCCAGATGACTTACTATATGTAATTTTTGGGGAGACAAAATGAATGGAAAACTCATGATCCATGTTTAAATAATTCTGTCAGAATCCTGAGTGTCATTTTGTGATACTTGAAATAGGTACTGTTCTATAAGGTCTAGAAATGTTTTTCATGTTTTTGAAGACTCAATATATACATTGTCTATTTAAATGACAAATTGAATTTACTCACAATATGTACATTTTTATTTGTCCAGTAGTAATTTTTATTATTTTAATCCAGAATTTGTACCCTAGATTTCTAAATCCAAGAGATATCCCTGGAAAGTTGACTTTTTAATTGCTTTGGGAAGAGATGACGTAGTAGAAAAAATTTCAGTGAGCGTCACTAAACGGAGTGAAATGAAATAGAAAAGCTGTGGTCCTGAATTTTGTTACCCCAAAATGGCATGCTGCTTTTTCAATGTGTCTCTTTCCATAAACAGCATAAACAAGATTAACAGTTGGTGACCGAGAATCTTCATTTCAAATCTCTGTAGACCAGCTTGCTCATGCGCTCCATTTTAGCACCAATTTACTATCAATCAAAATAAAAATATGGCTCTGATTTTTGTCTCCCACCCTCTATATAGTTCCAAAGGACATAATCACAGTAGATTTGTGCATGGGGGAAGTGTATAGTGAGGCTGTGCTGGGGAACTCTTTAACCCTCTGCATTTAAGCACTGTCTCTTAACAACTATGTGGATCTACTGGTCAAAAATCCTATATTGGAAATGCAATAACTGCAATTTCAGTGATAGCTAAAACACAAACACAGAAATAGTTTCCTCAGTAATAAAGTTCTAAGCACACTGCTACTCATTTGAATAAGCCTCTGACCTAGATTATTTCATTATGAACCCAATTTTGAATCCCTGTATGTAACTTGAGTGCATGAGCTCAGATTATCTCTGAGTATCTCTGTGGAAACTAGTATTGCTCAGAGTATCTCTGTGGAAACTAAGGTAAAGAATCCTATTTTCAATGGGAGAAGCACCAGTGCAACCCCTCAATGGCTGAGGGGCCCTACAGGAGTTTCCACTAGAAGCTGATCTTGAACCTAAAACATATAGGGCCTCATCTATGAGTGACAAGCATTACAGATTTGTATTCTTCTGCATTTAAATGGAGATTGTAAGCTTCTCAGAGCAGGGGCAGTATCTCATTTATCTACCAAGTGCCATGCATATCTATGGTACTGTCTTTAAAAAAAAACCAAAAACATACAATAATAATTGTGTGTGTTTGTATGTATACACACGTGAGAGAGAGATTAGTTATATGAGCCAAATTTTCTGTTGGAATATGCTGGTGCACCTCCAGTGACTTTAACAGAACAGCACAAAATTTACGTTGGCAAAGAATTTGGCTCAGAAGATATTGGTGAGGTTGTATGGGGTGGGTCTCAGGAGATAATTTGACCTTTATGACTATTCATTGTTTCCGGATGAGTATTGGCACTTCTTTTACTCAACCTAAGATTTAGGGTCTGGGGACGAAGTTCATACTCATGTGAGTAAGAACTGGAGGATCAGGCTGTTCGTTTTTCATTTTCAGGCTTTTAACCATAAAATCCTCCTTCCTGTAAATGCCCAACCCGTAGCTATAGAAATCTAAAGTCTGCTGTGTCTAGTGGCCTAGTGTGTCTCAGTTGCCTGCGTGGAACACGGGGAGAGAGGTGGAATCCAACAAACAAGGGACACAGTCTTTTCATTTTTGTTCTTTTTAAACAAAAGCAGGTTCATATCATGCTTAGTTATGACACAGCAGAAACAAAACTAAATAAGGGCCAAATTCTGTTCTCAGGTGCATGTGTGTGGCTTCCATTGAGTTCAGTGAAAATTTTATGCTGACATTTGAGGATACAGTTTGATCTCAAATGGATAGAAAAGTATTGAAAATAAATGGATGCAATGGTAATAGTTATAAGAGTGACCACACTGAAAAGTTCAAGGGGCTTTTCAGGTAACCAAGGGAATGGGATGACCATATTCTGTTTCCTGCAGGAACGTGTGTTCTGCCATAGAGAGAAAAACATGCATGGTCTTGTGCTGAAGGCAATTGCACTTGTGCTTTTTGGGACTAAACCACTAAACAAGCATTTAATATAGCATTTGTCTATAGTCCTGTCCTTGTTCATGTGTTATCTGCCAAACACCAAAATAATATGACTAAATGAGGCGAATAGAAACAAATGAAGATCCTGTAATAAGATTTCATATAAGCATTTATCACCAGTAGAGTCTTTGTCCAGTCAAAAATATACCAAGCCTTCTGAGTGCTTGAATCTTGGAACGCTTTGACCTTTGGTGCTAATATAATAAACAAAGAAACAGATCAGCGCTTTAGGAGCTGCAGAGCTGCTTTAGCGGAGGAGAGGTTAGGTAAATGACTTCTCAGCCACTCCAATGCAGTTACCCTATCGTGGACTCTTCTGTCCCTACTCCTGGCTTACTGGTGCTCCATAGCCCCTTAGCCCAAAGGCTCTGCAGAGAAGCTCAGCAAGGGAGACATCCTCTTTAGCCAGCACAGCCCATTTAGATTTCTCTGGCTGATTCAGTGAGAAGGAAAAATCCACTCCTGATGTCAGACTATCAGGGGATATGCATCTCCTATGTCATCCCCAGGAGACAACCTGGCAGGGTAGAGACTTTTTTCCAGAGGTGACAGGACTGGGCAGTTGCATCCAGCTGAAATCAGTATTCCTCTGTTGTTTCCAGAAGCACCCCTAGAAATAGGCGGAAGCCCCCACAGCCAGGGAGATAAATTTTGGGCTTGATTTAACAAAATGAAAATAATATCTGTACCCTTAAAAACTACTTGTGTGAGGAAATTTTACAGGAGCAATTTTGGAGACTCCTTATTTAAATCATGTTTGGATTTGGACTGGTTCTCATTCACTCCTGCTAGGGAATCATTCCTATCAGGAGGTTATATGTATGCTCCAGGTTTGTATTTCAGAAATACATATTGCCATTCTTTGTCAAAGGGTTGATTTACCTGCACTTTGGAAGTGTCTTTAAATTTTATTAATGTGACTGGATGAATCTTGCTCTAAGGAGCTCGCAGTGACGCTCCTTTCACATATCAATGCAACCTGTTTGTTGTGCAGGTTGTCATAAAATAGGATTCAGGACAGAGAAAATAATCACCCTTGCACATATTGTATATTGCTTTCTGTAGGCAAATCATCAGCATTTTTCCATTAAAATTGTGTTAGAATTTGAATCAAGACTAGAAAATATTCTTGTTAATATGCTGCTGACAACTGCCTTGTGCATGGCTGGGATACCCCTTTTTAAAAAATTGTGCCTGGCATCACACAGCATAAATGTGAACTAAATCAAGGATTTAAAATTAAAATAGTTCGATTTTTTTTTCTGAAGAAAGGAAGGACCCTGAGGCTTCCATGTAAATTTGCTAGCACTGCTCACTGTCTCTTTAGATAAATTGGTCCAAAATATTTCTCATACATGAGTGATGAGAATACACACATTTACAGCAAAGAAATACTGGAAGCTCTTGTTTGTGCCATTTCAAAAAATGCTGGTATTGTTTCAAAATTGTACCATTATCATTGTTTTAAAAAATCATTAACAGTAGTACAGTATCTTTTTTTAAAAAAAAGCAACTATTTTTTCTTGCATGCTCGCAGATTTGCACATATGTAAACTTTCAGTTTATTGTTGACTTACCTCCTTACTAAAATGCTGGCCAGTGTCGTCTGTACTATGGAACACTGCAGTTTTTCACACTTGCTTCGCAGTTTGTGCCATGCAGCATGAAAAGTTAATGCAGTCATGTGGTTTTTTCCCCCAGGTTCAATGCTCTAGCAACTATGATAAGCTCTGCTGTAATATATATTCTTTTTTATTTCCCCTCCTCCCCCCACAGTGCTGAAAGCAGAAGAGAGAAGAAAGCTGACTCAGGGAAAGGTGTTGACCGGGAGACTTGTCTATGACTTGTTCTTCAACTTATTTTTACAAACAAATGAAAGGAGTGCCACAATCATTAACATAACTGATTTGATCATATATTGTAAACTTTGTCTTTCATCCCAAACTAGCACAGGTAATGTAAGTAGTGCAATATTTATTTCATTTTCTTCTAAATGTCTACACTGTCAGATATCTGTGCAAAAATCTACTGTACCCAATGCAAGAATCTTCACTTTCCTTGCTATGTGTTAGCCATTTGTTAATACTGAATTCATCTAATCAATTTAGTAAGCATAGTTTCTTTCAAATTTAACTTAGTAGCTTTGTACTGGATTTTTCTACTTCGCCTGTGTGAAAATCCCTAATAACTTCATTCAAGACAAACTTGAAACATAGCCCCATTTCTTTTTTAGCTCTAGTCAATTATTTCAAGAGACCCAAATTAATGAGTAAAAGTTAGTTTTAAAGATTTTTGTGGGTTTTTTTTTAAATAATGACTGACCTGATCCTATCTCGCTAGAATAATCCTTACCCATGTGAACTTTCCCATTGAACTCGAGGGTTACTCTTGCACTAAGAGCACTGTTATCAGACCTAATATTTATGCAGTTTTCCTTGAATTAATAGAGAATATTTAATATTCACATTTGTATGTAACTGGAACATAAAATCACATATCTAATATATAAAACATTCTCTTACCTTGTTAAAAATGAATATTTCACATCATTGGATATTTCTTATGGTATTTGCTAAAAATGCAAGCTGTGATTACAGTGTCTTTTACTGTACTGAATGTTGCAGTGGTCGGTCAAACAGCTGCATTATGTTGTTAATGAACCCAGTATTTTATAATATTAGTGGGAATTTTGTAGATACAAATCTTTACCAGACATATGCAGTTATGTTGCCCTCCTAGTGATGATCGGTTTTCTGTTTAATTGCCTAAAACCTTTAAACGCCAAAAATAAAATCATACATTATGTTGCACACCTATATTGTTACCCCTCTGCTTACAGTCATGCCCTGCTGTCATCCAGATATGAATCATACACAAGAGACTTAGAGCTGGTCAACTGTTGTTTTTGTTACACGCTCTTTTCATTATTCCATTAAATGCACATTGATTAAAAACAAAACTCAAAATTGCAAATTAAGACATGGCTTAAAACTAGGACTATCAATTAATCACAGTTAATGTATGCTATTAACACAAAACAAATTAACTAGTTTAAAAAATAGGCATGATTCATTGCAGTTTTAATCGCACTATTCAATAATACCAATTTAAATTTATTATAAATATGTTTGGATGTTTTTCTACAATTTCAAATATATTGATTTCAGTTATAACACAGAATACAAAGTGCACAGTGCTCACTTTATATTATTTTTATTACAAATATTTGCACTGTTAAAAAGATAAAAAGAAAAGAAATAGTATTTTTCAGTTCACCTCATACAAGTCCAGTCAGTCCTACTTCTTGTTCAGCCAGTCACTAAGACACACAAATTTACATTTGTACAATAAAATGTCATCTGAAAGTGAGAACAGGTGTTCACATGGCACTGTTGTAGCCGTTGTTGCAAGGTATTTACATGCCAGATATACAAAACATTCATAATGCTCTTTCATGCATCGATTTCCAAGCCAAAAAAAAAATTTCACATTTGTAAGTTGCATTTTCATGATAAAGAGATTGCACTAGGGTACTTATATGAGTTGAACTGAAAAATACTATTTCTTTTGTTTCTTTTTTAAAGGGCAAATATTTGTAATAAAATAATAATATAAAGTAAGCACTCTGCACTTTATATTCTGTGTTGTAACTGAACTAAATATATTTGAAAATGTAGGAAAAATCCAAAAAATATTCATAAAAAATTTAAATTGGCATTCTATTATTATTTAACAGTGTGATTAAAACTATGATTAATCATGACTTTTATTTTATCTTGTGATTGTGATTTTTTAAAATTGTTTGACAGCCGTACTTAAAACCATTACAAAGAAGTTGTTCTACTACATACAAACTGATTTTACTACGGCATGATCCTTCAGTCTTTAACCAAGCTAAATTTTACAGAAATAAGGACTGTAAGATCAGGCACTAAAGCATTTGAACAATAACAAAAGTTTTAGAGCATTATGTGGAAATGTCACGATTTGTTATTTTTTAACAAATTAAAAAACTAAAGAAGGCTAACTCTTATCATTGTGTTAGTGGCTTCAGTCTTGTAATCATTACAATGATCAATTTATAGGGCTTTAAGGCTTCCTAGCTCTTCCAATACGCTAATAATCGCTCCACAGATCTAAAAGGAGTGACTTTTCACACCTAGTGTCCAACACATGAAAAGCACTGCTTCTAAAGCTGTTTTGACTAATCTAGCCAGTGCATTCTGTTGCAAATAAGTAGGATCACTGTTCTAAACTCTACTTAGTATTATCAAAGCCCTTTAAGGTCATTTTTAAGGAAATTATATTTAATGGGTGCAAAGAAGGATTTACATTTAAGAAAGAATGGTTTGTATTTATAAATTTAGGGAAAATGCAGACACATCAAGGTTAGAATGCTTTGTTTTTGTGTACCTGATGATACATTGTAACATTCCAATTGTTTTAAGCTTAGTATAGAAATACAATACTGGTTCATCCCTGGAAGCAGCCTGCTGGTGTTTTGATATGTTGCTGACTTTCTGTTACCGATGATCAAAGTGAATAGGAAGTTTCACATAACCAACTCTTAGAATACTAAAAAATCAGTGTATTCAGTGGCATTCTGTATTTCCGTTCAGTATTTGAGTATTTTTTTTACAGTCACTCTATTCTTGTGAATTTTAATGCTATTCCAATGTTAATCTTAACATTTTGAAATCACATCAAATATAATGCAAATGTAGTGTTATGTATTTACTTCTAATTTCATATTCCTGGTCAAAATTACTGAATTTCTTTGATGTAATTTATTACAAAAGTTTAAGTAATGTGTACATGTGAATAGAATATTGTGTTTTTCACGACTAAGAAATGTTATGTGGAAATAAATATTTATCCTAACAGATTTTCATTTTTATATTGCAAGACACAATGATCTAGTCTGTGGGGCATTTATGCAGCGTGACGTGTGTTTCTTGTTTTAAACATCTGAAATGCTACATCAGGTAGACATTTTGAAATGTTTCACTTGTACACTAAGGAAGTTATGTGGGTGGAGCTCACAGCTCGGTGAACAATTTGGAGTAAGTAATTTAATTGACAACTGTATGTCCCAATCCTGCAAGCTGCTCTGTGCAGGTGGATCTCTGTGTCTAGGCAGTGCCCTATGTAGGTATTCAATATACAATCTGTATTAGCTAATTGTGATTGATCACAAGTCACATGGTTTCTGTTCTGCGATTGGATGAGTTTAACTAAATGTTAAATTGTGGCTTTGCCACAACCACTGAACAGAGGTGGCACATAGTTGCATTGCCCCAGGTGCAGACCATGATTTAGTCCCAAGACAGCTTCTGATTCCTCTCCTTGCTGTGGCGGAGCTTATGCACACCAGCCATATACCTTACACAAGTTATTTCCCCCGGTGCACTGACTCACCTGTTCTGGCAGGTCCAAGAGGGTACTGAGTCGAGGCTCAGCCTTTCCCCCACCCCCTGTCCTGCCTACAGGCACAGGAGGGCGAGTTGCAGGCCCAGCGAGGCTGCTCTCTCAGCCTTTCATGAAGTTTGTAATAAACTGGCGCTTGAGGATGTAGAACTCAGTCTGTACAGATTGCAGTTATGTACACTCCCTACCCCCCGTGTATTTGTAGTGTAGTCACTAGCCATAGTTATAATCAACACTGCTTTTGCAGTGCTCCAGTCTCAGCTGGCACTGGCCCATTGTACAGAGAGTGCAGATAAAATCTGACTTATAACTGGATTGCAGATCTGTGTGTTTTCCTCTGCTCACTGGATTAAATTGATCCCTTATATAACATCACCAGAGCTGGCTTAGGCAGTAGTGCCTGGCCTACAACTGCAGTGAATCTGTGACGTGTTGGAATCCATTGCAGCAGGGAGAGGTGAAATGCTGGGCGATTTATTGTTTGTACCACATGGCATTTCATGCTGCCTAAATTATGTGGTGACAACTTCATTGCTACTTGAATCAAGGTGGTTTCTCCAGCACCTCAGGTGGGACATATCACTTATGCCTAACTGGTGGACACTGGTGCCTAAATCCACCTTGTGATTCTAGCCTGGGGGGTCTCCCATTCTGCTCTGTCTTACTCTGGTGTAATTAGATGGAGTTGGGGGGCAATGTGGGTGTATGAGGGATCAGAAACAGGCCATTGTATTCTTCCTGAATGTTAGCCTGGCATCCAACCATGCAGCACTGCTATAAATGTGGTATCATTCATACCCCAGTAATATTACAGCTTCATGCTTAAAATCAGTTTTCAACTATGTCCTCTTAGTTACTTATCACCTAAGTGTCTTAAATTACTCAGCATAATACTTTGAGATACATTGTTCCGCCTCATAGATAAAATAAAACAGAATGACATGTCTAGAATCCAGAGGACTTTGCCTGTCAGACTCTAGCATCATTGTTAGCTGGAGGACAGCATGTATTGCTTATGTGTAAACCACCATGGACAAGTTTCCTGTAGCAGATTTCCCTGTGAGCACTAATGAAGAAATTCTGTGCTATCCTTTATGAAGCGCTCATATTTGTTGTGTGTAGTCCTGTGGCCCATAAAAAAACCTGGTTTCTACATGAGAGATTATTTTATCCTGGTTGACATTTTTTCACGGTTCTTCTCACGTCTAAGAATGTAGCTATTATGTGAACCTATGGCATCCATCAGGGAAGAAAAGTTCCTTGATTTACTTGTCACTTCTATAGCTTGTTGTGATCCTATTCTAGGTAATGTTTCTTCTCCCTTGAGTGAATAGGATCTTTTGTTCATTCGTTCATTCTGGCATCAGTGAGCTGGCTGTTATTCCCGCTTAGAGGAAATAGAATACTTTGAGAACTTTTTAAGTAAAAGGTGCTATAGGGATAAAGTATGTTAGAAATATTAATAAATTGCACCTAAAACACCACTGTAATGCAGGTGATCACTCATTCACAGCAGGTGTTGGGTTTTGTTTGAGTAAATGAGGCAAGGCTGAGGTGTTTGAACAATTTTCAAGGTACATGTTTATGAAAACTGCAGCCTTATTTCCACTAGAATCATGCCTGTCTCCTCATGGAGATGGAATGCTAAAGCTACTTTGACTTTGTTCCCTCTCCTTCCCCGGATTTTATCTGTCTACTTCTAGATTCACACCTAACCCTACTAACCCGTTATGCACATGTAATAACTATGTGACAGGTATATGTTAGAAACCAATGTGCTAAATGTAATATAGTCATATCATGCTTTGTTACATGATACTACCAAGGACTAAACACAATTATAAAAAAGGTGGAAATACTGCACTGGACTTAGGGCTGGTCTTCACTACAGGGAGATCGATGCTGCTGCAATTGATGCAGCAGGGGTCTATTCAGTGGGTCTAGTGAAGACCTGCTAAATTGACGGCAGAGCGCTCTCCAGGCGACCCGGGTACTCCAGCTCTCCAAGAAGAATAAGGGAAGTTGACAGGAGAGTGTCTCCCATTGACGCAGCACAGGGTAAGTCGACCTAAGATGGGAATAGCGTAACTTTGGTTGACTTACCCCAGTAGTGAAGCCAAGGCCTAAGTTTCCTTCATTACAAAAACGTATTTGTTGTTGGAGTTCTTAGTCAAGTTTTCTACTAGATAAAAGGACTACAGATATTGTTCAGAAAAGTCTTTGGTACCACAACTATGCCTTTATTCTATTACAAATTTTGCTGTTCTGCTTTTAAGATAAACGGTTTAGCTCTTACCATACATGAGTACAGAGCACTCTGCTAAAAGCCATAGGGCTACATGGTCACTTTATTTTTAATTCTAAAAGGCTCATATTATTCCTGATTTTCCCAGTGGGGAGACTTAAGTGGAGCCTGATGATAAATCTGAGAGAAATTTACAAGTAGGTTGTGGAAAACTCAAACACTGTAGCACATTTCTATACAAAGACATCATCCAGTCCTTGCTCCTAATGATCGTTAGATACTCAGGTTGCATTTTAATTTTTCACTGATTATTTATATCTTAAGCACTGGCAACATGCCCAGTGTTGTATATGGCACTGAAGGTAATACAATCCCTGCCTCACAAAGATTACATAAGTAACAATGGGCCAAAGATCCTTGCTCAGGTTGTACTCAAGCAAATTCCCATCAAAGTCCATACCCGTCTGTCTGATTAAGGAGTGAGTAAGCGCCACAACGCTGTTGCCCTTTAGGCACTTGTGGAATTCAACTCCACTGTTTTCATAGGTATTACTCAAGGGCTTTGCAGAAAGCTTTTCTATAATCACAGTTTGGTTTTTTTTAGAGTGTGCTACAAGGCAGACTTGTCATGTCATCGCATGAAATGGATTGTATTGAAAAAATAGAATTTTCTGCAAGAAATGGAATACTAACATAAGTCTCTTTTTAGTATAGCAGGTAAAAACATAAGCCATAATTTTGTAGAAGTTTTTGTTGAAAATTTCATCCTGATTGTCACTAAAAATATTCAGATTTCAGTAAATTTCAAAAAGATCTCTCTTAATCATCTGAACTTTCTTTACCAAGACAAATCAAATACTTCCAAGCCTAATTATAACCTGTTAAACATCAATTTCCCTGTATGCATACAAACTGACAAAAATATTTTTCTATTGAAATAAAGTACAAAAAATGCCGGTTGAGAATTTGGTTTGATTTAAGGATATTTACTTTTTATATTTTGAGTTGTGATGTCAATTTGTTTTTTAATGGTTATAAAGCTTTATCTCAACATTTGTCATTAAATAATTGTCTGATGCTCCCTAATAATTTCCTGCAACTGTGAATGACATAGATAACATCAAAAAGTATGCTTAAAATCCATAATTTTGCACAAATTAAAATTTAAATGGATAAAAATAGAAAAATGGTTAAATAGATAAATGATAAAAATCAAATTCTGCCAAATATAATGTTCTAGGGCACACGTCCTTTCTATTCCAGCCCCCAATCTTCTGCCTCTATTCAGCTAGCAACTCTGTTTGTGAACATATGAGTAATTTATCAATCAATATCACCAAGAAGTAGACCATATACGTACATTTCCATTTTAGAGTGAAAGTAGTAAGTACAGAAAGGTATTGATTGAAACACCACACTTTAAAAAAGGAAATTTGGCAAATGACATGTAAACATTCTTGTTCTGATAAAACCTGATTTAAAACAAATTTAAATAAAAATGCGATAGTTGCTTGGCAACAGAGGTTGTTATAAAAATTGACATGATGTCTACACGGTCATTAAGGATTTTAAATTTTTTTTCAGATGTTCTCAAAAATAGTTATATTGGCTCAGTGCAAGTTTAGATGAGAGACTCTACTGGAAAAGTGCCATTATTAACAACTTGATAAAAAAAATCCCAGTATGGTATGAAATGCCGCGTTGGTACTAGGGCAACAAGAAACATTGCTTTATGAAATGGCTCATATGGGTGTAAATATGGCTGTGTGCCTCTCCTCCAATGCTATGGTCTTTGTCCGTATACCACTAGGGAAAAGAAACGAACAATATTATATCTGGCTACATACAGAACTATGCACAACATAATACATGCTGTAGAATTCTTAATATTAAACAGGACACATGTACTCAATCAGAGTTCCAGGCGGTTGTTTGGAATGAGCGCGGAGGTAGTTGAAGGCCACTGAGAAGGGAATGTAGATGAGGTGCTGAGTGACCTAGCTGCTTATTTCCTTGCTTTATTTGCTTGTGGTGGTGGGACATGCTGTCTATCGGCCTTAACTTTGCTCTAACAGGATTTTATGTGGGAATTTATGTGGACTTTTTAGTAAATATGTGTCATTGTTGACAGTTAAGCACAGGGCTTGCCATCAATGCTGATATACATTATCCTTTGTGTAACCCCCTACAGAGCCCAGCCCCGTAGAATATCCCTTTTCCTTTCCTGGTAACCTTCGGAGCTGTACTCTTTCATCAAAGCTCTGTTCACCCTGCTATGCTACCACTCTTGTTTGTCTGAAGGAGCAACTGCTTCTGTAGCACAGCTGCAAGTCTGTGACAGCTTAGGCTTCAGTTCTCCCTCCTTCTGGTCCCCTGCCAGGGATGAGGTCAGAGGGAGAAAGGATAAGGTGCAGCACAAGTTTTCAGGCTGACAGTTTACAGCTCCATCGGAGGCAGCTGCCACACGTAGCATCAGAAAAGGCAAGTAGCCGATGTCTGTGAACAGGTTTGTTGGTTAACCTAGCTGAAATACACCAAGGAAAAGGACTTTGATAACATCTTGGGTGTAGGCCACACCTGAAATGAGCAGAATTAAATACCAGTGTGTGACTGTGGAGTTTGATGGACTGTGCTTAGGTGGCTAAAGGAACCCTACGAAATATGAGGATAAATAGGATAAAATTTTAAAAAGGCAAATTTTCCCCTGTTCCCTGTGTGAAAGTTAACAAATAATTTACTAAAAAATTATACAGGAAATCACTTTGTCCTCTGGAGTTATTTTGCCAAATCTGGTGCCTAATTCAGACACTGAAGCTGAAACAGAGATTGTCATCCTGGTTTAGGTACAAATCTCAACACAACCTCAAAAAGGCAATTGCTATGTATGCCTCCCCATAATACGTGCATATTTTTTGAGATAATAAAAGTAAGAGCTACATTCTCTTCTCAGATCTGCCAGGTAGATATGAAGGGAGACTGTAGCCCTGACAACATTCCTTATCAGCATCGAGTCATACCATTGCTTGGAAATCCACCTGGGCATCAACGAGAGCTTTGGAGATCTGTGCTGCTTGCTGAAAGTGAACGTTATCTGGGAATAAGAAAGAGAAGGAAAAGGTAAAGCAGAAATGGCTTCTGCGCCATTGTGGGGAAAAACAGAACAATGAACAGAACACCCAAACAGGAGTAAGACACAAGCCTCTCCTGCACTGCTTACCAGAAGACAAATTAGTTGTGGAAAGCTAGATTATTTTATTGACGTAAATGTAACAGCCTTGCCCCTTCCTGATTTTGTTTTGTCAGTAGTAAAACTGCAAACCTGTCTGTAACACTAAAATGTCTAATTAGTTGCAACTCACCATCTGCTGTTCCGTGAATCAGGAGATACTCAACTTCTTTGAAATTTTCAGCTTTAGCCATGACTGTTGAACTCTGAAAATTTAAAAAAAAAAAAAAAAAAAAAAAAAAAGGTGCTATTATTCAAGAAATAGTTTGCCACCAAACGACTTTCCTTTCAGTTAACGTAACCAGGAGGCCTCTGGATAAAAATAAACAAAATCACGTTCAAGTGTGCACAAGAGTGTTGTACTTTATATGGGAACATTCACAATGTGCTTCTCTGTTTGGGATGTATGTGTGCAGTGTGTCTGCAAAGTAACTTGCATTACAACTCCAGAGGGACAGAGTTATCAGAGAGGCCCCCACGCAATGCATTGCTGACATGCTGTTATTGGCCTGCAGCCCTGTACTTGCCGTGGGTTTCCAGTGCGATTCAGCAAACAATTTAAAAATGTATTACCATGACAACATTGCATCCTACTGTAGCATATACTGGCTATTTCTGAGAGACTGAACAAGCACTTTCCTCAACAAAACATACACTACAATATATGTATGATATCAATATAACCAGACCCTTTTATTTCTAAGCAAAAAGATTAGATATTTAAACTTACTGAGGGAGTAATAGATGTTTAAAAAATTGAGAGAATATGAAATACAAGTTGAAAATAACACTGAACCAAAGGCATAACCTGAAGCTAGGTCACACCTTGGGAAGTAGAAAAATCTTGACGTGAGAAAAGCAGTGACTAAAGATTAATCATGACAAATTTAAAACACTGACAACAGTACGCTAACCAGCAATATGATAACTGCTGGACTTGCAATTATAACCTGAGAATTGCAGAAAGAAAAAGAGGAAATGCAGGCTGAAGAGATCATTTATTTGAACAAGGAAGGGTACAGGACAATGTTCTGATATGCACATTGAGACCACAATAAAGTAGGCCTGGTGAGAAATACAACATATATATTGGTATAATGTTTTTTTAAAGTGTGTGAAATGCAAATTTTCATCCATTAACGATGTTACACTGCTCTTTTGCTAGTCTTGCTTGAACCCTTATATAAACTTTTTTGTATTACATATATAAAAGATCTCGTATAAGGAAGACAAGTGTAAATGGGAATCTGTGTTTGTCTCTTTCATAGATAATAGATCAAATGTAATATTACTAAAAATTAGGTCTAGATATAGAATCCTCATGGTTTTAGATCTAAAAATCTAATGTAGCATGCTACCAAGAAACAATAATACATAGTGCATTTATACTTATGCCTGTTTACACTGTTCTAATAAAGTACCCTTAAAGTGGTTGTAAATATTACTTATTCACACTTTACTCTAACGGCAAAAACTGAACTTAATGTTATACAGTTCAATAAGATTAGGTCTGCTGTAAATTGCAAACTAAATGAAAAAAACCACAAGCCACTTCAACTTTCACTATCAGAATCAGAGTAACCGAAGAGGATGGCTCAGTAAGGACAGATTAACTGACTGGAAACCAGTGACATACTAAAAGCTGAATACAGTGGTTACTGAAACAAGAGTTGGTACGGTGGAGGTGTGATGAAAAAAAAACAACAACCTAGAAAATATCAAAGTTGGAAAGTCTAAAGCTATGGCAAGGCAACTGCCTGGAGAAACATGAGTACAGCAGCATTCAGAGAGAATGAGAAATAGGAAGTAATGGTCCAGTGGCAAAACCAATTAAGCAGCATTCAGTGGGTGGAACATTGTCCACATGCACAGAGAAGCAGCACCTACAACTGATTGTTTAGTCATGCCAGCAAATCAACCTTTATTATTTATGAAGGGGTGAGAAGAGAGAACATTGTGGTGAAGGAGAAGAGATGCATGACATGGTCAGTCAGTCATTTCCTTTTGCCTCTACTCTATGACTTTCAGGCCTTATACTTGACCAACTTCGTCAGTCTGAGACCAGCTTTTCTTTGCCTCTTTCCTCCGAGTGTTAACATTAGACAAGTTCATTTGTAAATACTTCCCAAGAATTCGGAGAACACAAAATACGCAAAGGCAACTGTTTTCCCAACAGATTATCGCTTAAACCTGGGTATTTATGGTCAGTCGTGGTCCTATTCTGCTTTTACATGCATCCAACCAAACCCAGGGAGGAGAATATGACCTGCTTACTTCTAACACTGGAGGTTTCTGAGTCAGGAGCAATCTCAGGTCAGATGGCCACAGTTACACCTCAGAGAGAGAACTGATACTTTAATCAGACCCCAGGACACATTTAAGGGTAAATAAATCCAATACATCAGCATGATTACTTGCTTTCATGACTTACATTGTACAAACCACTGCTCTCAAAGCTCATGTCAGTGCAAGTGTTCAGCTCTGGGCCACACTGAGCATAACTGGCGTCGCTAAAGATCACACAGCAGTCACCATTTTATCAGCGCTCAACAAACAAGTTAAGGTTTGGCTGAAATCTGAAGGTCTCTCTCTCCCTTTGGCATAGTCTCAGCTAATAGAACAAATGTCAAATCAGTACAAGATGGCATATTTACAAAATTGTACCCTGTTTTGCATAACCTAATGATGCAGCAGTTCTTAAGGACTGAACATTTCAAATCTGCTAGCGAAGGATTGCCAAATCTATGACTGTTTCGAACACTTGCCAAAAGCATATCAAATTCAGAGTGAACTGCAAAATAATCTCTTTCACAAGTTGAACAGTCCCTTTTGTAAGCTCTAGGCCCCTGTCATGATCTCTCCAACTAAGCCCCAGGACTCTCCATAGGCTGGTGACCCACTCCCCTACACATCAGCCTAGGGCTTGCACTCTTTGTGTTAGCCCCTACCTCTGGTGTGTTATAACTTCCATTAACTTCAGGGATCTGCCACCTTTACAAACCTCCTCCATTACACAAGACTCCCTAGTTAGCCTACAGGACAAATTGGGCCAAATTTTATTCTCATTTACATTGGTGCAACCCCATTCTACAACCTCCACTGAGGGGAATGGAACAAAACTGGTCTCCCTTCTTTCTCTGCGCTGTATCTCTGCCCTGCTACCGTTGCCACACACTACTACCAGTTCTAGCCATGCTTGCACCCCTTCCTTTGCCAACTCTCTTATTTTCATACTTCAAGGCTAGCCTAAAAATAGCCATCCCACCTAATTAGCTTGCTAGCAGGATGTGAGTTTAAATCATCTCTCAAACTTTCTTCCCAACATCAAAAAGGAACCTGAACCTCAAAAAATTTAATTCCAAATGTATGGATGGAACTGATATTGTGACAACGTGCATGAAAGGCAACAACGTGAGGGCCCTAGCACTCTGATTAGTGCATCACAGTGTCACACAGAAGACCAGGACTCGGCTTCTGGGTCTAGTCGCTGATTCACATGTGAGCAGTGGCTGTCAGCACTAAAGTGGTAGAGCCTTCAGTATTTAGAGGGGAAAGGAACATTGCCTTGCTGATACCTTTCTGGTTGAGGTAAGGGCAGTTTTGATAGACAGAGGCTGTACCAGCTCTCCTTGATGAGACGGAAGGTCATTGTTACAGAGCCTTGAAGAAAGGGGCTAATTTCTGATTGGGGTCAGCAAGGTTCCAAGAAACAAGGTTCTCAGGAGCAAACAAATTCCCCAAAATGAATCACTGGGGGTACTGAACAGGCAAAGGAATAGAGCTTCTTTTGACTCTTGCAGCACACAACGAGCAAAGCCTGTAGTCAAACTTTTCTACCTCTAGAGGAAGGTGTTTAGTGTGACAACATGATCTATATCATCACCCCCTTCTCCATCTAGCCACCATCCTCCCCAATTAGTCTTCTGAGTAACACATATAAAACCTTTAGCTCTTGGTACTGGCAGTTTCAAGGTGGACATTGCCAGCAATGGATGCTGTGCCAAGAAAATTCAACTCCTGGCATGAAAGGATCAAACAGTCCTCTGATGCCATCTGTGCCGTGAAGCTGGAGAATGACTTTGTGCACCCAGTATGTTAATGTTCCATTCTGTAGCAAGAATGTGACTTATATTTACATTATTACCTAGCTGATCTGCTACTGTTCTCACTGCCTTAAAAGGAGGATACTTGGGGCGTGGGGGAAGGCCAAAAGGAAGGTTGATAGAGCTAACAGCTGGGAAAAAGCAGATCTGGTCAGGCAAGGAGGCTATGATGGATCATGATCTGTCCCCTGTAACAATGAAGCCATGAAAAGTCAGATATTGTTCAAGGACTCTTCCAGCAATCATCACCACTTTCAGCAGCTTTCAAGTGAGCCAGGTCATTGCCACAGGATAGCTTGTATTGTCTATGTAAATGTGACGGGTTCTTAAAGCAGATATTTCAGTCTATCTAAATATTTCCTAGAACATTCACTGCATCTCCCAATGAACACAATTTACCGTTCTTTGCTTGTAACCCACGGGTGGTTTAAGACTAATTGTGTGCTGAACTCACCAAAATTACCAACCCTCCATTCCCTGTCTCCTCCAGACACACACTCTTCCCCGTGTATTTCCCCCTCTCACAATGGACTCTTTGACACTCCTTTCTCAGCTCCCCCCAGCAAACAGACTCTTGGAACCAAATTAACAGCTGAACTTCAGATGAGATTATGAGGGCTGAACAGGTGCATCTCTCATAATCTGGGGCTTGTTAGGTGCTGGTTTGGTCCCTGGTGCCTACAGGAAGCCCTAATTTGTGCCTGGCTGCCAAATGCTCATATAAACCATTTTGGCAGCCAGGGCACAGAAACATCCCAGCCACGCCTCCATTCCTACAAGTCATGCTGACTCTACTCCTACCAGAGAATCCCACTACACTGGTGTAAGTCCCTGGAAGCATTTAAAATGGCTGTTTTATGCTCCCCTAATTCTTGTTAGTAGCTGGTCCCATCCCTAGTGTAATTTAGTGACGTCTCAGAGCTGCTCTGCTTTACCCACAGCTGCTTACAGCTCCAAGGGGTTATTCAGGCAGCTGGTCTACAGGTCAACATGGTCCTGCTTCTTTTCCTTCAAGAAATCCACTACACCATGGGCTGGGGGAGGTGAGCTACAGCTTCTAGGCTGGCTCAGTGAGTATTCCATTGTGCTATGGGAATCTCCAGTTATCTGGTTAGACCAGAAGTATAACAACTTTATTGACGGAGTAGGGTCCAAGTTCCCTTAATTTGATTTCCCCACTTCAGTTTGGATTGAATCCTCAGATTCTGAACAGGAGCAGTGTTGCTCTCTTGCAAATTTACTGCAAGTCTTGGAAAAAAATCAAAACCAAAAACAAACAAAAAACAACACAGAACTGTTTCTAACTCTCATAAGTATGGAGGAAAATGTGAAAATATGAAGTGCAATCTACAGGCTCCAAAACCAGAAAGCATATTAAGAATATATATATATATATATTTTAATCTAATTATTTTTAAAATAATCTCATGCTTTTTGGGGACCTGAGTCATGATTTTTGAAAGCTACAGGTCTGCAATACTGCAAGAGCGTTCCTCTTCATTTTTTATGCACTGTGTTTTATTTGTCATTTTACAAAGAAACACACAGTATTTGAGTTAATCTGACTGAATTGGGTAAAGGAGGCTCCGGATTTTTAATTTCCTGCAGGCCCATGACATTTTTTGTGGCATGAAACAAAGATAGATCTCTCTAAATTTAACAACATGGTATCCAAATAATCTAAAAAATGCACATTTCAAAACCTTAGAGGAACCACAGTGACTTCATTTTGGTTGAGTGAGTTTGTTTAAAGACACAGCATAGTTTGCCCAATAGCATATCACATTTCCCACCACCAACCTCAGCCTGGTCCAGTCCACACAAGAGATACACTTCCTGGACACTACAGTGCTAATAAACAATGGTCACATAAACACCACCCTATACCGGAAACCTACTGACCGCTATTCCTACCTGCATGCCTCCAGCTTTCACCCTGACCACACCACACGATCCATCGTCTACAGCCAAGCTCTGCGATACAACCGCATTTGCTCCAACCCCTCAGACAGAGACAAACACCTACAAGATCTCTGTCAAGCTTTCTTACAACTACAATACCCACCTGCGGAAGTAAAGAAACAGATTGATAGAGCCAGAAGAGTTCCCAGAAGTTACCTACTACAGGACAGGCCTAACAAAGAAAATAACAGAACGCCACTAGCCGTCACCTTCAGCCCCCAACTAAAACCCCTCCAACGCATTATTAAGGATCTACAACCTATCCTAAAGGATGACCCAACACTCTCACAAATCTTGGGAGACAGGCCAGTCCTTGCCTACAGACAGCCCCGCAACCTGAAGCAAATACTCACCAACAACCACATACCACACAACAGAACCACTAACCCAGGAACTTATCCTTGCAACAAAGCCCGTTGCCAATTGTGCCCACATATCTATTCAGGGGACACCATCACAGGGCCTAATAACATCAGCCACACTATCAGAGGCTCGTTCACCTGCACATCCACCAATGTGATTTATGCCATCATGTGCCAGCAATGCCCCTCTGCCATGTACATTGGTCAAACTGGACAGTCTCTACGTAAAAGAATAAATGGACACAAATCAGATGTCAAGAATTATAACATTCATAAACCAGTCGGAGAACACTTCAATCTCTCTGGTCACGCAATCACAGACATGAAGGTCGCTATCTTAAAACAAAAAAACTTCAAATCCAGACTCCAGCGAGAAACTGCTGAATTGGAATTCATTTGCAAATTGGATACTATTAATTTAGGCTTAAATAGAGACTGGGAGTGGCTAAGTCATTATGCAAGGTAGCCTATTTCCTCTTGTTTTTTCCTACCCCCCCCCCCCGATGTTCTGGTTTAACTTGGATTTAAACTTGGAGAGTGGCCAGTTTGGATGAGCTATTACCAGCAGGAGAGTGAGTTTGTGTGTGTATGGGGGTGGGTTTTTGGAGGGGGGGTGAGGGAGTGAGAGAACCTGGATTTGTGCAGGAAATGGCCTAACTTCATTATCATGCACATTGTGTAAAGAGTTGTCACTTTGGATGGGCTATCACCAGCAGGAGAGTGAATTTGTGTGGGGGGGTGGAGGGTGAGAAAACCTGGATTTGTGCTGGAAATGGCTTTTAGATAAGCTATTACCAGCAGGACAGTGGGGTGGGAGGAGGTATTGTTCCATATTCTCTGTGTATATATAGAGTCTGCTGCAGTTTCCACGGTATGCATCTGATGAAGTGAGCTGTAGCTCACGAAAGCTCATGCTCAAATAAATTCGTTAGTCTCTAAGGTGCCACAAGTACTCCTTTTCTTTTTGCGAATACAGACTAACACGGCTGTTACTCTGAAACCTCACATTTTTAATTGAATCAGTTTCTTGGTATCTGAAATAAAACCATGATTTACAGCTTGTGATTACTGTTTGTAAAATATCCAGATCAAACTGATCTATTCAACATACCTCCAACCCCAGGAAAATAGTGTAACAACTTAATTCTAAATCCAGAAAGTAGTAACACTAGGACTTCTAGAAGCACAATGTAACACAACTTGAATATTTAACACGTAACTTAAGAAGTTATTCTGGAAAAAATTGGAATGTATTAATAATTTCTTATATCATGTGCTCCAGTGAGAAAGTATATTTAAACTATGTAAAAAAGGAATTAAATACTATCTTACCTCATAGTTTTTCAGATTATCACTTGCTACAGGAAGACCCATGTAACGCTCTGTATATATTGAATCTGTAATATTAAAAGTGTGAATACAATATAGTAGAAGCCTTCTACTTTCATAAGTGCTTTTGTCTACCTGAGAGTCCACATGTTGTGTTACTCACAGACATAAGGTATGCATTACCATTTTGGAAAGAGTCACCATTTTCCCTAATGAGCTTCACAGGGTATCCATAATCATTAGGAATATTTAATGCTGCTGTTGCCATGGACACCTGAATGCTGAATATTAATATATCACCTTGTGTCAATGTTACATTATTGTTACTCTTTCAGTCATCTTAAAGAAACTGCGGAGACTCTAGCATCTACTGACTGGTTTCTGAAAATCATCCAGATAAATGGTCTCAGGTATTTAGAATTTAATGATATTAAGAAAGGAAACTGCCAAAACTGGATTATTCCCTGATGACTGTACTGGACCTTATTTGCTTTATCTTTACATTTATATTCAGTATCTCAGGTCTTCTCAGAGATTTTTAAGTATGTTGTTTGATTTTTTTTAATTGTCAGATTTGCTGCCTTTTTCTATACTAAAATCCACAAACTGAGGTACAATAAACACATTTCAATCTCTGTTTAACTATTGGTTACTACAAGTGTCATAGAGAACCACCTACATTTGATTTGCCTTTTTAATTCCACTGTGTCTTTTTCACTGATCTAGTAAATTACAGTCTGGAATTTTAGTGTTTTGCTGATTGTCACCGAAAATAAAATCTTTGCATAAGATTCCTGCTACATTGGATTATCTGCCCTAAAAGGTCATGACAATTTGAGTACAGCAACTACAGGTAACTGAAAGCTGCAAAATAAAATAAATAATAATAATAAATAAAACTTTCTGAACTAGAGGATGTATTTTTAAATGACCATTACATAACAAATGAGGGGAATAATCTGATGTGTGTCTCATTATGCTGCACATTCTAATGGCTACAATTACTCTGCAATTACTCACCACACAAGTTCATCATTTACATATAGTGGACTCCGATATGGGCTTTTGCAAATCACTAACATTAAACATCTTTTCTGAAGGTACTGAAAGCCAACATTTTTCTAAACCAATGTCACCAAAAGGGGTATTTAATCCCAAAGAATTCAACAGCACAGAGCCTAATATTTCTTGGCTATTTGACCTTAGTTTATGCAACTTTCCGCTTACGTTGTTTGACAAACATGCAGTAGCTTTAAAAGTTTAGTGTCAAAGGTTCTCAGTAATGAAGCGTGCATACCGTAGTAACCACAAGCTGAACATTCTAATTATTAAAGTAAAGCATTTTAAGTGACTACTGTGCTGGTCTAGTCTTGTTTCATAAAAAATGAATAACCCACCCTATCCTATCCCAAGTTAAACATAGAGAAAGATATTTAAATAGCTCCCTTGCGTATTAGCTAGGAAACTTATAGGACCAGATCCAACTCAGTGTAAGACTCCCCATCTTAGCTCAAGGCTACAATCTTGACATTGCTCCTTCTAACAAACAAGCTCCTACAGGCAATTATAATCTTTTGTTTTACATTATACATATAAAAAATTTATAAATAAGTCTTTTGTAAGAATAAATAGAACCCTGCAATAATCTGTTTTCAATCCTGCCACATTTTTCATGTGACAGCATTAAAGGACCAATCACGAACAAATCAATGTACTAAGTGAGACTAAGATGGGAGTGTTCCCTTTACTACCATAAAAAGAACAGGAGTACTTGTGGCACCACATGAAAGCTTATGCTCTAATAAATCTGTTAGTCTCTGAGGTGCCACAAGTACTCCTGTTCTTTTTGCGGATACAGACTAACACGGTTGCTACTCTGAAACCTTTTACTACCATGTAAACACAGAAACTGTTTTTTGTTTGGCCCTACAATGAGTTATATGTGTACAGAGATTTTATTTTCCAGACATCCAGTCTCTTGATGGATTTTCTTCAGAGAATTAACTAGAATTATAAAATCTGAATTTTAAACTTAATGAAATAATTTTGATGCAATTCACATCTGTGGCTTAAAAATAATCAATGTCCCTTTAAGAGATAAATTTACAAACACAAATGTTATTATTCTTCCTATAGTTCAATCTTGTAACCAAAGTAGTAATTTAAAGAAACAAGTACCAATAATAATTAATTTTATAACACTCAGTAATGATCTCTCAACACTTTAGAACACATGGCAGTTTATGAATTCAAATGCAGACATTTACATTATAGTAATATTGCAAATATTACAGTAATTCTGTGCTTTATAAAGGTTAAACAGATTATCTTAAATTTAGGATCTGACTTTTTAAATGAAAAACAGAATTTGGAGAGATTGTGTAATACTGAACAACAGCTCACCAAAACAGACCAAATGGCATTTATGAGAGATCATCCAGTTAATATACAATCAAAGTATTATACAATCAAAGAATCAATTCTCCGCAGCCTCTATGCTGCAAATCATATGAGAATATTTGTAACTGAGAAGACATCACATACCATAATATTGCCAGCGTGACACAGGGGCTACAGCTATTCCACACTTGAACACTTTACTTCCAGATCCAAGCACCATGGAGGTCACGTACCCCCCATAAGACTGAGAAGAAAACAATACAGTTATTTTAAGGGGTCCATCTGCTCCACTACTTTTGACACCTGTTTTTTATATTAAGACCTCCATCACGATTTTGGTACTCCCTCTGGAGCAGGAAGATCAAGAATCAAGTTTATGACTTGGGGAGTGACAATCTCCATTTCAGTCTGCTCCAGAGCAAGGCAACAACACATTACCCTTTACTATGGGCAGATGTGAAATTCACAAACTAGCCCACTACACAGATGTTTAAGTACCTGATATGCAGAAGCAAGCAGGCAGCATAATATCAAAAAGGTGTTACTTGCTGCCATAAGCAATTGCACTCAACAGTTTAGAGGCCAGTTTTGAAAATTTCCTCTTAACATTTAAAGAGAAGTAATTTTAGGAACTTATCCTTACCTTGCAATGGGATAACGATGGACTAACCCTCAAGCAGCTGCAGAGTCTAGTGACTTCAATGACATTCATACGCTTAGGGATCAGCACTCATGGAAGCCACTGCAGGATTGGGCCCATCAGTCCCAGTATGGCAAAGCACTTATACATGTTTAAGTTCAAGCACACAAGCAGTCCCACTGAAATCAATGGGGCTATCAATGCGTGGGATAGTGACTGACCAGTAACTGGAAGTTCTGCGAGAAGCGTGGTCCCTATCTGCATTCCACCATGTGCCCACAGCTGGAGAGTTGAAAGTAGTGTCCATTAGTCCATGCATGCACCCTGGTTCATCTCATACCTCTGTCCGAGGGGATAAACAGCAGGGCAGTTCCTTCTCTACTGTAAATCAGAGAAGATCCAAAGCAGAGGAGAAGGAGGACAAGTAGTGGAATACAGACAGGGACCACAGTTACAGGTCAGTAACGTCCCCTTCTTCTTCAAATGATGGTCCCTACTGTAGTCCACTGAGGGTGACTGAGAAGCAGTACCTAAGTAGGATGAGTGGAGGACCACCATCCCAAAGGAGGCATCAGCAGAGAAGTCCTGCACCAGGACAGAATGTCTTGCGAATGTGTGAATGGAGCCCCACATGTCCACCGAAGGGCATCTCCTGAAGTGATGCCATAGTTGTTGCTTGTGCTCCAGTAGAATAAACTCTCACTCCATGGGGGGAGGGGTGATAGAGTAGAATGCAGCCAGAGAGCCATTTGGAGATTACCTGGGTAGAAATGGCATGCCCCCTGACTCTTTCTGCGATAGCGATGAAAAGTCTCAAGGATTTCCTGATTGATTTTGTTCTTTACAGGTAAAAGGCCAAGGCCTGCAAACACAGAAGGAGCGGAGTCTTCATTCTCCTAAGGAATCATGTGGTTTTGGGAGGAACAAAGGTAAGTGAATTGATTGGTTAAGGTGAAATTCTGAAACTACAATGGGGGTGAATTTGGGGTGTATATGCAAAGTAACCTTATCCTTATGGAATATACTGTAAGGAGGATCTGCCATCATCGCTGCAAGCTTACCAACCCTTCTAGCTGAGGTGATGGCTTTGAGGAAAGGAGAGACATGGAGCAAGAAGCTAAAGGTTCAGAGGGGGGCCTTGTGATTACTGAGAACAAGGTTCAGGTCCCTCTGGGGAGGAGGCTTCTGAATAGGTCGGAAGATTCTGATTAGGCCTTCCCAGAATCTAGTGGTCAGGGGATGTGGGAAGATGGAATAGAAGGTGGATGGTATGCACTGACTGTCCCCAAATGGACTCACAAGGAGCTGATGGACAGGCCTGATGTCTTCAGAGAGAGGATGTAGTCCAAGATGAGAAGACTATCTGCAGTTTCTAAAAGAATGATCCTTTGATGTACTCAAAAAGAAAAGCGTCTACATTTAGCGAGATAACATCTTCCAGCAGAGGATGTCTCGCATGGTCGTGGAGCATGAGCATTCTAAGGATGATGCTCATCTAAATACCAAGCCTGGAGGAGGAGCAGATGCAGACCGGGGTGCTTGATCTTGCCGTTCCCCTGAGTCAGGAGCTCACTGGGAGTATGATCAGTAGCCAGAATGACATGCATAGGAGTTGGGAAGCCAAAACTGTCTGCGTCAATAAGGGGTGATCCGGATGACTCATGCCCCGTCCAGCTGGATTTTGCATAGAACTCCTGACAGGAGGGGTAGTGGAGGGAAGGTATGGCTGAACTGGTCTGTCCAAGGAAGAAGCAGAACATTGGCCTGGGAGTGGTGACCTAGGGCTCCTGTGTAGCAATAAGTGATACATCTCCTGTTCCTTTGAGAGGTGAACAGAACCCTGCATAATATCAAATCATTGTGCTCCTACTCATGTCAACTGTAAAATGTTTGCTGAGAGAGTCTACAAGCACATTCTGCTTCCCCACAGGTAAGCTGCTGATAGGGTGATTCAACTGCTGACACAGTTGATTCCACATGCTGACTTCTTCTGCACACAGGGAGATGAATCTCACTCTTCCCTGCGTGTTGATGTAGAAGACAGTCGTAACCTTGTCTGGCATTATAAGGACATGGTGAGTGTGGATGAATGGAAGTAAGGACTTGCATAGCTTCTGGACTACTTGCAACTCCAGGACACTGAGGTGCATCTTGGAATCTTGAGATATCCGGGTATCTTGTTCTGTGCAGCTGTTCAAGTGGACTCCCCAACCGAACAGCGATACATCTGTAATAATGATCCTATCAGAGAGGAAGGAAGAAAGAAGACGCCCACGCATACCCAATGAGGATTTGTCCATCATAATAGGGAAGACACTACCCTGGCAGGAAATGTTACCATAAGGTTTATGGGATAGCAGTTTGGAGAATACATCAACTGCAGCCACATTTGAAAGCAACGAAAGTGGAGTCTTGTGAATAGGGTGATGTAGGTCCATGAGGCCAAGAGAGACAGAAAGGTCTTGACCGATACTCTAGGGTTGCCTTCGATCTGCACTACAATATTGTTCACAGTCACTGTCCCTGGGCAAATATGCTTTTACGGTGATAGAATTCAAGGTGACCCCGAAGAAGTCCAGAGATTGCATGGGGGTGGGACTAGATTTTTCAGGATTTACACTGACTCCCAGTGAGGAGAGGAGATGCAGCATTACAGAAGCTGACTCATATGTTTCCTGGAGGGACTTGGTGACAAGTAGCCAGGCGTCGAGACAGAGGAAGTGCTAAGGGGTGGACTAGGCCCTGAAACCCCCGGCTGGAGGCCTTGTGGCCCTGCCACACCCCACCCCAGAACAGGGCAGTAGAGTGGCCAACCTGCCTAGAGTGGCTGTGTGAGGAGCAGCCAATCAGGGCCCAGCCGGTCATTACAAGAAGACCTGCAGGGCCAGAGCAAGTTCAGTTCTTTGCTAGAGTTGGAGGGGAGTGGATGGTGCTCCAGACTGGCTGCTGGGACTCCATGAGGAAAAGGCCATGAGATAAGGGTGAAGAATGTGCAAGAGCCATAAGGAAGTGGCCCAGGGAATTATAGCAGTAACACAGTTTATTTAAAGGGACATTGTGAACGGCTGCTATCTATAGGGTCCCTGGGCTGGGACCCACAGTAGAGGGCGGACCTGGGTCCTTGCCCCCGCCAGCCACTGGGAAAGTAGCCTGGACTTTGAGGCACCCCAGAAGGGGAACTGAACTGTAGTGGCCCAGCTGAAGAGCTGGGGGGCCAGAAAGGCCCTGAGAGGACAAAGATACTGCCTCCAGGGAAGGAGCCATGGGGCAATGCTCTATTCCGGAGCAGGGACAAACAGAGAGACATTACAGAGGGCTCTGAGAGAGGCCCCTGTTGGACTTGTACCCCGAAAGGGGCTTGCGTTGCTTTTATCTCACAGACTGTGCATGACTTGGCCAGAGGGCTGAGTCACTGAAGACCCACCACAAACAGCGAGAGAGTGCAGGCACACGCACTCAACCAGGTAGCACTCGCAAGAGGTGAGTGCGACCTCGTTACAGGAAGATAACGAGATCACCATGTCTGACATGAGCTGCTACAACCAAGAATATCTTGGTAAGGACTCTGGGGGCAGTCACTATTCCAAAAGGGAGCATTCTGTACTGAAAATGGTCAGATTCCATCATGAATATAAGGAACCGTCTGTCAATGGGATGAATGTCTAAATGAAAAAACAGGCATCCTTCACGCTGAGAGTCATAAACCAAATGTCCTTTTCTAAGGATGGGATTATAGATGCCAAGGTGACCATGCGAAATTTGATTTGCGAATGAAGTACTTGAGATGGCGGAAGTAGAGGAGTGATCGTCAACTGTCCTTCTTTTGCAATACCAGGAGATAAGTTGAGTAAAATCTCAAACCTGGTAAAACCTGGTATTGAGGATGGATGTGTTCTACTGCTCCTCACTGCAATAAGGGGTTGCTCAAGAATACCCTCATGAGTGGCCTCCAAGGATGTGTGGGGAGGAGAATTTTGGAGGAGGTAGGTATGCAAACTCTATCATATAGCCAGATTGGATTACGTTCAGCACCCACTTGACTGTGCAGGTCTTTTGCGCGCCAGAGGGACCATCACTCAAAGAATTACAATTTAGGCATGTGCTTTAAAAATTTCCTGAGGCAAGGCCTTAGTGAAGAGCTGCCAATTTGATAGCTCTGTAAATTGAGGTATCCCTTTCGTCCATAGGACATGTTCAGAAGCAGCATCAGTGCAGACTTCGTCACATTATGTAGCTATTGTGTAGAGTAAAAGATAACAGCTAAGTCTTTATAATTACCTAATAGAGATTCATCAGCCAAAGTAATCTGAATACTCACCCAGCCCCAAATAGCTATTCTGTTCTTATCGACAAAGCTCATTTCAGAAAATTTTCTAAATGCAAACAAAAATCAAACACTCACTAGATTGCAGAGATTTTAGAGTAGTAGTAATCACATGGAATTCCCTGTTTTCTGACATGCTGACATTTTAACTCACACAGCTAGGGCTGGACTATTTGGGCCAGTGATTGCTTGAGACAAAATGTAATGTTTCACCTTTTTCTGAACTTCATAAAATCTGGGGATTTTGAAGGTTTTTGTGTGTGTAACTGACAGAAAACAAAACCTGGCAGCTTTGTAAAAAAAAAAAATGCTCATCTCAGATTTAGCCTAGATGATTTTTTGGTATGATATTGGCAGCCCCAAAGATATGAAATGGTAAGAGCCAGGGATTACATCTGATCCTTACAGGAGAGATGAGGGCTGAAAAACAATCCCTGAAACTCAAGTCAGGTAAATTCCTTTTCAACACTGAAGTTTACCTCTCAGTGATACTGGTGCAATCTCACTGACTTCATTTACTTCAACTAGGTCCACCAGTATAAGCTGAATGGTGAATAGGACTACAGGTGAAAATGCTGATTAGCTCAGCAGATACAAACAGAAGTCAGTCTTGATGAACTGAACACAATAATTTGTTTTAAAATATAGTCTGCTTTTTGTGCTCCCTATCAAAAAGTCCTTGGTCATCAGTCAACAGTTAAATATTAGTAAGGTAATGATTAGGAGATGGTATATAATAAACATACACATTTTGAAAATTGCACCGTTAAGTGACTACTAGCACAGAGTCACAAAAGAAAGTTTGTGGACAAGTCCAAAGTAGAACTTGGGTCTCTTGACTCCAAGTCATATGCTACAGTGACAAGATTATCCTCTCTCTCTTTTATAATATTACCACTAGAATAAAGTTTTTGCTGATGAAGCAGAGCCTCCCCTCACTGTACGTCATGATGTTCCTTGTTTTATTTATATACTAATTAAACATGTACTACTTAAACATGACTACGGCTCAGCATATAGAATTAAACAGTATTTAGCCAGTTTTTTGGTACAAATTTCAGTGTAACTATTTGATAAATCTATTTCTGCCTCCCTCCCCCCTGATTTTTATGAGTTGTTTATTGAATAGAAAGAAGAGTGCCTTGGTTTATCACTCTTAAAACTTCAACAGTTGAGACATCAAGCGTTATAATAGTTAATGAAACAGTTCTGTGTGCTTACCTAGCTGCTGAGATTTGATCCTCTACTTCATATGTTCCCAATCTTCGATTTACTGCATGCATAATTTCATCTCCTTGGTAGCCACTTCCTCTGCCATCAAAGCTAGCCACAATGATCTGTTCTGTGCTTGCAAGGTATGTAGCCCAATTGATACGGAAAGCATAATCTACTTTCTGACTGCAGGGCCCTGCATAGCTGTGAAAGAATCCCAAAGGAGTAAAACATCTGCTGTTCATTTATTCTCTCATAAAGAATATGTGATACAGTTATTGCTGAAAATCAAACAGGCAAACTTAAAAACTAAACTGAGCATCAGAAATGTGTGAAACCCATCCACTGCTTACCCCAAACCCCTGCTTTTACTGGGTAAGAGCAGCAATCTTAGTGGAATTATTCACATGAATAAGCACTGCAGAACCTGGCCCTTCTTTAGGAGGAATTCAATTGCTTTGCACTGTAGTAACAACCATGAGATGATTTCAATAGGGGATCAAGAATCCTAAGCAAAGTCCCTCTCTCTTTGTTTTGTCTCTTTGTTTCAAATTGATGCTATTGTTTAACCGAATGAATCTATTTCTGGTGCTCTGTTTAATTATTATTCATTATTTGTCTCATTAAAATGTTAAATCAACAGTAAACAGCCTTCACTTGTGAAAATACAAAACAAAAACCCCATGTTATTTCATCACACTTTCAGTGACTCATCAGTGAAATTTAAAAACAAAAAAACCACCCTACAGACTAATCAAACTATTTCTCATGGAAGCTTGGAAGGAAGAAATGAGAAGTGATTGTTATTGTACTTTGTTTTTTAACTACTTTGGAGGCACTCAGATATTATGGACATGGGGCTGCATAAGTACTCAAACAGATACGGTTAGATTAGCTAGATCAGCAAGTATCATCTTTACTAATCTAGCATTCTGTTTCCGAAGAATTCATTGTGTGCTGTCTTGTTTATTCTTAATGGGAGACCTTACATGAGTAGGACCTGCAAGACTGGGCCCCAAAATAACCAACTCTATTTCCCTTTTGGGGAAAAAGGAGGAGCCTTTTTAAAAGGGAAAATAGGCATTAACAGAAAAAAATCTGAACAATAAAAGGACTCGTTATCTACCTCCTATGTCTATGCACGTCACTTTCAAAACTGATCCATACATATGTCAGAACATCAAGAGGCCCTTTTAACAAGTGAAGGGGGTTTACTGTTCATTACAACTATAAGTAGGCAAATAATGAATAATTCTATCCAATGCTATTAAATAAAGAAAAAGAGGTCACTGAGTTCTGTGTTGAGAGGAAAACAATGCAACTCCTGAATTATGCTATTCTCCTTGTGGAGCCAGTTTTCAGTAAATATGGAAATTAGTTAGCCATTTCTATGCATAGCCAATTTCAGTCATTCTCATTAAAGAAAAAATAATTAATGAAAATACATTAGTATGAGCAGAAGAGAGTGAGGAAGAAAAGGAACAAAGAAAATATATTCAAGATCCAGTGAATGTGTCTTCTTTTTTGTGCTTATGAATTCCTTGGCCTGATTTCTCTGTTAATATGAAGATTATCACATACCTGTACAATACAGTACAGTTCTCTTACATAAACCTAACCTACCTGAAGAGCAAATTTCTTTTCTGGGTTTTGGAACCAGGAAAAGTTAGACAAATTTGTCACTTAGCCACGGTTTTCTAGTCAGTTGCCTCTAATATGTATTATTGGTCCAACTGAAAGCCTGCTGAAGTCAATTGGATTCTATCCATTGACTTCAATGGGTTTTGGGTCAGGCTGCAAAAGGACTATGGTCAGCTGTTTTCAGAACAATCTGGAAACAGGGCCTGGTCCTCAAAGATAAAGGGGAACTCTTGTGTGCCCTGAACTCCTATTGACTTCAGTGGGAGCTGAGGATGCTCAGCACCTCATGGAAAGGGCACAGAATCTTAGAGGATTATGCCTGAAGAGTATCCAGGGCCATAAGCAATAGATACCCTTGTTAAACCTTGCAGCATCTGACAGTCCACATGCTTAGGAGGTCCACTGTAGAACAAACCACATGACAATCTACAGAAAACTGGTATTCACAATGGCTTCTCTGTCTCTTAAACCCACTTTTAAAGGTAATTAGAGGCCAGTTATGTGTTTTCTGAAGTTATTAGAAGTCTTTGAAGGAAATGAAAGTGATTACGTTGCTAATGTACTTGAAGACTTACACATCAAGGAGCAGAGGGTACTTCTTCGATGAAGCAAAATGGGGAGGTAAGATCATCTGATACCACAATGCTAAAAGTAAAAAAAATAAGTTTGATTTGTATTAGTCGTGCTATGGAATAACTAACATACAGCAGCACTGTTCACATAATCAGTAAAGTATGTTTGAGTCATCCATTAATTTTTTAAAAATTGTACAAAAAACTTTATTTTATTGAAAAATGCCCTAAAACAAATTAGTCTAGATTTAGATTTACTAGGTTAATTAGAAATCTTGACTCATAATGTCTTCATGGTTTAAAAGTAAGTCACTGGAAATTCTGAAGCTGGTAGTTACAATTTTTTTAAAAAAATTATCAGTATGTTTTCTGTAGTTAAGAGTCTACATTTAATGTGGAAATCTTCACAAAGTGGCATGCTGCCAGTCTGATATCAGCTCAGAAAATGCTTTTCTAGTCAACTTTCTAGCTCCCATGTCCCAAATGAGAGAGAAAATTGAGTGGAAATTATGAACTTCCCAGGTAAGTGTGGAACAACGAACTCCGTTCAATGGTCTATGAACAAAATCTAAGAAATGTGTTTTATTATATTTACATCATGGGGAATAGGAATATAATTCCATGCTTTTCCTCTCACAACTGTGATGGAAGAGCTGGGCTGATATGAGTTAACCAAACATATTAAGTGCAGACTGTGAAGGATATAGGGAGTTCTGCAGACTTAGTGGTTTGCTTGTTCACTGACGGATTTTACTGGAATGGATGTTGCACATAGAGTGTAATGAGTGTTATAGGAATGTGTTGTGTTCTAATGGTTAGAGTCCAAGTGTTTCAGGAGTTTGTAGAGTTCAGACTACACATGATGTTAAAATATAAAGGTGCTAAGTGAGACATTCAAAAATTAAGACTCTGGGTCATATGCTGTTGAAAGTGTTTTTCCTCTGTGCTCTGTAGATATAGGTATACGCATCTTCATTGAGATGTACAAGACACATGGATTGAAGAGGATATTTGGATCTGAAGTTTAAATTAGTGGGATTTTTTTTTCTGTCCAGTACTAAACAAAGAAAGAAGAGGAAATTCCCCTTACCCAACAGCTTCTACCCAGAAGAGATGAAGTAGTAAGAGGAAGAAGGAATAAAAAGATGAACACACAACTGATAGCATGAAGATCATCTTTAAACCTCCATCTTCCCTGGTAGTTTCCATCTTTAACCCTACTAAAAGTGTCACTAGAAATAAAAGACAGAAACACAAAGATAAAGGAGAGCTATAATATTAATGAGATAACAGTGGGAGGAGGGAGGTATCTAAAAAGTGCAACAAAGTTTGTAAAACTTGATTCCTGTAAGAATGATCATTTTGTTGAACAGAGTGAATGTTTGTCACAAAAAACAGGCTGACACTAGAAGTTGGAATCAAGAATAGTCCGGGAAGGCACTGTGCATACTTCTCATAGCCTATCAATGTTCCTCAACCAAGTATCAATTCAAGGCAAGACTCCAAGGAAACTTAAGAGGCCATGAGCCAAACCAACTGGTTCGGGTTCCTTGACACCATGCAAATCCAAACCAGCAAGATTCATAAAGCATTAGTGGCGAATTCACCTACTGGGCAATTTAGCCCCATATCTAACATCTATAATAACCACTTAAAACAAATTCTTTAAGCACTAACACATTGTTATATTGTTATTCAGAAAACCCGGAGTCAGTAGAATATTCAGGCATACACATACTTTTAAGCATGTGAGTCATTCCACTGACTTCAATTGGACTAATCACATATTGAAGTTACACACATGCTTACGTGCTTTGCTGAATTGGGGGCCTTAATAACCCAAAAAAGTTTTCTAGAAATTTAGATCCTGCATCTATTTTTGAATAATCATAGTACCACTCCAGCATGATCTCTGTCTTCAAACACAAGCCACCCACATTAAATGTGCCTTTAAATTAACATAAATGAGTAATCTCTTTAAACCAATTAGAATTCTACTATGAGCTTTCTGGCGTAGCAGCACTTTTATCCTTTAATTTTGACTCTTCACCCCACCACATATATTAGCAACTAAAGAGCAGTCATCCACAACATCATCAAGAAGAAAGCACAATGATACACACTCTACAAAAGAAATTTGTCAAGGGTAGCAGCTGGTTTTATTCTGTGTAATTTCAATGGTGCTGTCATTTCACTATTTACACACACACACACTCTCTCTCTTTCTCTCTCTCAAAACTAAAAGTTTTAAGAACCAAAATAAATACAGCTTTAGTCTTCAATTAGAATATATTTAAGAAAGTTTCTAGCCCGGGATTTTTAAAATGTACTGCATCTTTCCTAAAAATGGTAAAGAATTAAGACATATTTTTAACTTACAGTATCCATTCAGACTAATGTTGTCAACTCTTTTGGAAGGCATTTGAATATCCTTCAACATACTGTCCAAATCTGTGTTGTTTTCCAAAATTCTGATGACTAAATAACAAGGTGGATAAAAATGTATTTAATTTAAATTTAAAAAATCATTCATTTTTCCTTTTTAAAAATAAACCTGTTTAAAATTCAATTTGAAATTGACAAGCTACATTAGGACCGAAATTTACTATAATCTATTCAAATAATTTAAATAAATAAAAATATGCTGAATCATTGAGCCCTCTTCAAATTCTAATGAGTTACAGGTTGCTATTTTTTAAAAAAGTTATATACACAATTGGGGGAAGATGCTTCAACTTTTGAGGTCAACTCAATTTCCTGTAAATTAAATATTCATATTATTTTCAGCCTTTTTAATAGAGCAAATGCTGGTATTTATATTTTTCTACATTTAAGCACTTTCAGTTTCTGTTGTTCAGAAGAACTTTTGCATACTGGGATTTTCAAAAGCACCTGTACAGATTCACACCCAGCTTCCATTGATTTCAATGGGAGTTGTGTGTTGTGCTTAGGTGCTTTTGAAAATCTCACTAGGGGTTAGATTCATAAAGGAGATTTAGGCTGAACATCGCAGTGCCTAACATGTAGGCGCCCTGCCACCAGGTGGAATTCACAGCTCTGAGTTAGGTGGCCAAGCTCGCTGTACAATGCATGGGGAGAGTTAGGTGCCTAAGAATGAGATTCACAGAAGCCAGCAAGCTGAGTGGAGAACTGCCCGAGCTAACCAATAGGAAATGCCGAAGAGAGGGGTGAGGCCCAATCCCTGCCCTCAGAGGGAACTAGATGGCTAAATCTCAGCCAGATGGATGTCCTTCTTTTTGTTTGGGATTCAAAGCTGAGAGCCCTCTCATGGAGTTAGGTGTCTAAGTCAGGCCTGGGGTTTGAGCACTTCTGGGGTGCTCAGGAAGCTGGCACCTGTGCCTTCAACAGCAGAGTTTGAGATCTGCCCCAGAATACTGCATAAGCCAGTAGTTCTGCCATAGCTGCATCAGGCAGAATGGAGATTCAAACTCAGGTCTCCCATATCCTGCATGAGTGCTCTGACCATTGGGCTAGTGTTTAGTGTCTGGCTGTATTATGTACACGGCCCAATTCGGTAGATATGCTTTAAGGTGGATTCTGAGCACATCCATCAGATCCGCACCTTCAGGTGAGATAGGTGGGGGAGTGCCTAGCTTGTGACTTCAACCAAGGCTTAGGTGTGAGTTAGGCACCAAACAGTTCAGTGGTTTCAGGACTGATGCAGCTATGGACATGCCCAGTGGCAGAAATTTAGGTGCATAGGGGACTTAACCAGTGGAAATGTAGCTGCCTCCACAGTTAGGTGGCAATTAAGCAGGGGCTTTGTGGATCTAAATTGTGGATTTAGATGTCTAAAGTGACACGCACCTAAGTCCTACTTGTGAATCTAGCCCTATACATCCATCTGCATCTTTAGGTGCCTAATTACCTTTGAAAATCTGGCCCCTTGTGCTTCAAGGTTTTATAGCATTAGTAGATCTCATCTTCTCTCACCTGCTTTTTATTAATGGATTGGAAAAGGAAAACAAACTTTCCTGCTTTTTTTTCCCAACACCCGATCAGTTTCTCAACTTTGAATGAACTAGTCCAAATGAAGATTATATTGTCTGTGCACCTGCTAGTTAAACTGACACCAAAAGTAATAAAGCATACTGGGATTTTCAAAAGCACCTGAACAGATTCACACCCAGCCCCTTTAGGTACCTATCTGCACCTTTAGGCACCCAACTACTTTTGAAAATCTGGCTTATGGTGACCAGAAACAACCCATAAATTCCCTAACTGCAGTTAATATGTCCTTTGTTTAATAAATCAGTTTGAAATGCAAAACATGGTATAAACCTGCTTTTGTTCCTTATGTATCCAACACATGTAAGGTAACTTTATTTGTAGAAAAACAACTTATTAGGGTTGGTTTTGTACACTTTTAACTGAATTCCAGTTTCCATCCAAATGCACCTAGGCAGAAATCATGAGTAAAATTTTACCTAGTGAACAAGAAATGCATCACTCACTATTTTCTAACATAATAAAAATGTGAAAATTAAGAATATGAACAAAATGTTGAGCTATATAATTACTTATATATAGTATATCCTCCTTGTTAGCAAAAAGTAGTATCAAATTTATTGTGATGGCTACAGTTAGTTGCAAATCAAAATCATTTAATGGTTATACCAACCAATGAGAATGAACCTTGCTTTAGGAAAATAACTAAAAAGTAAAAAGCAAGAGTAAAATTTATTATTTAAATCAAGTTTTCTTGCTTGCTGATTTAAATCAATGCTGAAAAATCAATACACCTTGTTAAAACAACAACAGAAATAAATGGCAAGTCTGATTACTGAATTCCAGTGCATTTTATCTCGTTCTACTGGGAAAAGCTTAGAGTTAGCCAGGACACAATTGACTGTCAAAATTAGGTTTCAGAGTAGCAGCCGTGTTAGTCTGTATCCGCAAAAAGAAAAGGAGGACTTGTGGCACCTTAGAGACTAGGTGACACAAGTACTCCTTTTCTTTTTGTCAAAAATTAAAATACCCTAAGACTAAGGATACCCCATATCTACTACACACGCAGACGCACATTGCAATTGAAAATAGAGAAGATCAAATACCATGATCATCACTACTTCTGGACAGCACAGAAGTGGGCAGGCCGGGACCTGTTGACACAAGAAAAGAACATCTGTGTTTTAGTTGAATGCCTTTTTAAACGTGATCCTGTAACACTAACTAGGAGAGTGTGATTCCCAGAATGTTCAGCTTGGGAAAGTATCTGAATTTTTTAAGAACCATCACTGAGACCCCAAAAGTCTCCCCAAAGGCCCTCCACCTACTTTCCACAGAAGCCCCAGGTTCCCCCCTCCCTTCCATGTTTGAGAGAGACCCAAAGTGCGAAAGCATTGGCTTAAGATTTCAGCACCTTAAAACAATGTGCAGTTCAGAACTCAGGGGTGATTCAAATGCTTTTTTCCCTGAACTAGCTAATTCGTCCCTATCACTTTCCAGTATGTGTGCCAGTAGGTCAGTGACTCAGGAGGAGAGCTCAGGTATTTCTTGGACCCTAAATATTGGACACTAAATATTTCTTGGACTTTTTTTTTAAACAGGCTCACTATCTCTCCCCTTATATTAATCGCACTCACTGAGGATTTCTCTTCCCTAAAATGTAAATCGCTGGCCTTGCTCCCAAAGGAACATCCAAGTCCTTCCACAATATACAGCTCTCTACAGCAGCATCTTCCCTTACAAGTCTCCCTATGGAATTCTGCCACTGATTCTCCTTGAACCACCAGTCATCAAAGAAGGCAAGAATCTATTTTCCTCACTCCACTTCTGGAGTGAGAGTGTCACTTCTATGATACTTTAGGGCATTAAAGTGTTCAGAATTGAAGAGAGGGGGCTGTAGTAGCTCATTCTTCGGGATAAGCCGTCAGCACTGGCACATGCCACTGACCCTAATCTGTTGTCCTTCTGAGCATGCTGCAAGATGCATCTGTTTGCACAGGCAGCTTCAGAGATAGGTCTTGCTGGGGGTTAGATCTGCATGGGAGAGGGGAATTGTATGTTTTCTTGGGGGGTTGAGTTCTGCTGACTGTTGAGGTAAGCTATCATTCCATTTTATTTTTATTCTTATAATTTGAGTGACAGGTGCTTCAAGCTTAGGACAAGCAGTTGTTAATTACTGCATAAATCCAAAGAAACAACAATGAACACATAGCATTGTTCTTTAGCACGTACCACAGACATCGTGGTTGAACCCCTCCTAATTAAATACTGAGTCACATCTGCATCTACTAGTTTGGGTTATACTCACCATAACAATTCAGCAGATAATATTGTGCATCACTGCTGAAGGATGCAGAATAATACTGACATCTCTCTTTGTCCAAATCACAGCTCACGCACTTAGGTGTGGTTGGACCATTTCCAGCTGACACTCTGCAAAGTGATGGAAAGTTTCATTTAAAAGGTAAATGACATTTCTGAAAATGTCCATTCAGTCACCACAGTTGTCAGGTGACTAAACAATGCCAGATGGAATTTGTCTATTTTGCATCAGAGATATATCTCTGTACAAACCATGCATAAGCATGTATGTAGAACAGAGCTCCCTAGTAACAATGCATTTCGCATTATGATGTGCTTTTCTTACAAACATGCCATTATATAGGGTATTAAGGTCCAGTCCTGTTCCCACTAAAGTCAACAGCAAAACTCCAGTTGATTGTAATGGCAGCAAAACCAGAAACTAGCACTCCAGAGTTCAGGCAATACTGCAATTTACATCATAATCAAAACTCTAAAATACTAATATTATAATGAGCATTTTTCATCTTCTAAAAAAATTGTTTTATTCTCTGGAACACAACAGCTTGTTTTCCTAAAATATTTTAATTAAATATCCCACACAGCACTGTACACTTTATTTGGGATCAATGGATATTGAATATCTTAATCACTAAACTTGTCTATAACTTTCATTACATTCTTTTCATTTCTAAATTTGGAAATATAATAAGCATCATACTTATAAAGGTTTCTTCCTCCTGGCATTCCACCAAATTCATTACTGAGGTAGTATCTATAAAACAACGTTGAAGTAAGTTATTTATGGTGTATTTACACAAGACATAAAATGATCATTTAGATATTGCTTAATTACATCTTTATGCATCAAATTTTTATTTAGAGAAGTTAATGTAACTCTGCCTAATGTAGGTAAGTATATGAAATATCCTGTGCTGCTCATATGTATATCTATCCAAACAAACTGTCACTGTATTATTTTTACATATTCAAAGTTGCCAAACTCAAGTAACTTGCTTCACATATTGTGGTATTTCTGCCTGCCATAGCATTCGCAGAGATTAATGCAAATTCAGGGGAAGCAGAGAGAGAAGGCAGACCCTCAACTAGAGAGAACACCTTGTGTTTGGACACAGTAGTTGCAAGGAGTGCTATACACCCTGAATGACAGCACCATATCTTTAGGCGGGTGGGAATTTGTCTGTCTGGCCACAAAGGGAACAGTGCTTTATCGCTGTGGCGGGGGAGTGGGGCGAACTGCTGAAAAAAGGGGACAAGGGGCCTGTGTGGTGACAGTGTATCATCCACTGGGAACCGGATAGACAAAAGGATCGAAAAGGGACAGCCCTATGCGTGAAGCTCCCTTTTACCTGGAGCAGCCTGAGACAGCACCCACCCTCCCTCCCCTTTAGATGGTGAAATACCGGGTTTGGGTAAGACCCTTTATTAGAGGGGCTGGGTGTGACGGTGCACCCCGTAAGGCTTTATGGAAATATGCTTATGAATGTGTGTGTGTGTGTGTGTGTGTATATATATGACATAACTGAAATATGTTTTACGCTACATATGCCATGTAACATATCTGTAAAACGACAGGTTTCAGAGTAGCAGCCATGTTAGTCTGTATCCGCAAAAAGAAAAGGAGTACTTGTGGCACCTTAGAGTCTAAAATTTATTTGAGCATAAGCTTTTGTGAGCTACAGCTCACTTCATCGGATGCATTCAGTGGAAAATACAGTGGGGAGATTTATATACACAGAGAACATGAAACAATGGGTGTTACCATACACACTGTAACGAGAGCGATCAGGTAAGGTGAGCTCCTCAGACAGAGACAAACACCTACAAGATCTCTATCCAAGTGTTCTTACAACTACAATACCCACCTGCTGAAGTGAAGAAACAGACTGACAGAGCCAGAAGAGTACCCAGAAGTTACCTACTACAGGACAGGCCCAACAAAGAAAATAACAGAACGCCACTAGCCATCACCTTCAGCCCCCAACTAAAACCTCTCCAACGCACCATCAAGGATCTACAACCTATCCTGAAGGATGACCCATCACTCTTACAGATCTTGGGGGACAGGCCAGTCCTTGCTTACAGAAAACCCCCCAACCTGAAGCAAACCACACACCACCCAACCACACACCACCCAACAGAACCACTAACCCAGGAACCTATCCTTGCAACAAAGCCTGTTGCCAACTGTGTCCACACATCTATTCAGGGGACACCATCATAGGTTCTAATCACGTCAGCCACACTATCAGAGGCTCGTTCACCTGCACATCTACCAATGTGATATATGCCATCATGTGCCAGCAATGCCCCTCTGCCATATACATTGGCCAAACTGGACAGTCTCTATGTAAAAGAATAAATGGACACAAATCAGACGTCAAGAATTATAACATTCAAAAACCAGTCAGAGAACACTTCAATCTCTTTGGTCACTCGCTTACAGACCTAAAAGTGGCAATTCTTCAACAAAAACACTTCAAAAACAGACTCCAATGAGAGACTCCTGAATTGGAATTCATTTGCAAACTGGATACAATTAACTTAGGCCTGAAGAAAGACTGGGAGTGGATGAGTCATTACACAAAGTAAAACTATTTCCCCATGTTTATTCCTGCGCCACCCACCCACCCCGCTGTTCCTCAGACGTTCTTGTCAAACTGCTGGAAATGGCCCACCTTGATTATCACTACAAAATGTTTCCCCCCCCTCGGCTCTCCTGCTGGTAATAGCTCACCTTACCTGATCACTCTCGTTATAGTGTGTATGGTAACACTCATTATTTCATGTTCTCTGTGTATATAAATCTCCCCACTGTATTTTCCACTGAATGCATCTGATGAAGTGAGCTGTAGCTCACGAAAGCTTATGCTCAAATAAATTTGTTAGTCTCTAATGTGCCACAAGTACTCCTTTTCTTTTTTGCATACCTGTAAAGGTTATGATCGACTAAATCTATTCATCCTATTTGTATGCATGTATCATTTTTGTATTCGAAGTTATGAATATTGGCTGTGTACTTGCTTGATTTGTCAGCTTCTTGTGAAAGAAATGTGCAAATTAAGTGCCCAATCAAGAAACACTTAATGAACAATGGATCTTGGAAGGCTCCAATCCATTTCAAAAGAATTCCTGGAGACAGTCAAGATAGCATGTGGGCAATGGCCGCTGCCTGTAAAAACTGAGTCATGCATGGACATGTGACTTGCCCATGTGACTCCAAAACTCCATCTTGGAGCTGGACTTTGCATAGGAGAGAGGAGGGGGTCTCCACCCACAAGAGGGGGATGTATTTAAGCCCGTGGGAGACCCCCATTTGGTCTTCAGCTGGCTCACGAGATAGGCTCTCCACCCCCAAGGATATCTGAAAGAAACTGGAACAAAGGACAGTAACTACAGGGAGTGTGAGTGATTGCTGGACCCAGACTAGAAGGAGACTAGTCTGTACAAGGAAGCTTACTGGAACCTCTGAGGGTGAGATTTTATCTGTATTCCGTTTTCTTACTGTATTAGGCATAGACTTGCATATTTTGTTTTATTTTGCTTGGTGATTCACTTTGTTCTGTCTGCTATTACTTGGAACCACTTAAATCCTACTTTCTGTATTTAATAAAATTACTTTTTACTTACTAATTAACCCAGAGTGTGTATTAATACCGGGGGGGGCGGAGGGGACAGCTGTGCATACCTCTCTATCAGTGTTATAGAGGGCGAACAATTTATGAGTTTACCCTGTAGAAGCTTTATACAGGATAAAACGGATTTATTTGGGGTTTGGACCCCATTGGGAGTTGGGCATCTGAGTGTTAAAGACAGGAACACTTCTTAAGCTGCTTTCAATTAAGCCTACAGCTGTTAGGGGACGTGGTTCAGACCTGGGTTTGGGTTTGCAGCAGGCTAGCAGGTCTGGCTCAAACCAGGCAGGGCTCTGGAGTCCCAAGCTGCCAGGGCAGGAAAGCAGGGGCAGAAGTAGTCTTGGCACATGAGTTGGCAGCCCCAAGGGGGTTTCTATGATCCAACCCATCACACTGGAAAGGCCATCATGCTGGAAAGGAATTTTTCCCTTACCACCAGATTGGCAAAGGTGGAGTTGGGATTTTTTTTGCCTTTCCCACGGTGGGTTCGGGGAGGGCTTTGCTCATGCTGACTTTGACTCCTGCATGGAATTGATGCGTAGGATCTCCTGGGAGGCTAATATGAGGGGGAAAGGGGTCCAGGAGAACTGGCTGTATTCTAAAAAAGCCTTATTAAGGGTGCAGGAACAAACCATCCCGATGCGCAGAATGAATAGCAAAAATATGGCAGGCGACCAGCTTTGCTTAACAGAGAAATCTTTGGTGAACTTAAACACAAAAGGGAAGCTTACAAGAAGTGGAAACTTGGACAGATGACTACGGAGGAGTATAAAGATATTGCCTGAGCATGCAGGGGTGCAATCAGGAAGACCAAAGAACAACTGGAATAGCAGCTAGCAAGGGATGTGAAGGGTAAAAAGAAGGGTTTCTACAGGTATGTTAGCAACAAGAAGAAGGTCAGGGAAAGTGTGGGACTCCTACTGAATAGGGGATGCATCCTAGTGACAGATGATGTGGAAAAAGATGAAGTACTCAATGCTTTTTTTGCCTTGGTCTTCACGGACAAAGTCAGCTCCCAGACTGCTGCACTGGGAAGCACTGTATGGGGAGGAGGTAAGCAGCCCTCAGTTGTGAAAGAACAGATTAAGGACCATTTAGGAAAGCTGGACATGCATAAGTCAATGGGGCCGGATGCAGTGCATCCAAGGATGCCGAGGGAGTTGGCTGATGTGATTGCAGAGCCATTGGCCATTATCTTTGAAAACTCATGGCAACTGAGGGAGGTGTCGGACGATTGGAAAAAGGCAAATATAGTCCCTATTTTTAAAAAAGGGAAGAAGGAGAATCTGGGGAACTACAGCCTTACCTCAGTCCCTGGAAAAATCCCTGGAAAAATCATGGAGCAGGTCCTCAAGGAAACCATTTTGAAGCACTTGGAGGTGATGATGGTGATCAGGAACAGTCAACATGGATTCACCAAGGGCAAGTCATATCTGACCAACCTGATTGCCTTCTACGATGAGATAACTGGCTCTGTGGATATGGGGAAAGCAGTGGATGTGATATACCTTGACTTTAGCAAAGCTTTTGATACAGTCTCCCACAGTATTCTTGCCAGCAAGTTAAAGTAGTATGGGCTAGTTGAATGGACTATAAGGTGGATAGAAAGCTGGCTAGATCGTCAGGCTCAACGGGTAGTGATCAATGGCTCCATGTCTAGTTGGCAGCTGGTATCAAGCAGAGCATCCCAAGGGTTGGTCCTGGGGCCGGTTTTGTTCAATATCTTCATTAATGATCTGGAGGATGGTGTGGACTACACTCTCAGCAAGTTTGCAGATGACACTTAACTGGGAGGAATGGTAAATACGCTGGAGAGTAGGGTTAGGACTGAGAGGGACCTAGACAAATTAGAGGACTGAGCCAAAAGAAATCCAATGAGGTTCAACAAAGACAAGTGCGGAGTCCTGCACTTAGGATGGAAGAATCCCATGCACTGCTACAGACTAGAGACCGAATGGCTAGGCAGCAGTTCTGCAGAAAAGGACCGAGGGGTTACAGTGGACGAGAACCTGGATGAGAGTCAACAGTGTGCCCTTGTTGCCAAGAAGATTAACGGCATTTTGGGCTGTATAAGTAAGGGCATTGCCAGCAGATCGAGAGACGTGATCGTTCCCCTCTATTCAACATAGGTGAGGCCTCATCTTGAGTACTGTGTCCAGTTCTGGGCCCCACACTACAAGAAGGGTGTGGAAAAAATTGGAAAGCGTCCACCAGAGGGCAACAAAAATGATTAGGGAACTGGAACACATGACTTATGAGGAGAGACTGAGGGAACTGGAATTGTTTAGTCTGCATAAGAGAAGAATGAGGGGGATTTGATAGCTGGTTTCAATTACCTGAAAGGGGGTTCCAAAGAGGATGGATCTAAACTGTTCTCAGTGGTACCAGATGACAGAACAAGGAGTAATGGTCTCAAGTTGCAGTGGGGGAGGTTTAGGTTGGATATTAGGAAAAACTTTTTCACTAGGAGGGTGGTGAAGCACTGGAATGCATTACCTAGGGAGGTGGTGGAATCTCCTTCCTTTGAGGTTTTTAAGGTCAGGCTTGACAAAGCCCTGGCTGGGATGATTTAGTTGGGGATTGGTCCTGCTTTGAGCAGGGGGTTGGACTAGATGACCTTCTGAGGTCCCTTCCAACCGTGATATTTTATGATTCTATGATGATGATCACCAGTAAGCCAGCCCACCCAGATATGCATATTAGAGGAGTTGTTATTGCACCTGAACTTAAAAACAGGCATTAGCTGCAAGAAATCAAAGTTCAAGAAGTGTCAAATTCTCTGAGAGAAGCCAGATGGCACCAGCCATGATGCACAACAGTGAGCTAGAGGCTATGGTAAACAATCACCCACAGTCAAGCTAGCTCATATGCTGCCAGCCATAGCATGAGCTGGACTTCACCTTGTGTTGCAAGCTCAAGGCCGTCACCAGTCCTACACTGATTTTTAAAAAAAGTAAATAGACTAGTGTCAAAACATATCCAGGAACCTGTGGGTTAGATGGCCCTGTACATCATCTGGAGGTTTGTTAGTTGGGCTCATTACAAGTAAGATCTACTGGAGAAGCTTTAAAGTTCTTTGTCTTTCCGTGAACATTACACAGAGTAAATGATTGAACAGGACTTTAGATGATGTAATGTTACTCTCTTATAGATTGCTAACTAAATATATTTGTTGCAACAGATGCCTTATTTATTGTGATTGACAAACACATGGACACACTTTATACAGTATATGTCCAATTCTCCTCTCACCACACCCGTTTATCTCCATTGACTAAGATGGAATTGCGCCTGATTTACACCAGTGTGAGAGGAGGACCAGGCTCATCACATTTTATACATGGTACACAATGCACCTACTATTCCTGTGGACATTCAGAGTTCTTGCTAGTCATGAACTGGAACAGAATAATTTGAGCTCAGTTTTTTTTTTGTTCACATGGGCTGCTTTGACAGAGACTGGTTATGCACTAAGTGGTGAAGAATGCATCATTTTTCACTAGAATTTTAATAATTACTTAAGGTGACTTTTGCCCTCTGAACTAAAAGCTAAACATTTTTTTTTTAACAGAAGGACATATCCAAAATGAGCTGGGCCCTCTAAAAAGAGGCATTTCTGGTTTATGTGGGCAACAGATTGAAACAAAATAATATTTTTTTCTAAAACAAAATAAGGAAAGTGCACCTGGCACAGCTTCTCTTAGAACCAGTAGGCTTAAGCCTTAAATATTCCCTCGACAGTCAAATCAAGCGGAAAAAATAGCGCAACCTCTGCATTCTTCCCCTACAATTTCTGGTCTGTATGTGAAGAAAGGCCAGAGCGTTTCACAGAGACTGTCGTATCTTTTAATAATATGTTGTAGGAAAATTATACAGTCAAATACATACAGCAGTGTGCATGTGTGTACATGTATCTTAAAGATAGGACCATATTGCAAAGTTCAGAACTGTATCTAGAAAATATCTCCCAAAATGTAGAGCCATTTGCTTGTAGAGTTTTGAGTTGCGAACCGCATGAGTGTGTGTACGTGTGCACATCTGAGTGAATCCTTTATGTTCCACTAAACTTTTATGGACCCTCCCCCCCAACAAAGACAAGTGGGGTGGGTCTTTCTTCCAGCTTATTTCAAAGGTACTTAAGCAAATAAAGATACAGATACACGCCTAGCGGGATCTCCAACAGTGACTAATCTGTATTATGTTGTAAAGACTTGCAGTTAAATTGCTTTTCTTACAATACTCACATAAAGTCATTGGTTACAGCTTCTATGCTGATTACTTCCCATTTTCCATGTGTAATAGGTATTCTGCTCTAAAAACATGGGGAGGCAAAAAGCAGAAAGGTAAATTCCATGCTGGCCTGAAGAAATGTAACTCAGCGGTGACTATCCTAAGAGTTATTACTCACCCCTGTGCTGTTGATATAGTGGATATGTTTGTAGCCCTCTGTATTGCTTAAAATTTTGTAGTAGCTAACATTATCAGATGCGAAGTAAGGGTCAGAAGGCTGAAACTGGAAAAACAACACAAAACTATTAGAGCAGATAACAGAAACCCAAGAACAAAATGCTGACCTTTAGTTTTTGGGAATCCCTCAGCACCTGAATTCATAGGCTCTTAACATTCATGTCATGCATCTCGGTAAACATACCACAGAATACTGTTTCAGTTCAGGGCTGGAAATTTATTTTGATTAGGTGCATGGAACCTATAGCAACCATCTTTAGAAGTAAACACAGCCAACATGCTGTCTTTGTTTGCACAATTTCCGGTACATTAGCAACCTGCCACCCACGAGCTCCCACCTCCCTTTCGAATTAAAGACTTTCAAGTTTACTATTTTCCTGTCACTTTATAATATCATGGTGTACGCGTTACTACAAACACTATATGTGAAATTTGAGGGGGCCTGCATGATGTTTATGAATTTGAGCACAGTTCATTGACATGTCTTCTATGTTCTGCAAACTTTTCAATTGAAAAATGGCTTCTTTTTCCAATAAAACAAGCTACTTTTCAAAGGCAAAGGGCCCAATTTTGAGTGGACGGTGGCTTCACAATTCAAAACAGCTTAAAGCTGGCACTTATATTTCTATGTTTTCATTGCAGAAATAGCCATTCAGCAAAACAGACCTGATCCAAAGCACATTTAAATTAATGGGAGTCTTTCTATTGACTCCAGAGGGCTTTGGATCTGACTGCTTATGTAGAAAAAAAATGGAAAGGCATGAAATTGCTTCAAGTGAAATAACATAGTATTTCTATAGTGTGTTACACACTCAAAAAAATTAACCAATCCTCAGAGTCCCCCAGGACATGTTATTGTTTATTCCTGTTTTACATATGGGGAAACTGAGATAGATAAAGTGACTTGCCTAAGGCCATTCAATGAGTGAGTAGCATAAACTGGGATTAGAAATCAAGCCTTTCCAATACCTGTGTTCATTTCTCTGGACAACACTGCCTCCTTGGTAATATTTTTGTACAAAATTTCATGGAATGCATTTCACTAGTTTCTCAAAGCCCTATTTAAAACTGCAATCTCACTTCAGCTAAATGTGATTCTCCTTTAACTTAATTGGCAAGGGCTTAAATTTCTGAGGTAACACACTGTTGGTTCCTAGGCCATGAGCAATATAGGGACCATGAAGTCCTGAGTGATCTTGAATTCACTACATTTTCTCTGGTTGGTAAAAATAATAATACTGCCCAGCTCTTACACAGTGCTTTTCATCAGTAGATCTCAAAGCACTTTATAAAAAGAGGTCACCGATCAACCAGTGTCATGTTATCCTGGGTTAGATGAGATTAAAGGGACAGAATATGTAAGGGCTTGCCTATATGGACATTTTGTGCATGGCAAGCCAGGACGTGAGTCTACTGTGCACTAGCGTGTCACTTACTAAGTGGCTGTGTGGACTCAGCTACCGCACACTGAAAGTTCCATAATGTGCTTTGACTGACTGCTGATTGAAATGGAAATTTTAGTGCACAGTAGCAGGACGCACTTGGCCAGTTAGTACACCGCAGGCTAGTGTGCTGTAGACTGTCACCCACCCTGCTGTCTCACACACGTTTGCTATCTCTGTGTTAATAAACCTCACCTTGGCTTTGATCCTTTTCATACAGTGAAGATTTTTTTTTTTAATCCTGCTAGTTGAATGGCACAAAGACTCCCCATCTTGCCCAACAGCTTACACCAATTGCCTAATTGTGGAGCCTTTGCTGTACAGAAGTAAAATGTGTCAGCATTAAAGCCTTCCTTTCCAAATCAAATTTGACAGCAGGTGGGATGATCTCTCATCGTTGTGCTGGGGATGATTTCATCCCTGCTGTTTCCTCCCTCACTGCATTTCTTTAAATTTTTGCTTTTTGACTTAAAAGTGAATTTGTGACTAAAACAGAGTCAATGTGTGGAGAGTGCGGGCGTAGAGAGCATATTCTGTGTTCTCATCAGAAATTCTGAAACACATTTCTCCCTCTAGTCTGATCTTTTGGGTCTATTCTTCACTTCCTCCAGATCGTCTAAGTACTTCAACAGGTGCCTACTTTCTACCACATGGCATTCTGTCCCTATGCAATGTGGAAAATGGCATTTAGATGGGGTTCTACTCAGCAGAGCTGTGTGAAAAATTTCATCTGGTTGGTTAAAATGTATGCAAAAAAGCGAGCAAGATTTTGTTGTTGTTGTTTGGGGAATTTTATTTTGTTTCAAGAGAAAAAAGGGAGACATTTGAATGAAGTGATATTGTATTTTGCTATGCTGAAGACCCACTTTCCAAATCAGTGGAGAGGCTATGGGCCAGATTCTTTTAGTACATTCTGGCTCCTTCATGCCACACTAACAGTGCAACAACGGGCTGGAGAGTGGCCAAGTCTCGCTAACTGAGAATTCCACTGGTGTTGAGGACTTGTCAGCTGGCACAGAGAATACCTGTCTCCTGCATAACCTCACCCTACCACCAGGGTAGGCAGTGACTCAGAGGCAAAGCCAGCTATCTTTAGCTGGTGTGCAGTCCCAGAGGACTGTTGCAACTGGCAGCTCCTAGATCGATCTAACCTATGTGGAGCCAGGGTTACGAGCCAAACTCACAAAGTTTAGAGTTACAAAACCCATGAAATTTAAATGAGTGGGTTTTACACAGCTCCAGCTGAGATCTATTCCTTTTGCCACATGTGCGCAGTTAGCAGTTGTCCAAGGTAAGTTATGGACCAGGTCTGGGTAACACACCATTAGAAAGGTAAGAAGTTCATAATAAATGTGTTCCTTACATTTAATTATCAATGTGTTATGTAACATGTTGTAATCTAGAAACTGAATACTCACTCTGCCGATCCAGCCAGTTTTACTTTCTTCTGTATGTTGTTTGCCCTGAAGGGAAGGAAAAAAAAAAAACAACCCCCCCAACCGGCATTATGGTATATATTTCACATAGTCTATGTCACACACAAATATGTCTGAATATATTTTTCTTCCCTCAACCCCACTCTTGACTCTTATTAAGTCATTTGACTATTTAGCTCCATTTTTCATACCTCTGGGCATTGCCACATTCCATTCTCTCTTGTAAAGTCACAGACCGCAAGGACTGAAATATTCTGAATCCTTCTGAGCCACTGCAGACAGATCCTTTCATCTGTTACCCATGTTACAACACTCAAATAGTGATCCCTGGAAATAACAAAGGCTATTAGATGCTTTAGCATCTTCCATACACTACTCTTCTATATAGTCAGGCTTCAGAGTAGCAGCCGTGTTAGTCTGTATCCGCAAAAAGAAAGGGAGTCCTTGTGGCGCCTTAGAGACTAGTCTCTAAGGCGCCACAAGTACTCCTTCCCTTTTTTCTATATAGTGGTGTCCAGTATTTCATTGAACTTTACATATTCCAGTCTTTCACTTTTAGTTGCAGTGAACTTTTCAGTTGCATTCAATGCTACAGATCTCAGTGACCCATTGCAATGCTTGATGTCTATTGTTTAGCCATCAGGTAATGCCTCGGCTTACTTTCATTCGTACAGTAAGGCACTAGCTCAAGGGTGGGCAAACTACAGCCTGTGGGCCAGATCCAGCCCATGAGCTGTTTTAAGCCGGCCTGCAAGCCGCCCCACGCGGCTTGGCCCTGCTCCAGCACTCCGGCCAGGGTGCAAGGTCAGGGCCACACCACGTAGATCCCGAAACCTGCGGCATGGCCCCGCTCTGGCTCCTATGCACTCCAATGGGAGCTACAGGGGCGGTGCCTGCAGATGCGGCAGCACGCAGAGCTGACTGGCCGCCCCTCCACGTAGGAGCCGGAGAAGGGACATGCCACTGCTTCTGGGAGCCACTTGAGGAAAGCGTCACTTGGAGCCTGCACCCCTGGGCCTCTCCCCACGCCCCAACCCCCTATCCCAGCCCTGATCCCCATCCCGTTCTCCAAACCCCTCAATCCCAGCCCGGAGCAGCCTCCTGCACCCCCAAACTCTCATCCCCACCCCAGAGCCCGCACCCCCAGCCAGAACCTGCACCCCTGCTGCCCTCTGAACCTCTCGGTCTGAGCCCAGAGCACCCTCTTATACCCCAAACTCCTCATCTCCAGCCCCACTCCAGAGGCTGCACCCCCTCCCACACCCTAACCCCAATTTTGTGAGCATTCATGGTCTGCCATACAATTTATATTCCCCGATGTGGCTCACGGGCCAAAAAGTTTGCCCACCCCTGCACTAGCTAGAGTTTTTGTGTGTCAGTATCCCACAAGAATTACAGTTAAATGATGACAGAGACATTGATGGATGCACTCTGAACTGCACAACACAATGTCAAAAGCCCTGTACTATGGACAGTTAGAGGGGATTCTACTTTATCCCAAATGGTATTGGTCTGAGATTTTGCAGTTTTATGCCACACAGTCTCAATGAAGTTCTAAGAGGTCATGGAGTGTAGAGAAGTGACAATCAGAAATCCTTGGTTAACCAGGGAGTCCATATAAAATGGAGATTTTTGTAGCTGGTCCTATGCACTTCCTAAGTGGGACCTATTATCCCACTGACTCAGTCTGATATCGCTGTGAGTCCTGTGCTTACTATGAAGGACTTAAGCATAGTAACACCACATTTTGCTACTCAAGTATCTTAGTTCCATCTCCAGAACATCATCCAGCTGAGAACTTTACTTTATAGGAAGGACTTAGAAGCAAAGAGACAAGCTTTCACTTTTATAATTTTGCACTCTATTTGCATGAGCGCCTCACGCTATTATAACAAAGGGCAGTACCCGCAGAATGCAGTGGTTCTCATTCCCAACTATGATCCCTTACTCTTGTGTGTAAAAAGAGAAGATAAGGTTATGCCCTCCCATTATGACATAACATCATTACAACAGGCTTTGTGAACTGATCTAATGAAAATGTCTTCACAGGACTTTGCTCTTAGCTCTACAGCTGACATGTTTGTCAAAGTCAGCTACCCCTGTGATGCTTGTCAAAGTTCATGTTTCTTCTCTCTCCTTCCCTTAACAATCAGCTGACAAAGAGTGGGTGGGAAGTTTTGTGGTGTAATTAGTTAACTGTTTTTGAGACCATAAACATGCCCCCTCTGCAAAAAAAAACCTGCACTTATTATTTACTTCAACCACAACAACTGTACTTTGTCAGACATGCCATCTGGCTTCCTGGTCTCATTATTTTGGGGGAATTTCTGACTACAATGTAGGGGTTCTTTTCATACATATATAAAGTGTATACATCTCTATTTCTGTGCTAGGCAGCCCATGACGCTTGGCTGTGGATTGTAATGCTCTGATAGGACACTTGTACTTCAGGTTTTATGTTTCGTGAACAGTTTCAAATTTAATGTTTAATTTTAATGTTACTGTTTTTACTGTTTTGGAGCAATACAGGGCTAGCCACAGAAAAAAAGGAAATTGCAACAAGGAAATGGCTAGAAGAAGGAGCCTTTGACACATTTCTATCCCCTCCTCCCACCCATGCCTTCAACAGTTGTTTCCTGGGGTAGTTAGAAAAGAAATCCAAATTTAGTAATGAAAAGTGTTTAAAAAGTTGGTTTTGTTTCTTTAAATTGAGAAAGCCGACAATTCTGCAGGAAGAGTTAAATGTCAAACAAGACAATTAAAAAAAAAAGACAGACAACTATCATTTTGTTCAAAGACTTTTTGCAGCTTTTTTTAAAAAATGACCATATTTTACAACTAATAGGTACCTCTGGTTTTCAGGGATTTTTATATTTGAGGAGTAAATTGTGATATGATTAATTCAAATTACAGGGATGTCAGGCAGTGCAAAAGTATTGCATTTCCCTTCCTTTTTTTCTCCCTGGAAAGTGTACTCCTGCATTTCGCTACCACAGTGTGTTCTCCCACTGTGCAAACTTCTCATTCCAACACTGGTACAAACGGATAGTCTCACAGGGTGAAATCCATCCCTGTGCACAGGTCTGGGCATTACTTATGTTTCACTTAACCATCCTACATGAACACTCAGCACCACGGGGACCTAAGTGAGATCTGAATGATATGTGTGTTTTGTGCTGGCCTTCTGCAAATGCACAAATTTCACCGAATGTTAAATAGCAAAATGTTGCCATTTCAAGCATTTTGGCAGCTATCTCAGAGAAATGGTCAAAGTGCCCCTCTGGCTAAACGCTACCATTTATGAGAAATTCCTAAATCCTGAGGGCCAGACCCACTCAAGAAACACAGACAGTGAAAGGAGCCTCTCTCCACATCGTTTTCTTTAGGCACAATAGACATCCTCATGCTCAGAGAGGGCAAGGACCCCATAATATCAGGGCTAATGCACTAGCTTGTGCAGAAGGACACAGGTGTCCTGTCAGCGCTCCTGGCCCAGCCAACAGAACTAGATATCAGTGGCCAGAGGTGCACGCAGCACCAGCTTTAAGCCTGGTGAAGTGGCTATGCTCCTTGGGAGTGCTCAGCACCACGGCATAGGCAAGTGTGTGCAGGCATAATGTCTCCTGGAGCTCCCCCTGGGGTAGTGAGGCCATGCACACTCCCCCCACTGCCATGAAGGACTGTACTTAATGCCAGAATTTAGCCATACAAGGGTGAAAGGTTACATCTCTCATAATGAAAATGCCAAAAAACTTGCCTGTATCCCCTTCTCTATCCGCAGCTGGCAGTCTATTTACAGTGGGGACAAATCTATCTTTTCACAACAGGGAAAACTTGAGACAACCCACACTATTTTGGGGTTACTTTTCCCTCATCAGTGAGAATGTTTTCTATGCAGTCCCCACCATGAATACTTACATTGCTTTACATTACACTACATCAACCGCAGACCATCTTTTATTTATTAAACTTCACTATCATGTAATTCATTAAGAGAGGTGGGAGTTGTGCATGCGGAGGGATGTTTGTAACAGCATCAGGTGTTTCCTACATCAAGGTTTAATTTAAGTATTACATGTAACATATTTGATCCTAAGCAGACTTAGACATCTGTATTCTTCAAAATTCTGGGCCTGATTCACCATTGTGTTAGCCCAGATTTCTATGGTGTTACACTGATATAAAACTAGAGTAATTCCAGCAGAAAATCAGGCCCTGTATTAGGCTGGGATGGTGCGTGCATGTTATTGTTTTGAGCTAAGAATGGTATTGTTCTGCTTTCACTGGGTGCTAGTGAAATATAAGGAGATTTTTCTAAAGAACAAAGAAACCAATTAAAAACTAAACTGAAACCAGATATTTATTCTATACTTCTATCTAGAAAACTTTAAGAGCTAGTTAGCATCATCAATATTTTGTGGAATTATTGTAGGGCTATAAAAGAATATATGAACAATATATTAATGCAAACAAACACATGAGGTTGGATATATGCTTCAATCGCTGATTCAGTTAATGCAAAGAATGTTGATTTTACTGTGGTGAGGATTGGAATGGAACATTCTCTGTTTTCTGGCTGTAGTTATTTGATAACACAGCAGAGGATGCTGTTTTATTTCCTGACTAACAGGCCTGTTTGCTTTCTCTAAAAATTATCACATCTTTCTGTGTGATACAGTACACGCTATCTCACTGTCTCTAAATCCTTACTGCAAACATTAGACACCTACACTCAGTAAGTCTACAGTATTGTGGAAACAGGAGACTTTGGATACAGAATTGTGCATGTATGTGTTAAATCCTTTTGGTTGCTCTTTTCAGAATACTCAAATTTATGTCAAGTAGTACAATGTCAGTGGCATTTTGAGAAATAAGACTTTTCATTTACTTTCAGAATTGCTGGTTTACACATTCTAAGTTTAATCAGAGAAACTTTGCTAGTTACCTCACAATATACACAGTGTTGCTTTAAAATGAGCCAATGAAAACACAATAGAATCTTCTCCCAGTGAAACCAGACACAGCGAATCTTCATTTACAGTGTAATAGAGTGACAATTCTAAAGTTTTTCTCAGTGCAGTGTAATGTACAAATTGCAATTCCACGTATATTCAATTTCTGCTGATAGTAAAGCTGTTCTGTGAAATGACTTCATTATAAGAAGGATCCACTATCTATGATGAGCTAATAACATGTCATATTCTGAGCACAAGAAATCTGGAATATGCCATCACCTTTAAATAATTTTTTGAAAGAATAATATCTGCATGGGCTTTACACAGTAAATCTGTTCCTCTCTGAGCAGTGTGATAATGTAACCCAGTGATATATAGTAGTAATCTAGGGCATTCACAGAGAAAACACACATACTATCAAAACTACTTACCCTGATATTATGCTAGCTGGTGCAATAATTTCACGGGAATTCACAGGGGGAGGAAATTCAGTATTCACAACAAATAATTTTACAGTAGGATTTGCAGCTCCTGCCTAAAAAAGAATAAAACGTTTCACAGTACTTTTGAAGACAATAAATACTTTCTAAGTGAAAACAACTCTTGAAATTAGGGAAGACAGCAAAGAAGCTGTAAAGTGCAACAACAGTACCATGTATGTTAGACTGTGTGAAGAAACACAATTCTGTTCAGATGGGCACATACACTTATCTTTTTCATTAAGAGATTAGCCACATAGTTCTAATAAAAACATACCTCGTCATTTATAAAAATAAACATCCATAATTGTGTTTGATATATTTTGTCTTCATTTACTATATTTGCTAATATACCATAACTTCTGCTCTCCAGCAATGGATTATATTCAATCCCACTACCACCCTTTGCCACGGATTCAGGAAGTCTGACATCTAACAGTAATATATTTCCTGAGCAGATGCCCTCTCCTTTAAGAGAAGTCAGTACCATCCCTTTCAGGTCATTGATTCCTCTACAAATGACAATCACCCAGAAATGCCAGTAATTGGAGTTAAAAACTCACAGCTGATCCTTCTTAAGACCAGCAATTTTCCATGCTAAGAGGGACACATACTTCTGAGGAGTTCAGTGAAGAAACAAACAAATCCACTACCTGGTGTCCCTTGGTGAGACCTTTATCCAGCAAAAACATTGCCAGTATCTCCTTATTTGGTCACAAAGCCCACAACAAATGAGAAATTAAAACAATCAGTCAATCTCCTGGGAGCCATTGACTGAAACATCCCTAAACATGACACGATGATTTCCCTGGAGATGGTGCTTTTTATGGTACCACTGAAATGTTCCTGATTCTCACACACCCCTCTTCCTCTCCCGGCCTCCCAGTCAGAAACATTTGCTTTGAGATTTGTGGACAGAAAGTGCTATGTAAATGCAAACCTTATTCCACAGCTGCTGAGTTTAGCTTATTAACGGCCATATTCAAGTTGGGATCCCTGATGCTATTAGTCAACTATCCTGCTGTTACCAGCTGGACCACTGTCAACATCACCAAATGAAGTTCGACCAGCTTTTCTTCTGTGTATGTGCTTCTCTGATTCATTACACCTTGCTATCCTTCATTCAGTTTCCTCCATTCACTCTGCTACCTAAGGGACAAATTCTCCTTACGTTGTGGGCATACGGTGGCCATCTGGCAGTGGAACTGGTGGAAGGAAGCACTGCGCTCTGAGAGCTCCACCCACGGTATCAAGGATAGAAGGGCATAGGTGTGGACAGTGAATCTGTGACTATGAAACACGCTGGCCAATATTACCCCTCCTTCCTCTATGGAAGGCACACATCACCCTAGGGGCTGGGGCTGTAGCGCTGGAAAGGTTCTGTGGCCTGCAGGAGAGAATTCTGTGAAATTAAAGCCCATGCAACACCCTTATGCATAGTGCCAGATAACAGCATGCCTCACTATCTGCAAGACTGCTTGTCATCCCTTCAGTGGTTCTGGAGAAATAACAAAACCTTAAATCAGACTTTTTCCCCCTGAAGATAATAAAAATACATTAACATTGCCAGATGCTGTTGACTTCAGTAAGAGTAATCACAGCAAGCTGTTGAGGAGAGACAGACAATATTTTCATTAGCAGGAAGTGATTAAATGATTAAGAGAATAGTCCCAAACTGCTGAACAACCATGTTTAATAAATAACACAGACCTTGGGATATGGAAGTCTAATGGTCTTTGGATACTGCAGCGTGTCTTCTGCATAAAAGGAATACTCCATAACAGGAACTTCTGTATCATTAAACTCTGCATATGCTAAAAAACTGGCATTTGGAGACCACCACAGAGCAGAATGGGTGCCAAACATTTCCTCTGAAAGAGATGCAAAGGCGTTCTTTTGAAGTAATAGCTGCTAAATTGGCTTCTGCATCTGAATTATTGTTCTAATTTACTTTGCACAGATTTATGCTGAAGTTCAGCTACTGAAGTACAGACTATTTGCCTTTTGCCTGGGTTCTAGAATGACATAGTAAGTGAATGCTTACAACACATAGCCTTTTATAGTTATACTTCCTGAATCTGGCTGCAATAATAAAAAAAAATCTGTACTGGGTGCTAGACCTGACATCTATCACATACTCCCCTTACAAAATAAATGAATTTTAAAATAACATAAAACCTTTATCACTTTATGATGTATAAAATTCCCAAATTAGGTTTGAATCTTATAACCAACTTATCTGGAAGTAAAGCAGATCTATTGCCAAATCTAAGAGTGGAAGGTAAAGCCAGACATTTAAAAATTTGGCATACATTCCTGTTTTAACCTATGCACACAGAAAACAAATATGAATTCTGCAGAGATTTACCATCATGGACCTCACTGGTTTGACTTTAATGGAATTGCACAGGGTAGAATTTGGCCCAGTATATCCAGACAGCCAGTGAATGGAATGGCCATAACTAAAACCAAGCACATGTGGCCTCACTAAATGCTAAACTATTAATACAGTATTTCCCAAACTTTTGAAAGCCGAGCTCCACTTAAGGAAAATGAAACCAGCTGTGCCCCCTTGTAACCTCATGTGGTGTGAAAGGCCTACACACCTTAATTTATAAATCTTCCATGATCTCCCAGTTTATCCTTCAAACCTACTCCACCTATATCTTGCAAAACACTGGAGTAAATCTTCATAACAGAATTCCTCTCCTTTCCAAGACTCTTTGATTTACAGCAAAACAGTTAACAATGTTGACATTTTAAGTATTCTTGGCATGCATACAAGTCACTACTCACTGAAGTGAAGGGGAAGTTCACACTTCACAGCTATTATTTCAGGCTTTCTACAAATTCAGGCAGTTGTCTCTGCATTGATTACATTCATGTTTTGAAGATTCTCTTCATAAGGATAATGGATAGAGACTGATTTTTTTTTAAATGAAAGCTGAGACTATGGGAACAATTCACAGGTCTAGCTCTATCCCTATACCACCCCTGGGGTAGAGGCAGAGCAAGCAAAATATTTTGGAAAACACTGCATTAATTAAATTACTATATTTTAACAAGTAGGTTTTTCATTTACAAGAATACCAAGCTTTTTTTATAGAACTTTTCATCCATAGTTGTCAAAGTGCTTTGCTTCCATTTTGCAGATGGAGAAACTGAAGCACAGAGTAGGGAAGTGACTTGACCAAGGTCACCCAGCAGTCCAATGGCAGATCTGGGAATAGAACTCATAAGGCCCTATTCCCAGTTCAGTGCTCTATCCACTAGGCAACACTGCCTCCATGTTAGCCTGGTCCAAAGGATAATGCACTGGCCTCAAAAGCACAAGACCAGGGTTCTATGCCTAGATATACCACTGACCTGCCATGTGACATTAATCAAGTCATTTCACATCTTTGTGCCTCTGTTTCCCCATTTGCAAAACGGATATCATGATACCCACTTTCCTTTTTAAAGCATTTTGATTTCTGTGGCTGACAAGTTCTATACAGTATAAGCTAGGTGGTGATACCATTTAAGATGCTCTCTTTCCTCCATGTATTTATTGTTACATATTTTAAACAGACTAACAAATAAGTTTCTACATTTTCTTGTAAGGTAAAATATGTAGGTAATTACCTTCATATACCCAGTCAGCTATTCCATTAAAAATTTTATTTTCTTCTCCATTTGTGGTGATCTGCACACTCGACACACCTGGTGATTCTTTTATGTAAATGTTATTATTCCAAACATATGCCTGTAAATAAAACCTCAAAAACTTAGTTATTACAATAGTTACTGTTCGAATGCAATGCTAGAACAAGTCACAGAGTTCCTTCCTATTCCCTTCGCATGGGAAGGCCCATGACACAGCGAACAAGAATGCACAAAGGCTACTTAGCTGGTTAGCTTGTCATGGGAGCAAGTATCTCCAGTACAGGGTAGGGAATCCACAGACCAACACACCGTGGAAGGAATTCATTATAGACCACAGCTGCTATGACAGCTTAGAGGCCAGGGACAGTAGCTGCAGTCTTTGGACAATGGCTTTACATTCTGTGTTTTGATTTGGGGTCAGGGAGGATTCTGTCCCCCTAACACTTGTATAGCCCCCACCTCCAATTAAAGATCATTTACTCAGGCTTTACTCAGAGGATGAGAATTTGACCCTGAGAAAGCACACAGTTCATTGGCAAGCAATATTGCTGGAGTGGGATATTATTTTCTGCTGTTTTGTAGCAAGGTCTTCTATGTGACTGTATAGATGGGCCCAAAGCCTCCACTATTTACAGAAATATTGCTCAGAAAAATCATGAGGGCATTGCAATGCTTTCAACAGCAACAAGAATTTTAAAGGAACTATTTGACCTTTTTCTCCAGCAGTGGAAAAACACCATCATCACAAATCCGTGCTAAAATGTGGGCATCACCCCTCTATGATGATATCCATACTGTGGTTGTGATGCTAGAAGACTAGATGCCAACTCATGCCAAAGCCCCAGGCCTCCCTGAAAACTTACAAAAGCGGAACTGGAAGCCAGGCCAATTCACTTGTGTATTTATGTAGATCAAAGTGATTGTTAAATGTATTAGAACGTAGTTAGTGTTTAAACTTCAGAAAAATGAATGGGATGCTGCATGCTTTGTTTTCTCTTATCTGTATCTTCTTATAATGTAATAGCAAACATTTACATTGCGTATACCCCTGTAACTAAATAACCCCTCAAATGAGAAAGAAGCCTTGTGGAATGCAAATGAAGAACTTTAACAGAAAAATACTAATTTCAAAGCAAGTGGTCTTTGTGTGTGATGATTGGAGATCAAAGACTAAATGAATTCCTCACTCTCCATCATCAAAGAAAAAACCCACACAGGTAGTGACCCTGTCAGCTAGCTTTCTGTGAGAAGAAGCTAGAAGTATGGACACAGGGGAAAATTCTTCACCTCTGAACTGTTTGGATTCCAACAGGGCAGAATAACTGAACGAGAAGACAGAGATCTCCATAGTTACTATAGATAGCCCTGAGAGACTTTGGGGAAACCGGTAGATTACTATATCTCTCCTACCATTTCAAATTATAGACTGCAAACAGAGGTGAAAGTAAGCCGGTACGCCCCAGTTCGGTGTACCGGCAAGAGCCTGTGTGCCGTACTGGGGCGGATCGGCTTCCCCAGGTGGCAATTTAAAGGGCCTGGGGCTCCCAGCAGCACCCCAGGCAAAGCAGTGGAAGCAGTGGCGGGGCTCGTGCGGCGATTTAAAGGGCCCAGGGCTCCTGCCGCAGCTACCAACCCTGGCCTTTTAAATAGCCACCAAAGCCCCGCCGCCACTACCCCAGGGCTCCGCAGGCTCTGGGGAAGATTTAATGGACCTGGGGTGGTGGCGGCAACCAGAGCCCCAGACCCTTTAAATTGCCGCCCGAGCCCTGCTCCTGGAGCCCCAGGAGTCGCGGCGGCAATCTAAAGGGCCCGGGGCTCCACTGCGGTAGCAGTGCCTGGGAGCCCCTGGCCCTTTAAATTGCCGCCGGAGCCCCCGGCTGCCACTGCTACCCCAGGGCTCCAGCAGCGGGGCTCGGGTGGCGATTTAAAGGGCCCTGGGCTCCCGCTACCCTCTGGAGCCCTTTAAGTCGTCACCCGAGCCCCGCTGCTGGAGCCCTGGGGTAGCGGCAGCGGGACTCCGGCAGTAATTTAAAGGGCCAGGGGCTCCCAGCTGCCGCTACCACAGCGGAGCCCCGTGCCCTTTAAAGCTCCGCCAGAGCCCAGGGTTAGCAGTGGCAGCCGGAAGCCCCCGGGGCTCCGATGGTTATTTAAAGGGCCTGGGGTTCCGCTGCGGTAGCGGCAATTGGAGCCCCAGGCCCTTTAAATCACCCCTGAGCCCCAGGGCTCCCAGCTGCCTCTGCAGCTGGTAGCTCTGGGGTGATTTAAAAGGCCCAGGGCTCCCAGCTGCTGCTACCACAGTCCCAGCCCGGGGCCCTTTAAATCAAGGTTTAAAGGGCTCGGGGATGTAAAGGTACCACCTCTTCTGGTAGAGGCCCCGCCTCTTCCGGTTGAGGCCCCGCCCCCTTCTAAGGGCTCCAGAGTACCGGTAAGTCCTTTAAGTTACTTTCACCCCGACTGCAACTCATCTGTATATATAACTGGCTTATCCTCTCTATCACTCTCATTTCTTTTTCCTAGTTAGTTAGTGTACAATAGAATTGGCTACCAGTGTTGTCTTTGGTGCGAGATCTAGGATGCAAATTGACATGGGTGAGTGACTGGGGTATGAGGACTGGGTGTAACCTGAATATGTTTTCATTTTTGGTGTGACAATCTATCACATTGTCCAGCTTGCCTGGGTGACAAAACAGACTGGCGTGTCTACGGGGACTGTCTGTGACTCCATTATCAGACTCCTGTAATACTTCAGGAGTTCACATTTGTTGCTGGCTTGGTGAAATCTAATTATAGAACATACCACAAGTTTGGAGTATCTGCCCTGCTTTTGACAGTCTGCCCTGGGATAGGCTCTCATGGTCATGAGCCACTTCAGATAGTGTGACAGTGGTATTGGAAATGCACAGCAGAAATTTTATTACACTTATATTTACTAACCAGTTTGTGACCAACAGGTGACCAGGATATGTACTGGGTATTATTAGGCAGTAGATTCTCAGTTACTAAGGAACTAGGGGAAAACATAACAAAAAGAGTATAAGAAAGACAAATCAGTGGAATGTCATTTCATTGCAAAGTGGCTTCATACTATATGAATTTTCTGTAATAGCTACTGACCTTGTATTTAAATCATAGATGTGGTATGAAGCCGTGTAAGAATGCCTCCAGAGCTGCAAGAGAATAATTTTTATATTGAGTAACTAGATCACCATGACTGACTTTAGGAGTCCTGTAAATGTGTTATGAGTTACTGGCAATAATATCTGACACCTCCTCAGACTCCCATTTGGGAGGGGTGAACACAACCAACAGGCATTGGTGACTACCAATGGGCCAGACTGTCCTCACTCACGGAAAAGGCAGGAGAGGCTGTGGAAAGAAAACTCTGCAAGCTTCATCTTGAGCTTTCCTTAAACCATCCTCTCTGGTGGGAGCTGCCCAGATACCAAAGTGATGACCATTGATTAAGATCAGAGATAGAGAGATCTAGGGAACTGCAGTTTAGGCAAGGCATGATTGCTTCCAACACTAGAGGTCTGTAGCAAAACTGAAGCAAGTCTTCAATGCAGAGACTGGAGCAGCCCTGCAGCTTCCCTGAGTCCCCTCCCACTATCTGACTGGTACCTCTGCTGTTTCTCTGGCACTCGTCCTTCAATGCCATGCTACTTCACTAAGCATTCAGCTGTTTCATGGTCCATCTGCCTCCCAGGAATGACTTGTGTAGCAGTTCAACGAGGAAGAGGTAACAGTTCCAAGTTGTTATATTTCCCACCTAGATTTTCATAGAAATCCATCCCATCCCTCACTTCTGCCAGTTGCAGTCTGCAGAGATCTAGCTTCATTTAGTTCCCGTGGGGGTGTCTGAATAGGGTGAGGGAACAGGATGGTATATGGGGCTCAAGGGATCCTATCTGGGATCCCCATGTACCATCTTATTCCCTCACCCTACACAGGGATCCTGTCTGGCAGGATATCAAAGTAGGTGGCCAATAGATCTGATCCAGCATGACAGTTCTTATGCTCCATCCAACACTGCTATTAAATAATACATTTATGGTTATAGAGTAACAGCCATGTTAGTCTGTATTCGCAAAAAGAAAAGGAGTACTTGTGGCACCTTAGAGACTAACCAATTTATTTGAGCATAAGCTTCCGATGAAGTGAGCTGTAGCTCACGAAAGCTTATGCTCAGATAAATTGGTTAGTCTCTAAGGTGCCACAAGTACTCCTTTACTTTTATGGTTATGTTGTTTTTCCAGTAAAACAAAAGAAAACTGTAGTTATTTACAAAATCAATATGCTACAATACACTCTATAATGTTTAATAATTGTTCTATAGCAGCAGACTATTCAATCATTTACTCCTTATGAGTTCTCATTCAGTCAAAAGTTTTTTTCTAACTTTACCTACTCGCGTGTCTTGATGCTTACTGGCCACATGGCTATTATATAATAGATGTTCATGTCCTCATGATTTATTGATTTATGTTAACTTTTATAACCAAAAAACCTCTAATTTCTCTATTCCAGAAGCTCATCTTTTAATCCTTTAACAATCTGACCACTGAGAGTTTTGCATCATGTCAACCCTTACAATTCTGGCATTTTCTAATCTCTTCAGGACTGATTTCACTGTATCTCTGTGATTCATTTGAAGTGATTAAATTCTACAGTGATAGGTACCATAAAAATGCTGATTAGATCAATGGATGAATCAGAGATTACCAGACTAAACTAACAGAGCTATAATCAAACGAATGCTGAGCAGATATTATTAAAACATATACAGTACTAAGTAGAGATAGGTCCCGAAGAAAAACCATGTAACCAAAGACCACTGAAATTTGGGCGGAAAAGGTGGTTTGAAAACTGCATCCTGTTTTTGTGCTTCAGACCTAACTCTAATATGAGCTAAACATTCATTTTATCGCCACTCTGGGAAATGCCAGCATTGTAAGGGTTAATATGATGCATACCTTTCAATGGCCCTATCGTACAAGAATTTAAAGACTAGCTTCTGGTATACAGAAGTTAACTTTTATGACAACAGAAAACAAAAACAGCACACATCAATAAATCATGAATACATGGTACTTCTAATGTGATTACTAAGCAATGAGGCATGTTATGACGATTAATACTGCAGAAAAAAAATAGTGAAAAGTTAAATTTTAATGTACAACTGGAAAGGAAGCATAGAAATACAGGATTCTGGTAAAAAGAAAACTGCATTGAATAATTGTCTGGATTTTCATGTGTTTAAGAATACCAGAGAAGTAAAATCCCTAGCAAGATAGTTCATGTCTGGTTAAAGTATTTTTCCCCACATGAAAGTTTATTAAGTATTGAGTCATAGTCATAAAAGTGTAAGAACAGATGATTGTTTGCAGAGATTTGCAGTTTGTACTCTATAAAGGACATTCATTGTTCAGAAATTCAGACCACGTAGAAAGAGCTCTGTGAGAAAATCATCTACTATTTGCATACTGTGTAATTTACCATTCACTGAGTCCTTCAGAATACAGGCATGTCTTTACATTTTTTTTTTTTTTTTTGTCAGCCAGCACACACATTATGGGACAGATTCTCCACCCCAATATGTTCCCTTGGTGCTGCTCAGGTGAAACCTTCCCATAAGCTTCCTGCAGAGGAAGCCCACAGTGTGGGGGAGTCCTCAGAGGCATAGAGCTAGTGTAGGGACATGTTAGGTGATGCGGAAGGGGTTGGCAAGGAGGCTGACTGGAGAGAAATGCATTCCATCTATCACAAACTGACATATATTCCTTCAGGAACCATAATCAGAGGGTGCAAAATGGCTGTTCTAATCCACGCCAGGGTAGGGGGCAAAGAATGGCTCCCTCACCTTCTGAGTCCAGCTTCTGCTGAAAATCTGTCTCTGTCCCTTTACATTATTTTACACACACACACACACACACACACACACACACACACACACCCTACCTTACATTAAAGAAATATCATTAGTGTTGCAAAACTAAGCACTCAAAATTTAGGAAATGTCAGAACTCGGGCTGCCTGTGCAAGAGAAGGTTACTTACCTGGTGCAGTAACTGAGGTTCTTCGAGATGTGTGTCCCCGTGGGTGCTCCACTCCAGGTGATGCCCCTTTGCTCGGAGAGATTTGCAGCACTGCCCGTATGGGTAGTGCAGTGCCTGCCTCACGCGCCGTTGGTGCTTCATCTAGCACACGCACGACCCAGACTCCTCCGTTCCTTCTCTACCGCAGAGTCTGTTTTAAACTCGAAGTAGAGGGGAGGAGGGTGGGTAGTGAAGCACCCACAGGGGGACACATCTCAAAGAGCCTCAGTTACTGTGCAAGGTGAATAACCTTTTCTTCTTGTTTGAGAGATGTCGCTGTGGGTGCTCCACTCCGGGTGACTGTATAGCAGTGCCCTCCTAGCACGATAGGGGCTTCGGAGTTGATAGGATAAGTGATGATAATACAGCTCGGCCCAGCCAAATATCTGCCTTGTGTGACTGCATAATGTTTGGCCAAGGTGTGTTCTTTGCATATGTCTATAAGGGAAACATTGTTTAGAAATGCTACTGATGCAAATATGGATCTAGTAGAGTGCATCCTGGTCCCCACTGGAGGTTGAGTGCCTTTTAATTGATAACAGAGAGCCTCTGAGTGGATATGGCGGTACCCTTAGACCATTCTGCCATGGATATGAATAGTTCTGGTGAAACTCTAAATGACTTGGTTCTGTACGAGTAGAAGGCTAGTGCTCGTCTAACGCCTATGGTGTGCATCATAGCTTCAAATACATTGTCTTGGCCATGTGTGGTCTATTAGGATGACTCTGGCTTTGTCTGTCCTTCTACCGTATTACTCTGGGTAGAAGTAAAGGTATTGACGGGAATGCATAGAAGAGGTCTGTGTTCCACGTGGTCAGAAATGCGTCCCCCATTGATCGCCTTCCCAGACCTGCTCTGGAGCAGAATCTCGGACACTTGGTGTTGCAGGCATTCACAAATAGATCTATTTGCAGGTGGCCCCATTTTCAGAATACACATTCCAGTATCATGTCATTTAACTCCCATTCGTGGTCTGGGGAAAATGTCTGTTGAGTTCATCTGCCATGGTGTTCTGGCATCCAGGTAGGTAGAAAACTGTGATGTGGATATTGTTTTGGATTCACGAATTCCAGAGTCTCATAGCCTCAGTACACAGTGAGTATGATCGGGCTCCCTCTTGGCTTGTTTATACAGAACATGCAAGTAATGTTGTTGGTCATTACTCTTATGTTCTGGTTCTTTATGAATGGTAGGAAGTGGACACAGGCATTGCAGACGGCATGACGTTCTAGCAGGTTTATGTGTAGCCTTGTCTCAGCTGTGGACCATAATCCCTGAATTGTGCGATGTTGCATGTGTGCTCCCCACCCTATGAGGGAGGTATCCACTGTGATCATCTGTGATGGAGAATCTTGTGTAAATGGGATTCCCAAGCACTGGTTGTGTGGTTAGGTCCATCACGTCAGTGAGTCCTTAACCTTGGGGGACATTGTTAATCGTATGTTTAACCTGTGCTTGTTTGGTCTGTAGACAATTGCTAGCCATCCTTGCAGGCAACGCATGTGCAGGCGAGCATGTTTGACCACAAACGTGCACATTGCCATTTGACCGAAAAGTTGTAGGCATATGTGGGCTGTGACCAGTTGGCTGTTCCGCACTGTGGATATGAATGTCTTTATCGTGTCGAATCTGTCTCGTAGAAGTGACACTTTCGCTGCCACCGAGTCGAGATAAGCACTGATGAATTCTAACTGTTGAGCTGGTTCTATTGTTGGGTTATTTTCATTAATTTGTAAACTGAGACTCTGGAAGCAATCTATTGGGGTTTGGGTAGAGCGAATGGCATCTGATCGGGTATGTGACTTCAAGAGAGAGTTGTCCAGGTAAGGGAATATTATTATTTCTTGTTTTCTCAGGTGCGCCGCTACTACCAAGAGGCTCTTTGAGAAAACATGAGGTGCTGTTGAGACGCCGAAAGGTAAAAGCTTGCATTGATAGTGTTCTGTGTCCAAAGTAAATCTCAGAAAACACCTGTGGGTGGGGTGTATCATAACACGAAAATAAACATCCTGCAGGTCTAGGGCTGAAAACCAGTATCCCTGCTCCAGCGCTGGTATTATTGTTGTTAAGGTGACCATCTTGAACAGTTGCTTTCTCATGAACTTGTTCAGTTGCCTGAGGTCAAGGATAGGTCACCATGCCCCATTTTTCTTTTGTGTTAAAAAGTAGTGGGAATAAAGCCCCTTCCCCTTATGTTGCATGGGAACAGTTTCCACTGCCCCTAATTGGAGATGATGATCTAACTCTTGGCATAGCAAATGTTCATGAGAGTGGTCCCTGATGAGGGACAGAGAGTGGTGGTGGCTGGGGTGGGGGTACAGGCAGGAAAGGAATCGTGTAGCCTGTATGTATGTCTTTCACGGCCCATTTGTCCATGGTAATGGCAGCCCATTCCAGGTGGAATGGGAGCAAACGGTGTCCAAATAGATGGATGGATTGTATAAGCGCTGGAATGTGGGAGTGGTTTTCCAGACCCTCGACCAAGCCTTCAAACGTGTTGCTTAGAGGAAGGAGGTTGAGACGCCGCTGGTTCTGGAGGTAAGCATCATTGTGGTCTCTGTATTTGTCATTGTTTATGTAGTTGTTCATACGGCCTCTGGTGTTGCTGTGTGTATGCTGAGTATTCCTCTGATATGGTTGATACCATATTGTCTCCTTTTTGTGGCAGGTGTATGAATGCCAAGGGACTGGAGAGTTGCCTGCGAGTCCTTCATAGTGTGCAGTACCTCATTGGTTTCGGCTGCAAACAGTTTTTCTCTGGGAGAAAAGAAGGGGAGATCTTTGACTGTATTCTGTATTTCCCATGGGAATGCTGAGGAGTTAAACCACAAGGCTCGTCACATGACCACAGCTACAGTGGTGGACCTGGCGACCATGTCAGCAACGTCTAGTGAGGCCTGTAGAGCCATGTGTGCAATCCTTTGTCCTTTGGAGACCAGTAATTTAAATTGTTGTCTCTCTTCCTCTGTAATCTCATTAATAAAGTTCATAAACTTTCCATAGTTTCTGTCGTCATATTTGGCAAGTAGTGCCACGTAATTTGCCATTTTGAATTGAAGCTTGGAGGAAGAATGTACTTTGCAGCCGAATAGGTCCAACCTCTTACTTTCTTTATCAAGGGCATAGACCAAAAGTGCTGTTTGCTCCTCTGGTTGGCCGCTTCCACTACCAGCAAGTTGGGGGCCAGGTGTGTGAATTAAAATTCTGATCCCTTCGAAGGAACATAATATTTTCTGTCCGCCCTTTTGCACATTGGAGATATGGTGGCTGGAGTTTGCCGTATCGTCTTGGTGGGCTCCATGATAGCCCCGTTGATTGGCAATGCTATCTTTGAGGAGGAAGATGTCTGCAAAATATCCGTTAGCTGATGCTCAGTTTCCAGCACTTCCTCCAGAGCAATTTTGAGCTTATTGGCCACTCTTCTGAATAAATCTCAGAAGTGGGTAAAGTCATCTGCGGTGATTGGGGGTGCAGGCACAATAGCCTTGTCCAGTGAGGTGGATGAATTGTTGTTGGCTGGAGAGATGTCAGGAGCCGTGTCCTCTTCCTACTCTGCGATAGGTTCATCTCTTGTCTTGGTCACTACGGTCTCTGAGGGTAGAGGTGGGGAATCTGGTACCTTCCCTATGTGGGCTGGGTATCTACCCAGCTGTAGTGCCTTCTTGAAGACCCCAAGGGATTCAAGTATGGCCAGTGACCAGGGAAGGGCATGGGTAGTCCCATCCATGGGTGCACCATGGTGGCATGTCGTACACATATGTGGACCGTGATCGTAGTGATCCAGTAGCCATAGGTGTCCTGATTGGGGAGGAATGGTGAGGGGAGAATATCCCTTCAACCTCCTCATCGTCATCACTCGATAACCGTGATGCTATCGGAGATAACTGTTGCTGTGGTACCACTTACCCCGGTGAGCCATCAGTGCCTAAGAGAGGGGACTCTGGGGTGGAGGAGACCAACAGATCCTTCTGGTGAAGAAAGTAGCATGGCACCAAGAGCCTTGGTGCCGAAGACTGAGGTGCCAATTGCGTCTGGAGTGCGGTGTGCTAAGCCGGTGCCAGAGCAGTCAATGCCAGAGCCATTGCGCTAGCAGCATGAGGCTGCGGCCTGGAAATAGGGGTGGTTGTTGGTGTCATCTCCTTTAACGCTGTTGACGGAGTCGTGGTGGAGACGAGCAGCTTAGAGCCCTTCGTTTCTGCACTGGAGCGCTGGATTCCAGCAGCAACCGCCGAGCGGACAGTGCTGGAGGTCCCCAGAGTGTGATAGGTGCTGAGCCGTGGTACAGCCAGCACCGATGAGAGCAATATGGGTCTGCTCTCTATGAGGCAAAGAGGATGGCTAGGTTTTTTTTCCAGATTTTTTGGTCTTTGGGAATGTCGGCAGTGAATAAACTGGTGACCTATGCCGGAAAGAGATACATCCCTGGGTTGGAGGCTGGTCTTAATGACTTAAGTTCTCCATTAAGATGAGTTTCAGTCTCAAATCTCTATCCCTGCATGCCCTGGCTTTCTGTTTGTTACAATGTGTCCATCTGACACAGGCATCGCCTCTCTGCAAGTTGTGCATCTTTTAAATCCTGGTGAACCAGGCATTTTTCTAACCTAATACTAACTGTACTAAGGGATGGGGAAATATTTTTTTTTCCTGGTAGGGGACGTAACTCTAATAATTGAAACTTAATGTATCTAAACTATCCAAACTCACTAATTTATCTAAACTTATCTAGTAGACACGAAGGTTTTCAACAGGACTGCTGAGCTCCATCTCAGGCCGGGGATGGTTGAGAAGGAACCGCAGAGTCCGTGTTGCACATGCACTCAATGAAGCGCCAACGGTGCACAAGGCAGGTACCACGACCCCTACTGCTGCAAAACTCTCTGAGCAAAGGCACAGGGATACACCATCATCTGGAGTGGAGTACTCACATGGACATCTCTCGAAGAAGAACTTTAATTTTGTCCCTTTGTGTGTGCATTACAATACAGTCTTGAATTGCATGTTCACACACTATTTTTTCCACATTCTGTGCAAAGTAAGGACAGTGCTCACTTAATGAGCAGCTATTCGATATTTTGTTTTCTCTTCATTGTTCAATGTGTGACTACATGCCTTATTTTTGGCACTCTCTTCAAACCCTATTCTGAAGTATTAATTTCTTCAAGTTATCTTCTGAAGTATTAATTTCTTCATGTCATTTCAGAAGTATTAATTTCTTCATGTTATTTTCTATGGTGATCATCACTATAGTGTCTGAGTGCTTCATAATAGAGCTGTCGATTAACCACAGTTAACTCACGCGATTAACTCAAAAAAATTAATCATGATTAAAAAAATTAATCACAGGTTTAATCGCACTGTTAAAGAGTAGAATACCAATAGAAATGTATTAAATATTTTGGATGTTTTTCTACATTTTCGAACATATTGTAGTCTGAGTTGTAATTAAAATCAAAGTGTATATTATTTTTTTATTACAAATATTTGCACTGTAAAAATGGTAAAAGAAATTGTATTTTTCAATTGACCTCATACAAGTACTGTAGTGCAATCTCTGTCGTGAAAGCACAACTTACAAATTTAGATTTTTTGTTATTGCATAACTGTCCTCAAAAACAAAACAATGTAAAACTTCAGAACCTATATGTCCACTCAGTCCTACTTCTTGTTCAGGCAATCACTAAGACAAACAAGTTTGTTTACATTTACAGGAGATAACGGTGCCTGCTTCTTATTCACGATGTCACCAGAAAGTGAGAACAGGCATTTGCATGGCACTTTTGTAGCCAGCATTGCAAGGTATTTACTTGCCAGATATGCTAAACATCCATAGGCCCCTTCGTGCTTCAGCCACTCTTCCAGAGGACATGCTTCTATGCTGATGATGCTCATTAAAAAAATAATGTGTTAATTAAATTTGTGACTGAACTCCTTGGGGGAGAATTGTATGTCCCCTGCTCTGTTTTACCCACATGCTGCCATATATTTCCTGTTATAGCAGTCTTGGATGATGACCCCGCACATATTGTTTATTTTAAGACCACTTTCACTGCAGATTTGACAAAACACAAAGAAGGTACCAATGTGAGATTTCTAAAGATAGCAACAGCACTCAACACAGGTTTAAGAATCTGAAGTGCCTTCCAAAACCTGAGTGGGACAAGGTGTGGAGCATGTTTTCAGAAGTCTTAAAAGAGCAACACTCCAATGAGGAAACAACAGAACCCGAACCACCAAAAAAGAAAATCAACCTTCTGCTGGTGGCATCTGACTCAGATAATGAAAATGAACATGCGTCAGGCCACACTGCTTTGGATTGTTATTGAGCAGAACCAGTCATCAGCATGGACACATCTCCCCTGGAATGGTGGTTGAAGCATGGAGGGACATATCAGCAAGGGGGTTCACTGAAAGCATGGCAAGATAGGCTCCGTCATCGGATTTCTACTGTCTAGCCCCAGCCCAACCTAGAGCAGCCATTACAGGAAAAGTCCAGCTTCACCCCTGATGTCTTGGGCTGGAGGTGACATGTTCAGTCACTCTGTGGGGATGGCGCATGTGCAGTCTAATCAACACGAAGAACTCCGAGAGGCTCGCACATTCTGAGTGAAAGAATGGACTCTTCAGAGATTTTAGCCGCTAAAACCTAAGCGGTCTCTTAAGCATGTGCAACCTGCAATTTTTCAAAGGCTTATAACTTGGCCAAATTTGGGTGCAATTTCACAGCAACAGAAAAAGGCACATTCCTGACACAAAGGCCACCCCCATGCCAAATTTCAAATCTTTGCTCCAAAGCACAGGGGTGCTAGCATTTCTGAAAGAAAAGGTCATCAGAATTTCTTTTAACATTGGCAAAACAGACTTCTCCCTGATCTTATTCTCAGAAATGGGAGAACCATTTTGGCTGAAATTTTTCAGAACTGAGCCTGAAGCAGACACTTGGCATGGAAATCTTCAGCTAAAACTGTAAAGTTTGGCGAAGTTATAAGCAACTGAAAACTGGGTCTTACAGTGGCAAGTGTTGGACAACTTTAATAGGTGGTGCTACCAGCCCTGCCTATCGTATCTGTCTGCAGCAACCAAAAGTTTAAAATGAATTCAAATTTTCCTTTCCCTTCTCTCTTTTTCTCTTAGTGCTTCTATAAAATACAATAGGCATGAAAAAAGAAAAAGCATGCTAGTACCTTCACATAGTTGTATTGAAGAAGAGCAAATTTTTGGTCAGGAGATAAAATAGCTGTGGTCGCTCCATATGTGGCCTATCAACAAAAGGGAAGAGAAAAAACATCACACATTGATTACATAGAGAAACATGCAGCAGTACTTTCTCCAAAGTCTGAGATGTACAGTAGGTGAGCAAACATACTAATGTGCTATTTTTCAGAATTTCTGCGAGTGTTTGATCCTCAGCATTTACAAGCACGATGTCGTTGTCAGCGGTTTTGTGCAGGTATTGATTTCCTAAAGGAACAAGAGAAATGTCATTAGGCAACAATAAATGAAAATGTTTCTTAACATTTATGATTTTCCATCTAATATTATAAAGCTGACTATATAAAACAGAACTCATTCAAAACTCTGGGCCTTTATGTAGTGGGAAGGGGCACAAGCCACAAAAGCCAGTAAGAAGTGCAGTCCCTATGTTCGGAGGAGCACAGGGTCTGCTCCCACCTTACTCCCCTGGGGAAACCATGACACCAAAAGGGAAAAGGAACCTTGATCTGTCTCCTCCGGTTCCCCACACTGACCCACGGAGTAGGATGGATGCACAGGGAGGCGTGTGTTATTCCCCATAGAAGGGTGAAGCAGATGATGTGCTCTTCTGGCATCCAGGGGTAGATGTACCTCCACATCATCAGCAACACAGAGACATGCCTGAAGGGTGCAATCAAGCCCTATGTTTTCAATTATTTTCATTCTGCTTTCAGTATTATTGGCATCATTCTACTAAAGCAACCTAAAAAACATTCAGACTTTTCCCCTACATAGCAGCTACCTCTGAGCAGTTAGGTAAGTACAGCCTGCCCTTAACATAAACATCAAATATCAGAGGTAGGCAGAGATAACATTCAATCAACACAGACCAGTTACCTGAAATCCATTGTAAATTATATGTTTTGTATCTAATGTCACCATTTAAATAATCCTGTAAGGTAAACGGTCTACGTGGGTCAGACGTGATATCTTCAGCTGGAAGAAAGAAAAGGAAGATGTGGATACTGCTGTGACCTACCCAGCCAAAGCTAGAAATAGGTGGGTCTTTGCTACAGGTATAATAACATATTAACCATCCTTGTGTAAAATCCTAGTGGAGACAAGGCACTGTAGTTTTACTGTAAAGTAAACCAACAACAGGGGCCAGAGTGCTGCCCTTGCCAAGCCACCTTGTGGTAAAAGCCCCAGGTGCCTTGTCTCCACAAGGATTTTACAGTGAGATAACAATGCACAACAGTCATCTCCCTGTAAAAGCACCCACCTCTGTGGCAGAGAAGACATAGCCTTAATTTCTCTGCCCTGCCTATCTTATAAAAGGTGAAGATACTTATTAAAAAGAGAAATAACCAACCTTAGTTTCCCTCCCCTCTGTGCCTACTCTTGGGATTCACTGCTGTCTTCTTTACTTCGAATATTACCTGTTTGCTTTAGACACCTCTTATGGGCTTGATCCTGCACAGCACAGATGCACAAGCACAAGGTAAAAAACGATGGACAGATCAGGAAGCAAGATTAATGGGATTCTGGATAAGGATAGAGCCCTCTTTAATGTTTTTAAATGAAGTAAATACTAATGGAAACTGCGTGATCATGGGAGACTTTAACTTCCCAGATATAGACTGGAGGACAAGTGCTAGTAATAATAATAGAGCTCAGATTTTGCTAGATGCAATAGCTGATGGATTCCTTCATCAAGCAGTTGCTGAACTGACTAGAGGGGATGCCATTTTAGATTTGGTTTCGGTGAGTAGTGAGGACCTCATAGAAGAAATGGTTGTAGGTGACAACCTTGGCTCAAGTGATCATGAGCTAATTCAGTTCAAACTAAACAGAAGGATAAACAAAAATAAATCTGCGACTAGGGTTTTTGATTTCAAAAGAGCTGACTTTCAAAAATTAAGGAAATTAGTTAGGGAAGTGGATTGGACTGAAGAACTTATGGATCTAAAGGCAGAGGAGGCCTGGGATTACTTCAAGTCAAAGCTGCACAAGCTATCGGAAGCCTTCATCCCAAGAAAGGGGGAAAAATTCATAGACAGGAGTCATAGGCCAAGCTGAATGAGCAAGCATCTCAGAGAGGTGATTAAGAAAAAGCAGAAAGCATACAGGGAGTGGAAGATGGGAGGGATCAGCAAGGAAAGCTACCTTATTGAGGTCAGAACATGCAGGGATACAGTGAGAAAGGCTAAAAGTCAAGTAGAGTTGGACCTTGCAAAGGGAATTAAAAGCAATAGTAAAAGCTTCTATAGCCATATAAATAAGAAGAAAACAAAGAAAGAAGAAGTGGGACCGCTGAACTCTGAAGATGGAGTGGAGGTTAAGGATAATCTGGGCATGGTCCAATATTTAAACAAATACTTTGCCTCAGTCTTAAATAAGGCTAAAGAGGATCTTAGGGATAATGGTAGCATGACAAATGGGAATGAGGATATGGAGGCATTACCATATCTGAGGTAGAAGCGAAACTCAAACAGCTTAATGGGACTAAATTGGGGGGGCCCAGATAATCTTCATCCAAGAATATTAAAGGATTTGGCACATGAAATTGCAAGCCCATTAGCAAGAATTTTTAATGAATCTGTAAACTCAGGGGTTGTACCGTATGACTGGAAAATTGCTGACATAGTTCCTATTTTGAAGAAAGGGAAAAAAAGTGATCCGGGTAACCACAGGCCTGTTAGTTTGACATCTGTAATATGCAAGGTCTTGGAAAAAATTTTGAAGGAGAAAGTAGTTAAGGACATTGAAGTCAATGGTAAATGGGACAAAATACAACATGGTTTTACAAAAGTTAGATCATGCCAAACGAACCTGATCTCCTTGTTTGAGAAAGTAACAGATTTTTTAGACAAAGGAAACACAGTGGATCTAATTTAGCTAGATTTCAGTAAGGCGTTTGATATGGTGCCATATGGGAAATTATTAGTTAAATTGGAAAAAGATGGGGATCAATATGAACATTGAAAGGTGGATAAGGAATTGGTTAAAAGGGAGACTACAGCAGGTCATACTGAAAGGTGAACTGTCAGACTGGAGGGAGGTTACCGGTGGAGTTCCTCAGGGATCAGTTTTGGGACCAATCTTATTTAATCTTTTTATTACTGACCTCGGCACCAAAAGTGGGAGTGTGCTAATAAAGTTTGCGGATGATACAAAGCTGGGAGGTATTGCCAATTTAGAGAAGGTTCGGGATATCGTACAGGAGGATCTGGATGATCTTGTAAACTGGAGTAATAGTAATAGGATGAAATTTAATAGTGAGAAGTGTACAGTCATACATTTAGGGATTAATAACTAGAATTATAGTTCTAAGCAGGGGAAGCACCAATTAGAAGTAACGGAGGAGGAGGAGGAGGACCTTTGAGTATTGGTTGATCACAGGATGACTATGAGCCGCCAATGTGATATGGCCATGAAAAAAGCTAATGCGGTCTTCGGATGCATCAAGCGAGGTATTTCCAGTAGAGATAAGGAGGTGTTAGTACCCTTATACAAGGCATTGGTGAGACCTCATCTGGAATACTGTGTGCAGTTCTGGTCTCCCACGTTTAAGAAGGATGAATTCAAACTGGAACAGGTACAGAGAAGGATGATCCGAGGAATGGAAAACCTGTCTTATGAAAGGTGTCAGAGTAACAGCTGTGTTAGTCTGTATTCGCAAAAAGAAAAGGAGTACTTGTGGCACCTTAGAGACTAACCGATTAATTTGAGCATAAGCTTTCGTGAGCTACAGCTCGCTTCATCGGATGCATACTGTGGAAAGTATAGAAGATCTTTTTATACACACAAAGCATGAAAAAATGGGTGTTTACCACTACAAAAGGTTTTCTCTCCATCCACCCCACTCTCCTGCTGGTAATAGCTTATCTAAAGTGATCACTCTCCTTACAATGTGTATGATAATCAAGATGGGCCATTTCCAGCACAAATCCACGGTTTAACAAGAACGTCTGGGGGGGGGTAGGAAAAAACAAGGGGAAATAGGTTACCTTGCATAATGACTTAGCCACTCCCAGTCTCTATTCAAGCCTAAATTAATTGTATCCAATTTGCAAATGAATTCCAATTCAATAGTCTCTCGCTGGAGTCTGGTTTTGAAGTTTTTTTTGTTGTAATATCGCAACTTTCATGTCTGTAATTGCGTGACCAGAGATTGAAGTGTTCTACGACTGGTTTATGAATGTTATAATTCTTGACATCTGATTTGTGTCCATTTATTCTTTTACATAGAGACTGTCCAGTTTGACCAATGTACATGGAAGAGGGGCATTGCTGGCACATGATGGCATATATCACATTGGTGGATGTGCAGGTGAACGAGCCTCTTATGAAAGGAGACTCAAGGAGCTTGGCTTGTTTAGCCTAACTAAAAGAAGGTTGAGGGGAGATTTGATTGCTCTCTATAAATATATCAGAGGGATAAATACCAAAGAGGGAGAGAAATAATTTAAGTTCAGTACCAATGTGGACACAAGAACAAATGGATATAAACTGGCCATCAGGAAGTTTAGACTTGAAATTAGACAAAGGTTTCTAACCATCAGAGGAGTGAAGTTCTGGAACAGCCTTCCAAGGGAAGCAGTGGGGGCAAAAAACCTATCTGGCTTCAAGATTAAACTTGATAAATTTATGGAGGAGATGGTATAATGGGATAACATGATTTTGGCAATTAATTGATCTTTAACTATTCATAGTAAATAGGCCCAATGGCCTGTGATGGGATGTTAGATGGGGTGGGATCCGAGTTACTACAGAGAATTCTTTCCTGGGTATTGACTGGTGAATCTTGATCACATGCTCAGGGTTCAGCTGATCGCCATATTTGGGGTCGGGAAGGAATTTTCCTCCAGGGCAGATTGGAAGAGACCCTGGGGGTTTTTCGCCTTCCTCTGTAGCATGGGGCACAGGTCACTTGCTGGAGGATTCTCTGCACCTTGAAGTCTTTAAACCATGATTTGAGGATTTCAATAGCTCAGACATAGGTGAGAGGTTTATTGCAGAAGTGGGTGGTGAGATTCTGTGGCCTGCATTGTGCAGGAGCTCAGACTACATGATCATAATGGTCCCTTCTGACCTTAATATCTATGAGTCTATGAACATGTGGTTTATACAGCTACCATTGTATTCCTGCTGAGTAGAAAGAGTTAGGGCCAAAATAGTAGCACATAACTCAGCACCCCATTTGTATGCTAAGGATCCCACTTAAATCCATGTCTCTTGAGAGACACCCACACTCAGCCCTCTATTTTTATTCCCTATATTCTTGAGGGTAATGAAGCAGGCACACAAGGCTTGAGGCTGTTACCACTTAGGGTATGTCTACATTGGAGGTAGGGGTATAACTTCTGGCTCAAACAAACATACCCACAGTAGCTCTGATACAGCTAGCACATGAAAAATAGAAGTGTAGCCACAGTGGTGCAAGTGATAGGATATACATATCAAGTACATACCTAGGGTTTCAGACAGGATCATGTTTGGAGATGTTAGACCCTCCCACTTCTCACACCACTATTTTTAGTTACACTGCTATTTTTAGCATCCTAACTGGATGAAATTATACCTCCAGCACCAGTGAGACATACCCTCAGTGCAGAGGACTACAACTAGTGCTTAACCTTATTTGTATCTTTGTGCAGCATCCACTCACCTTGTGTTTCCTACTTCACATCATGCAAGGATTTCCCAGCCTATGAATTTTTCCAAGTCAAAATATTCCCAAATATGATATGAACGTCAGCCTTTTCATTCACTAGTGTTTACGGCACTTCCTGTCCCCACTGCCTCAAGAACTGAGGCTATGTCTACATGGCCCTGCAGTCCAGACTATGTAGGTGTGAACTGCAGCATACACTAGCATACTGCATTGTAACTTCCCTGTGTGGATGCTGCAAGCATGAATTAAAAGGTAACATGAAGAAGGTACCTTTTAATTCACACCTGCAGAGTCCACATAGGGGAGTTACAGTGCAGCAGGCTAGTACACAGTGCATTCACACCCCTGTAGGCCAAACTGGGCGGGGCGGGGGAGCTGCCCCAGTCCTCTTGCTTAGTAGTGAACAACTCTGACTCACAGTCACTGAGCTGTTCCCAGAGGTACTTCAGCTCCTGTATAGCTTAGCATTTGAAATACAGTATATACCACAACAGATAAAGTTAATGAATTAAGACCCAACTATTCTGTTCTGGTCTCCCCAACAATGAAGTAAATGGGAGTTTTTCCATTAGCTTTAGTGGGACTAGGATCATGGGATCTAGACCACCACCTCACCACTCAGCCTTCATGAGTAGATGCAGAGTTGTCCAACCTGGATAATTACTTTAATGTAAAGTTGCTTCTGTATTCAATATGAAACCACACATTATAATAGCAAATGCTATTAAAGTTCATATATCCTTGTAGAGTGTATAATTTACTTTCTGTCAAATGGTTAACAAACCCAACTCTAATAAATGGCTCAAATGAAACACATAGGAGCAATAAAACAACCAATGCAGAATTTCTACTTTTGAAAAAAAGTAATTAAGTCATAAAACTCTTACTGATCAATTTATAGTGGAAAATTTGATTAATATTTACCCTCTTCAATACAGGATATATTTACATAGCTTATACAGTGCTCACACCACAGTATCCAAGTGCCCTAACAGTGGCAATCATTGCAGAAACAGGCTGCAATATTAAAACTGAATAGCAGAGTAAATTCTTAGAAAACAGCAAGTTTGCCATGGACTTCAGTTGGGCAAGGATTTCACCCTTTGTGTAAAGTACCTTTCTTTCAATATTTTCTATAGGTTTCACAGCACCAACTAGTAACTAATTTTTGCAAACTCTTAAAGGTAACTTACAAAGGAAAAACAATAGTTGGTTTGTGCCTTTCCTTGCTTCTTTATGCTTTATAAAGGAGGACTAAAACTTTGGAAGTCAGGTCTATCTCTCCTGTTTTTCCTGAAAGGCTTGATGGATGACTGGAGACCGAGAAGGGTTGAAACCTCATCAACTGAGAAAGGGAAGTGATTTTTTCATTCCAATTGTTTAAAACTTATTGTTAATATCAGTTTAAATAAAAAACCTGAAAACACATGGGAGAAAAAGACTTTGATAAAAGACTCAAAATCCTTTTAACTAAAGGTTAACCCTTCCACCCCAACATTGACTCTGAGACCGCCTCCTCCTCCAGCAAAGGCAGAGAAGGCTAGATTTGCCATTTCAGATATTTTAAAGGGGACAAGAACCTCTTTGGCCCTTTGTTATACAAAATAAAGAAACAAAAAAAAGAGCACAAACCCTTTTAATAAAAAAAACTGTGTAGGTCATTTTTAATACAAGCGTGGAAGTGGAATATGGAAGATGAGTGTAAGATATTTAATGATTCTGTAAGCATTTCAAGTTTAATCTACTTCAAACAATAAGCATATGCATTATTATACGCAAAGCCAAATTAATAGATTGCAAGAAATAATTTACTCAATGAACTTAGCCTGGGATTTTCAATGACGCCAAAGAGAAACGTGTTATACAGGAGGGAAGACTAGATGATCACAACGGCCCCTTTGCCCTTGGAATTTATGAATTAAGTGTTCAACTTCCACCGAAGTTCAGTTCTTTGGGAAAATCCCAGCCCTAGTCTCTCTCTATTTATGGACAGTCTGCAAGCAGATCATGATTTCCTCACATTAAATGATTCCCAATTAACAAAATAATATCTTTGAAAATTATTTTACTAAGGCCTTGTCTACACTGCAGAGTTTTGTCAACAAAAGTTATGCCAACATAGAGCAACTATTTAATTAAACCACTGTTACATGTACACACTATGCTCCTTGTGTCGGCAAAGTGCATCCACACTAGCAGCTCTTGCATCGACACAGAGAGCAGCGAAGTGCACTGTTGGTAGCTATCCTAGCGTGCAACTGGCCGCAGGATGCTTTGGGAAGGGTCTGCAATGCCTCATGGGGCAGGTACAGTAGCACATGATGTGGTTTTCTCAATCCCATCATTCCACTAGATTGCCAGCGGCTTTTCCACTGAGGTGTCAGGAAGAGGAGGGGAGAGAGCATGTGACAGGGAGTGTTGGGGACGGTGAGACAGAGTGTGTGTTTGGGGAATGTGTGTGTTGGGGGAGAATGAGTGTGTCGGCATGCTAAGTTCAGACAGCAGCTGGAACCAACCAATCCTGAGGGTGGAGGAGGGGGACACCCCCACACACATCAGCCCCTGCCTCACAAAGAAGAGGAGCGGGGGGGGGGCCTTAGGGGAAAGAGGAGAGCAAAGGGCCACAGTTCCAGCGCTTGTGGCCATCCCCCCCTTCTACACAGGTTCCGGCACTCCTGCGGCCCCCAAATTGGCTGAGGCATTGTCCCCTTCCATACTAGCCACCGATTTTGAGTCAGCGGTGAAGGGAATGCTACACTCCCCTACTCTTCCTCCACAGGTAAAACGGCTCCATCCAAGGCTAACGGTATTGTGGTGCTCTGCATCTACTGTAACATGGGTCTGGCCTTCAAAAGCCATGATACAGCCATATTACTATTGCAAATAAGCAGTGCTCAATTCATAATGAAAGAGGTGCCAGGGCTCAAGAAATTTTTTTACTTTCATAACTGACATGGCAAATCCAGAGGTGCCAGAGCTTTGAACTTACTTTGAACTGTCAAACCTAGACATGACAGGGCTCAGGCCTGGCAAACCCTGGTACAAATTAAGTTCTGCAGATAGGGATTATTTCACATGCTTATAAATGACAGTCACTTCTCAGTTAAAAAGTGACAGCAGTTTAACACCACATAGCAACTCTACACAACAATTTAGATTAGAAATAGGAGAATACTGTATCTCGGTGAATTTACGGTGAAATTTTAGGTACATAGAATTGAATTAAAGAGTTAGTATATGGCCAGGACAATAGATTTAATTCCTTACATAAAACAGAAAAAAATCTGCAGTGTCTAAATAGGAAGGATTACACACGGAAGCTATTTTACAGACCGCTACTGAAGTCTACAGTGTTTTCAATTAAAAATTGGATTTGAGTGCATATAAACATTTGTACACATCTGATTACAATTTGAATAAGTGAAGACTAAATATTTAATTTTACTAGCTTATTTTAATGCACATTCTTGACACCAAGAAAAGGAGTACTTGTGGCACCTTAGAGACTAACCAATTTATTTGAGCATGAGCTTTCGTGAGCTACAGCTCACTTCATCGGATGCATTCCGTGGAAACTGTCCACGGAATGCATCCGATGAAGTGAGCTGTAGCTCACGAAAGCTCATGCTCAAATAAATTGGTTAGTCTCTAAGGTGCCACAAGTACTCCTTTTCTTTTTGCGAATACAGACTAACACAGCTGTTACTCTGAAACCTGATTCTTGACACCATTTTTGAACTGATGAAAAGAACTGGCTATGATGTAATGTTGTTACTATTGATTAATCCCAGTTCTCATTGACAATATTCCAGCATCCTTCTCAGTCTGAAAAAGAAAATACTTTGTCCCACTTTTTTATTAGCCTCTACAAATACTGGACACATGAAGGAACTGCTGGCAAGCTGTCCCAGGTACTCTGACAACATGCTGGCAAAATCACATGCACCTCAGGGACTATCCCAAACCAGGTTTATCACATAACGTCATCTTCCCTTTCATCTCCCCACAATGCTTCCTACTGCTTACCTAAACATAAGTACCACATCAACCCATCTGCCAAAATGTTCCCATGTACTTTCCTGCCAACCCACAAAATCATTTCCTGTGCTGCTTACCCCTCCCCCCATAACTGCCTGATAGAGTTGTCCCAATTTTCACTTTGAAAATCTTATTTTTGATAGACAATCAGGCAGGAAAAAAAACAGATAACCAACCACCAACAAAAAACAAGCATCCTACTGGAGCAAATCCTATCAACAGAATACCTTCAAGAGTTGTACAATAAGACCCCTAATTTCTATTAATATCTAGTATTACTTTAAAAATAATTTATATAAATTGTAACACTATATTTCAATTATATACTATGTTAATCTCAATTTTTGCTCCAATTCATTGCTGTATCTTTAATTTAAACTGTGGAAAACCCAAACCTTCTTAGTATATCTAAGTGCTGGACAGACTAGTTACTTTAAGAATACACAAACTATTTTCTGTCAAGCCAGTATATCTGTAACCCTTTCTTAATATTTACATTAAAAAAGAGACTTGCACAATGTCTACTTTACAGTGGGAACACTATTTCTCTCTGGTTTGTTACAAGTCTGTAATGTTGAATTCTATACTGTTATAACTAGTATAACCTGTAAAAATAAAAAAAATAAGTTGATATGTAATTGCATCCTATCAACTGGCAGTTCTTCACTGACTAAACATTGATTTAATATTGTTTTAGATTAACGTCCAGGACTAGCGTCACACTGGAAAACACAAACTGACCAGAGTCCAAAAGTCTGTCTTTGATATCTCTCTGTTCCTTGATCTCTGTGACAGTGCTATATATATGATATCATACATTTATGTAAAGTTGGTTTGGTTTTGATAATGCTCTTTTAATGGGGATGTATTTTCTTATCTCCTTCAACCTGCCACACAAGATCAACAGACTTGAATTTTACTGTTCGAGCTACAATTTTCACTCTCTAGTGACTGGAAAACAAGATGCTGCAAAGTGACACATTTTGATTATACTTTTTGGTGTTTACCTGGGAATTGAGATGGTTGATTATTTTAATTTTCAGAGGGGCTTCTCACCACTGGAATCCAGAGACAACTTCAAAAATGAGCTGGCCTCCAGTTCCTGCCTGAATGCACATTAGTCTCACTGTCTCCAACCTAGCAATTCAGCAAGACCTTTGCTGGGAACACTTTCCAGAACTCAGTGGGAAATAGCACACTCTACTTTCCAGCTGTGGATTCACTATACTCTGCAGAAAATAAAGTCTAGCAACTCTGGACAAATAACTCATTGGAATTCTTGAGTTTTCTTCAGAGATCAGTCTAGTTTTCTCACTCACATTATCAGGGTCTCTTCAAAGATGACTATTTTAAAACTTACTTTTTGTCAGTAAAACTACAGGAACAGCTATGGCAATAACAATCACTGCAATCGCAAGCAAGCCCAACAGATACTTCACTACTGTCTGGAAAACACGAAAAGAGAATACAAAGTTAGACGTGCACGACGTGAGTTAATGTACCAGCGTGTATAAGGCAAGTGACTGTTTCAGAGCTGGGCCGGTGTGCGTACCAGCGTGTATGGTTGTGCACTTGGACTGGTTCCAGGGGCAGTTTATTGCACAGTGTGAGTTTGGGCGTGTGCTGTGTAGGGGAGTACCGCCGTATCTTTGTGGTTAAGCACCACAATCTCTTCCTCGCATAACAAATACTCCTTCGCATCCCCCGTGCCTGGAACAGAAACGCGCAGCCCAAGCCCCGGGTGAATTTGCTCACGTACAAAGAACGCTGCATTCACGTTAAGCGCTGCACAGCCCGTCCCTGGAACTACGCTCCTGCCCCGAGCCCCAGGCAAGGGCCCTTCCAGTTACCTCTGGCTCTAGCTGGGGCGGGGGGTGAAGCAGCCGCCCGCGTGGGGCGACACAGTTACTTACTGACCTTCATGACTGGGAGCTGCGGGAAGCGGACCCTGCCCCAGCGGGTGCGAGCGGCAGAAGCAGCGAAGCGTCTTCCTCTCTGGCACACGCGGCGGACTCCCGCCTCCCCAGCACCTAGTTAAACATTAGCGCGGCGAGGGCTCAGTCCGGGGCCGCCCCGCGCGGCACCCCCAGCTCGCTACTTGGGCGGTGAAAGGGGAGCCGCGGGTGGGCGTGGCCGCGCGGGCCAGGGGGCAGGGCTGGGTGTGGCGGGGAGAAGCCGAGCAGCGGCCCTGCGGTGGGGCGCGGGCTCCAGCGGAGTGAAGAGGTGGGGCACCGGCGCGTAGGGACAGCCGGGCGGGGAGCGTGCCCCGGCGCGGTTCCCAGCGGCGCTACAGAGCTAGGGAAAGCAGGGCAGGCTGAGTGCGCCTAGCGGGTGGGGGCATGGTGGGGGCTGCGCTTGGGGTAAAGACGTGTCTGTGGGGGGCGGGACTCGGGAGGGTGGTGCCCAGTGGGGCGGTGCCGTGGGGCGGTGAGAGTGCGCTGCGAGCGGCGGGGTTGCGATTGCTCCCAGTCGGGGTGTAGAGGAGCGGGGATGGTACGCAGGCTGCTAAAGTTTCCTTCACTGGTATGGAACCATCACTAACCAGACACTGGGGAAGAGACACAATTGCAGCAACTTTCTAGCGCGGAGTCCAGGGCCCCTGACGATCTGCCCAGGGGCGGGGACCGGCCGGTGCTGCTGCTGCTGGCAAGACCAGATGCACCGGAGCATTCTGTCTGCAGGATCAAGTGTTTTCTATAGTCCAGGGACTCTCAAACTTCATTGCATTGCGAGCCCCTTCTGGCAACAAAAAATAATACTTGACCCCAGGAAGGGGGACCAAAGCCCAAGGGCTTCAGTCCCAGGTGTGGGGCCTGTAACCTGAGCCCCATCACCTCATGCTGAAGCTTGGGCTGTGGGGCTCAAGCTTTGGCCCTGAGCCATGGGTCTTAAGCTTTGGCTTCATCTTCAGCAAGTCTAATGCCAATCCTGGCTTTCTCATTAAAACAGCATCACAACCCACTTTGGGGTCCCAACCTAGAGTTTGAGAACCGCTGCTTTAGTCCTTTTGGTCATATTTACTGTTTTCATTCAGTAGCTGGATTCCCAGGGAAAGCAAATCAAATTTTGTCTGTGTCAAGTCCAAAATTCAGAATAGTGAGACATATATATTTAAATAAATTACATATATATTATATTATTTGTCCGGATGATATAGACTGCATGTTATACCTACACGGGGTGACCTGCTGCTCCCAGTAAAGTTGATGGCAAAACTGCCATTAAGCTAAATTGAACTACATTCTACTGCACTCTGCTTCTCAAAGAGCATTCATACAACGATTCCATGCACTTTAATTAAGACACTTTAAATTCACATCTTTATTTAATTTGGCTCAATTTCTCATGTAGACAAACTTGAAGAAAAACATTCCTTGCTACCAGTGACTGATAAAATTAATATACCAGGGATTAATGAAAGATAAAATGAATAACCTGTAATTCAAAATGAAATATCGTATCGTGGTCTAAAAGATAAGTATCAGCAACTTGTTAGAAATCTAGGGTTTTTCATAACAGTACTTGGTATTACCGGCAGATTCTAGCCACAGAGTTTGAATCCGGATTAGATCCAAATCCAAATATCTGCCAGATTAGAGGGTGTGAATTTCTGTTTCTATTTAGGCCCATCTCTGCTTAGTTTTCCTTGCTCAAAACACTTAATAAATACTAATGAATCATCACAACAATCCAGGGATGGAGACAAACTGTTGTATCCCCATTATACAGATAGGAACACAGAATAAAGAAAGTATGTGACTTGCTAAAGTAATAGAGGAGTCATTGCCAGAGCCTTGGGAGAGAGCAGGAGTTTCTGGTATTTAGTCCTGTTTTCAAAACACTAGACAGAACTTTAAAGTTATGCGGCTTGTAGTGGATGTTCCAACCTACTTCTCCCTCTACACCAACACAAAATGCCAGCTTCTGTATTTGGGGCTGGAAATGTATCCTTGATACATCACCCCAAAGAGTTTTACACACATTATGTCTCCCAGTGCCCAGAAAAGGAAGGTGGTGTTTATACACACTTCACAGATGAGTAATGCAAAGGGAAGTGTTTTCCTCTGCTGACTCCCAAGCCACTCTTCAAATCATTACACAACACTGCCTCAAGCGTCAGATGAGCTATTACATATCATCAACTTCTGCCATTCTCAGCTACTTGCATGCTAAAAACATCTCTAACATACTGTGCTAGTATGGCCTTTGGTCTGACTCATCTTGGCAGCTACACTAAAAGAAGCCTATGAGGAGCATTTTCCTGCTTGTGGTCAAAATCAACCACAATTGCAACCGATAGCTCAAACTCCTGTCAGTCTTGTGACACCACCCACAGGAATGTTACTAAGCTTATAACCCATTCCTATTTTGGTGATACTGAGTGATTTTCCAGTGCCAAATGGTGAATAATTTGCATGAGGGAAGTAAGTGTCTAACCGAACATGGCGCATACTCCCTCAAACCATACAGTGGATCAGACGCTTGTCCAGTTGGGTTTATGGGTCCAGATTCTGATCTATTACACCAAAATAATCCATGGAGTTCAAGAGAACAGCACATGACCTACAGTTACTCCTCATGATAACAAAACAACCATTGTGTATAGCTCAGAAATACTTGAAATTCTGCATGCCTGACCAATACCCAGATCTAGAGTTCATTGGTAATGTCTGGTAATTTTATACCTTTTGAATTAGTCGCTCATCATAATATGAAGCTTGCAAAGTTCTTTCAGCCAGGTCTAGTTGTTTTTAATCTCTACCCCATATTTTTGTTTTGCTTACCCTATAGCAGAGATATTTATGGCATGATATCTTTTAAGTGAAGTTCTTTTGGCAGCAATTAACTTCTTCTCAGCAGGATTATGACCCACGACAGTGACCTGTAACTTGTCCATGTTTTGGACTGAGGGAATGAGCTTATTCGTCTTTCGCTAGATATTGTGACACATACTGGTTCGTACTGGAACATAGTGAAGAGATACAGACTGAAGTACAATAGGCATTAGATACACATTAGCACAACTTTCTTAAATGCAGCCACTGGCCGCATGCGGCCACCAGGGGCTTTTCTTGTGGCTGCGACCGCCTCCTGGGCAGTGATGGGTGGGGAGAGGGGTTGTCAAAGCATGGCCCCCTCCCCCTGCCTCCTTGTTACTCCTGGATGTGCTGCCCTGCACCGCCTCTGGGGAGAGGTGGACACAACGCTGCAGGAGCAAGGTGAGTTCTTTACCCCTGTTGGGGGGAGAGGGTTTGGGCGTCAGGCTCCAGCAGCTGAACTTCAGGAACCTGGGTATGTGGGCCCAGGTGCCAACCATGGGGCAGCAGGTCCTGACCTCCCTGGCTCTGGCCACGTGGCCCTGACCTCTAGCTGCAGGGCTTCAGTCTCCATCCTTGTGTGGCAGCAGGCGCTGGCTCCTGGCTCCAGTCCTGGGCTCCAGACATGCAATGGCAGGTGCTGGCGCCAGGAGCCAGCCCAGCCCCACCCGCCTGGCCGTGGGCTGCAACCATAGGGCTTTGGGTGACAACCTCCGGCTGTGGCCATGGGGCAGCAGGTACTGACCCCCAGCTCTGGACCTTCAGTTGGCCCGTGGCCCGCAGTTCCAGCTGTGCAGTGGCGGGCGCTGGCCCTGGGCTCCAGCCGCACGGCCCGAGCCTCTCATGTTGATCCCCTGCCCCAGCTACACAGCAGCAGGTGCTGACTGACAGATCTGGCCGTGTGGCCCCAGCCCCTGGTGCTGATCCCCTGTCCCAGCTGCACAGCAGCAGGCGCCAACTCACAGTACTGTTCCCAGGCTCTGGCCATGCAGTGTTGGGAGCTGGCCCTGGGTGCTGACCCCTGACCTGGGCCGTGCAACAGCAAGCACTGGCTCCAGCCACGTAGCAGCGGGCGCTGACTCCTGACTCCAGCCACGCATCCCTGGGCTCTGACCATGCGGCAGCAGGCAGTGGCCCCAGGTGCTGACCCACAGCTCTGTCTGTGCGGCAGCGGGCTCTGATCCCTGGCTCTGGCCACGCAGTTCCTGTTCCCAGCTTCAGGCTCTGGCTGATGGCACTGAGCCCCGGCCCTTGACGCATGGCAGCAGACTCCAGGCCCTGGCTCTGGCCACATGACAATGGGGCTCATCACCCACTCCCATCCATCCTGGCCCCCCCGCTGCCTCCCATGGCCCTGTATCCTTCACTCCTGGACCCCAGTGCCTTCCTGGCCTCACATCCATTCCCCATTGCCCCCGGTCCCCACTGCCTCACCCAGCCCCGCATCCATCCCACCATCACCTCTGGTCCCTGCTGCCTCCCACTTTGGCCCCCGTATCTGGGGCTTCCTGAGAAAAGTGATATTAACAAATATGCAAGTATCACTTTTCACAGCAGACTTACTAGGTATCTGTGAAAAGTGATACTTGTATGTTTGTTAATATCACTTTTCATAGCCTCCCAGGTAGCTACTAAGTGTACTGTAATATTAACAAATATACAACTGTCACTTTTCAAAGGAAGCCCCGGGACCCATTAAGCCCTGGATGGGGAGTGGAAGGGCAAAGGGGGAGGCAGCATTATTTTTATTATTGAGTCTGCCAAAAAAACCCTACAAATATAAATTACAATGTTTTGGCTGTGTCTCTGTGCATATTTAATTGTTTTTCCTAAAGTTAATTAAGTATTTTAGGAAAAAGTGTCAGTGCGGCCACCAGTGAGAGTTGGCGGCTGCACTCTGAGGCCACCAAAAATTTTGTTGTGTGAACACCTGCATTAGTACATAGCCAGGGTAAATCTGGAAGGGAAAAAAATACAGATGCGAAGGACCAAGTGGTTAGGGCCACTTCCCTATCTTCCCATGCCATGTTCAGCTTTAGGTGCTACTTTGACTACTTCCACACCTCATTCCCCCTTCAAATACCCTTCCCTTAAATCTATGCATCTAAGCATTTCTAGGGTGTCAATTGCTACAGTATCTAGGCCTAGTTTCATCTTTGACCCCATCTCCTCCATCCTTGTTATCTTTGAACATTTCCATCTTCGGCCATTCATCTCTCCACCCCCATCACTTCTCCATTCTGTTTATGCAGAAATGAAGCCTGACCCTTGGAAGTGGCGTCACACAAGATTTTCCCCTTATAGCTGGGTTTGGTAAAGGGCAACATGGAATTTATCAGGCACCCAATGCTTGACAGAGATTGCCTTGTAAATAAAATCATACCAAAGTTCGAGAACCTTGACCCATCGCTTCTAGCAGCTGACTCATCTTTCTTTCTTACAATATGGACTTGCCCTCTTAGACTGTAAGGATTTTTGACAGTAGTTGACTGAAAACTTTGATATCCATTTTTTCTTTAAAACTATAACATTTTCTTTTAGTCAGAAATCTAGACTTGAGAAGACAAATTGGGTCTCCTATACACTAAGGCAGAATCAGATTTCCTGCAATAAATCCCAAGTATAAATTGTTTTATTTTTTTTAACAGCCCTGTGATGGGGCACACCCCCATTCCAATCAGGAGATGACTAATGATCGCCTCTGGGCTCAATCAGTACTAAATAGGCACACCTGCAGAGCCTGTGAAAGCTGAAGAAAGCAAGCTTAGAAAGGAGAGCTTGATACAGACAGGGGTGGTAATCAGAAGGGAAGTGGTGGTGCCCAACTTGTGCCCTTCCCCCGAGCTGACAGGTCTGTGCTGCCCATATGAACTTAACAGGACAAGCTGATCACTGCAGGAAGGGTGTTGAAGATAAACCCCAACCCGGGGTCCAGATGTGCCAAATTGCCATAGACAAATTGGACCTTTACAGGAAACTCAGATTGAACTTCTCCTTAAGTGAAAGATCCCTATGCCTGAGAATCCAGAAAGACTAAAGTAAGGTTCCCAAGTGGGGAAAGGACTTTGGAAGGGAAAGAGAGACACTGAAACTATCTGAGTGTTGCCCCAGAGAAAGGCCCAGCCTATCAGGAGCCCGTAGATTGTATTGAACACAAAAGATTACATTCTTTAAATTGTACTCCTATCTTGTGTCCAAAAGTTACACCCATAAGGGACTTTTTGATCCCCTTTCTTTCATATCTTGTGTAGATGTGTTGCTTCACTTGGATAGATGTATGCACAGAAAGAGAGGTTATTTGCAAGCAGAAAGTAAAACCAAATTCTCAAATTGCTCTTTGGGGAATGCTTCCACATATACTTAATGCAATTACCAAATGTGTTGTCTCCTTTATACTTTTCTAGCCTCAGCAAAGCTAGAGAACACATTACTCTATATTTAACTGGTTAGTTCTACTAGAAATACATGGATAAATCAAATGGGGAAAAAGCCACATTATGGAGGTATTGATATGCAGAACTAGAAACTATTATTTGAGAATATATATATATGATCTACATTATAAATACAATGTGTTCAAGAGTGTATGGCTATGTGAGAAACACTGTGACAAAGCGTGCATTATACTGGTATAATGGCATGCCTCAGTTGTATTGCAAGACTGAAGACAAAGTGCTTATAGTACTTGAGTAATGCCACCACAGAAAAATATATCCCAAAATGCCATGTTTATGTATGAGACAAAAGAACAAAGACCCTGAGTAATAGCAAACAAGGGGCAAAAAATATAGTTGTCAGAAATGTGAGAAATACAGAAGAACGTATGAAAAAATAGGCATTGGTCCTGTTTCATTATGGCTCACTGGCCAGCTTTCTGCATTATTACAGAGGAGTGGGAGCAAGCTCATCTTCTCACATTAACTATTATAGCATAGGGTCAGTTAGTCTCAATTTGATTCTCAGAGTTTAATCTGTCATTGATATCCCAGCATGTATTGTTGTTGTATTTTTAATATAACTATGAGAGCGCTAATTTCCTTCTTCTTTACTTAATGTTACTTTAAAAACCTGTTACATGAAAATAGCTCATGTTTTGTTATTCTTGAGTAGGGTTTAAGATAAAGGACAAACAAAGGTAGGTCTTTACATTGTTTTTAATAGTATCTTTTTCAAATTTGATCATTTATATTACTGGGAATGAAAGTGTTAATGTCTCCGTAGGAAGGGTCTGAGTCAGGAAAAAACATAATTACTTTGAAATTTTTTCCCTGCATACTTTGTTTTTAATTTTGAGGCTAAAAAGGCCTAGGGCCAGGTTCTATGCTTAGTTACACTAGTGTCTGTTTGGGAATGTTTTAGGCAGAAGAAAGTGTTTAACTGCAAGTTAGGAAGAAAAATCAGAGAATTCATATCCCATTTTTCAGGCATTATTTTTCTGTGAAGCTTTGTATCCTAACCCTGACCTGGCATCCCTTACTCGTGGAAGAAAGGGCTCATACTTGATTACGTTCTATTAAGTGGGGCATTTAAACCAATTATTTGATATCTTCCTCCTTCCTAGCTCAGCGTGATCAGGAAACCTGGGGTTAAGAACGGAGTAGTTAGCTCTCCAAAACACCTATCCAAGCCAGAGTAATTAAAACATGATGGAAGTGGGGCTATGTGCCAGTGAATTCGTGGAGTGGGCTACTGAACCTTTCACATCTGGTCACTGGTTCCACTTTTACTCAGACTGGCCATGAATTAAAGCAATTAACTTGTTAGCTGTTGTGATGACCCATGGGAAGTGCGCTGGAGGTCTTATTTCCAGTTCCTAATGAACATGTGTTCACCCCACAGTCAGTAACCTTCTTGGCACTTAGCAGACCAAGAAGAGAATGGCTGTGGAGGTCAAGTTTCCCCTTCCCCTAGATGTGACTTCCTCTAGGCCAAAGCTAAGTCATATTGACAAGGCAGACAATCTTTTAAACTATCCTTAGTCTCATCCTCCTGTCCTATTTTAAAAGGTGTGTGCCACCCCCATGCAACCTGGTGCAGTTAGGCACAACACTGCAGGTGCAGCTTGCCTTAATTTCACCAGTTGTGTTGTCAATAAGTTCACCAACACCTTTACATCGCAAAGTGGCTGCCTTCACAGGTCTGATTTATTAACGGAAAGTTCAATAGAAACACAAGAAAGAGCTTCACCTAGCCTTCTTACAGAGAGGCAGACTCCCTGGAGCTATCAGTCCCATGTCCAGGCTTTTTACCCCCAGCATATACACACACTTGACCTTGATTTCTGGAGCTAGGGTGGATTTCAGGCTTTCCTCCCAAATGTAATTCATCTCCTGGTAACACACAGCTCCTTGCAGGCTGGGCCTCCTGCAGCAATCCAAGAAGTCCCTCAATAAGCAACTTTTCCTGGAACCTCATCGCCTCTCCAGAAACTTCCTTCATTGACCTCTGCTAGCCTTTTACCAGGTCCAAGTGTTTTTTAGCCAATAAGCTGCCAACCATCCACATAGGCAATTAAAACTACTTACAGATGGGCTGAGATGGGCTTGTTCTCCTTAAAGAAAGCGGTTGCAGGTAGACTTGGCTCTGACCCCCTTAAAGAGGCCAACTACCCTGTTGCATATATCTATTCTCTCCCTGATATCCCGGATGTCCTTCCAAATAGATACTATGCCAATGTAAATTATGTAAAACAAACATAATTAAAAAGTCAGATGTAAAATATCTCTCCTAAGATGATCTCCAGTCCTCTCTAACTTACAACTGGTTCTTCTTACTGGGTTAACAGTTGTAATATGGGTAGTAGCCACTGCCAGTTAGTTCTTTCAATGTGCCCATCTCATTTTGGAAATTTCATTTATTACATGTGGCAGAAGGCATTTTATCTCAGTACTAACAACACACCCATGGTGCCCAACTGTTACAGCATCTTTGGTTTCCTTCCTTATAAAATGGGATAGTGGTACCCAAATGGGCAATAGTGAACAACATGCTGGTGTTCCTGCCTGGGTGGTATCTAGGAAGGTCTGGAATCTTCACTCAGATGTATTTGTTTATTATTATGGGCAGAGGAAAAAGGGTCAGGCCTATTTACAGGAAGTTCAATGTTATAATAAAATGAGATGTGAAATAAGAGATGAATTACAAACAGTTTTTTTTTTTTTTGTAAATAACAGTAAAAAGAAGGAAACCTCAAGTCTTGCACTAAAAAGCAGCTGAGGCTAATCTCATATTTACTCTGAATAAACAAAAAGCCAAAAGGCTCAGCACACATAGAGGGGAGGCTCTGTATCTCAAATACAATTAGGAGGGGATGCAGTATAGAACTTCTTTATGAGACTTAAAGATGAGGAAAACCTCAGTTTTCAGGTAGGAATTAATAATCCACGTTATGGTGTCAGAACACAAAAAGGAATAAATCCAATTTCATTATGAATGGCATTACTATTTTTCAGTGCCCCCAAACAGCACAGGCAGAGGGTAGGAATCCGTTCTATTCCATACAAGACAAACGTATGGAGTGACACTACTGTAGCTGTAAAACCTGCAGCGGTGGGACAACACTCAGTGAGAGTTCCCATAGGCCCTCTGTCTGCGGAAGACAGAGGCATGTAGAATGTCTCCGAGAGAGTGAGGGAGTGGTAATTGCTACAAAAAGCAGCATGCACGTATCCCAGCACTACCCCATCTGCCAGGTAGCAAGAGGTGTAGGACCAGGCCCTGTTCTACCAACCTATGCTCTCTTTGGGCACTAACATTTCCCCCTTCTTTGTGCTCGCAAAGCTCAAGCAGACCCCCATTTCACTTCACCCCCAAATGAGCACCTGGACTGCAGAGAGCCCCATCTAAGTAAATAACTGACAGCTGCTGAGAGTCCCCTCCCCATATGGTTGGCAGAGAAAACCTATTATTTAAAAGGCGTATGAAAGCCGGCTTAGCTTCCAACCTTCTCTACAAATACAGTCCTCACAGTATGTAAAGAGCAAACTCTATTAACAAACAAACCATGAGAAAACGTAAAGATCATTTCACACTGTCTCCCCAAGCTGTTATAAATCCTCCCTCAGAACTGCTCAGCCCACACATACAATTAGCCATAACCTGTTACAAATACTATTCCTTATAAACCAGTATAGCAGACTACAGGGGACACCCAGAAGTTTCTCTGCAATGCACAGTCATTACCACTGTGCATTCACAGAAGATAAGTTTGCTACTCTGTTAAAGAGTCAGTACATCACAGTTTATTAATTTAAATATCCCTTCCCTTCAAAACTGGCAGCTTTGCTTACTGCTAACATGTAATTTGAGGTAAACCCATATTCCTTTGTCTAGGACAGACCTGTTTATCACCTTTACCTGGGCTAGGCTGTCTGGACTTAAACATGTTCTAGTAACATCATACAGAGGAAATTCATAACTTCACATATGATGTTAACATATGTATTTTACAATGATAATAACCAGAATGTTATTAGCTTTCATATGATGCCTCCCAAGGGATATTTGTTACAAATATTATTGCAGTAGTGTTTAGGGTCACAACCAGAGAATCATAGGACTAAAAGGGACCTGGAGAAGTCATCTAGTTCAGTCCCCTGCATTCATGGCAGGACTAAGTACTATCTAGACCATGCCTGACAGGTGTTTGTCTAAAATACTCTTAAAAATCTCCAGTGATACAGATTCCACAACCTCCCTAGGCAATTTATTCCCGTGCTTAACCACCCTGACAGGAAGCATTATTTTTCCTCAAACATAGGATATCATTCACAAAATTACACTTGCCATGTACAAGAAACACTCAGCAGCTGCTTTCACCCCAAATGACTAGTCCTGTGATTTCAAAAATTTGGGAAGAAGCATGTGAAATGATAGAATAAATATTCATTTCCCCCCTCCTTGCTCTAACTTTTCCCCAAATTATGTATTCTTGGCCTAACTATAGGGAAGAGTTAGGATTATAAAATGTATATTCTTCCTATTAATACTGGGCAAAAAATACAGAACTTCTAGACACTGACTCCCACTTCCACCTGCCCCTTCATCGAAGAAGCAGGATGCTCTGTTAGTTAAAGCTCCAGACTGGGACTCAGGAAATCTGGTCTGAGTTTTCAGCTCCTTCATAGACTAGCTGTGTGACTCTGAGCAAGCCACTTATACATCATGCTGTTCCTCAGTACACATCATCTGTAAAATGGGAGTGACAATGTTTCTCTGATGAGCACCATAGAAAAGGGTTTTAATAAAGTACATGTGATGCACATTAAGGAATATTGGCCGTGAAACTGTTAACATTCAGAAAACTACAAAGTACAGACACCTGTGAAGCCAGCTGGCTCCCACTATTGCCCTACCAATCCATGCAAAAAGAAGTATTGATTATTTGCCTTACTTCATCCTGGCCAAAACCAAAATGGATCTACTTTACTCCATCCTGTACAACTGAGTAGGTTTAAAGGGTCTTGTATAGACCACCTGGCAAACAACTTGTATGTGTACCATATATTTTTCTTTTGAGCCTAAATATAAAAATGTGAGGTAATAAAAAAGCAAGACTACCTGGTGCTATAAACACTTATTTATAAGTGGAACAACACTTATTCGATAATTACCACATGGTTTCAGACTTGGATGGCTGAAAATTAACTTTTTCAGTTCTAGAATCTCTTAGAAACAAGACATTCTGCACACGTGAGGTTAAACAAATAACATATGCATTCATCTTCTCTAACAATGACATCATAGAAGACATGGCCGTGTTTTTAAGAAGAAAATCTATTCTGAGTGTTCCTGCTTTTAAAAAGAAGTTAGAATATGAGAAAAGCCGTGTTTCTGTCAAAAGCTGTTCCAGCTGTCAAGTTAGAAATGGCCAATCCTTATCTGAATTTGCAATTTATTGGTTTCTGCAGAACTTGGGTTGGGGAAGTAGTCAGCCCAAAGGAAGCGTTATGAGCACTGTAGAAGTGCTAATGCTTCAGAATTTCAGGAATTCCAAATAAAGAAGTCCCATGTTGCCTGCCTTTATGATTACTATTGATTTTGTGCAAAATATGGTGCAACCAAGAATCCCCCAAATAGTTTTGTTTGGAAAGTGTTTAGATTATGACAAAGATTTGATCAAATATGTGAGGAATGTGCTTACCACTTACCTCCCACCAGCCCACAAATTTGGAAGTGAAGAGAATGTTGTAGTGTACTTTTTGCAGCTTGTAGCTGAGCCCTCAGACCTCCCCTAAGCCCCATATAGTCAATCCCTCCCCCTGCGCACACACATTCTGAGTCTCTCTCGCACTCCCTACCACACTTATCTAAAGCATCAAATACAAGCTTCTTGTCCGTATTATTAAGGCCCTTCACAAATTAGTCACTTCCTACTTATCTGCTCTTTTGTCTTACAGTATCTCTTTTATTGTTGTATGCAGTGTAATTGTAGCCATGTCTTGCCATTAAAGAGACAAGATGGGTAAGGTAATATCTTTTATAAGAGCTCTGTCTGGCTTAAAAGTTTTTCTCTCTCACCAACAGCAGTTGGTCCTATAAAAGATATTACCTCACCCACCTTGTTTCTCTAATATTTCCTCCAGTCCATCAACTATGACAGCTTCCATTGCTCAGTTGTCCACCTCTCCAACAAGTGCCTTTACTCCTTCTTCCATATTGCCCCTTACTCATAGAATGCCCTCCCTGAGGTAACCCACAAAGCCACCGCACTGTCCTCTTTCAAATCCATACTGAAGACCCACATCTGGTATGATGCCTATAATAAATTGCTTGTTGGTTATGGCTAGGCAAGTGGACAGCACAAATTATGGATAACATTAATATTCATTGTTTATTTATGTCTTTAAAAATTGACTTGAAACTTGCTAATTGTACACATACACAAGCTATTTAAGATATATTCCTATAACTGTTCCTCTCATTCTCCCCTGCCCCATCCCATAGATTATTTTGTTACACCACTTATTGCTTCTTTTTTTTTAAATTAAACTTTAAGATCCTTGAGGCAAGGCCTGTCCCACTCTGTGTGTGTTCAACACCTAGCACAATGGGGCCTTATTCCTGACTGGGGTCCCTGGGTGTGTCTGTAAAACAACAAATAAGAAGAGCAGAATAATTTCAATTGCCTGTAGCAAAGGGCCCAGAGTGTAGTCAAATTCTTGACCCAGTCAACTCTGTATTTTATACGAGGCAGTAAGTACCATTAGACAATCCCTCTCCCACCCCGCCAGCCCATCCCTCACCTCCAAGTACTTTCTCGTAAGCCACAGAAGCTAAAATGCAAACACCTGAATTATTGCAGTTCTAATAAGTGGAGAGAGAGGTTTTGGGAGCTGATGGCAATGGCAGTTCCAGGACAGCATCACCACAAAGGCTATTCCAGAGTTACATCAAGGAAGGCTGCCTAACAACTTATCTTGACTGAGTGTAAGACAGTTTACACCACTATTGGTATGAGGACCAGTGCACAAACCACTGATGACATGTATATGAGTACATAGATGCAACTATTGTGTTTTTTCCCCTTTTATTTTCCTGTTCATGTTTTTCTCAATACTGCCACAAGACTCAGGCATTTTCACTCTAGGGGTGCCCAGCTCTGCTTCTCAGTTGCACATTTGCTTCAAGAAGTCAGAGTGCCACAAAATGGTCTTTGAGCAAGATGGTGGTGGGCATAGAAGATTGACTGACCATATTCGAACTAGCTGACCCAGCACTTTGCGTTCATGGTATTACACAACAGTGCCTGGTATAAGCAACACATAGCACTCCAAAATTTGAAAAGATGGCTGCGCTTGCACATTTTGTTAAAATACAACAATTTGTGATAAAGAACATTTTAAAACAACTCCACCCTATACCCTTTAAACTCAGCTTTTGCTTTCATAATTCCTTTTTTCAGCAAAAGTCTACTCGAAATTCACACATCCTCAGTTTTAGAAATCATCAAAACCATTTCATGAAAGCCATTCACAAGAGGAAATACTGTACCATGCAAATGTCAGGAAACAAATGCTAAATTTATGCACAGCATTACAAATGAATCACTTTGAAGCTCTGTGACACTTTAATTCCTTAGATATAAACAAGCTTGTGTTTCTTCAAAGACGCAAGGGGGACACACACACACACACACACACACAAAAAAAAAAGACAACAAAAAAGAAGCTTGAAAAAAATTTATTTAAGGCTATCATTTAATATCCTGAAAGCTTAGCCTTTTTATAACAAAGGTTTCAAGAGGGAAGTTCACTTCTCAGACATCTGTGACTGCCAGCCCCATTCTAATAATGCAGATATTTGGTGTTTGGAATCAATCCTATGTACAAGTCGACTTCATAGAAAAATAATTTCATTGCTAACTGTAAGTAGAGATATTTTGGCCCTAAATAAATGGAAAATATGAAGACGAGGCATTTTTGTATTCTTAAAGCTGTTACTTTGTGTGTCCTTTTGATAACATCTTTTTCCTATATAATCTTTTGGCAACACTACACTATAGTAAAATTCATTTCTTGGCATGCAAAGCAATATGGCTTATAAATATAATTTATAGAACACAAATTTCAGAATTCCCTGGTGACCAGCAGCTGATGTAGTGAAGAAGATCTTGACTTGTCCCATATTTATTTTGTACTTTTACTGGTATTTCCCCAAAAGGTCCCTGGAAAAACAAAAGGACATAATTAGGACCAGTTACAGTATTCAGAAAATCAAACGTGTGTGGAAGACATTTTTCCTGGTTTAGATTTAACTGATATTAGTTCCACAAACCCTTTAACAACTCCCTCTAATTATAGATTGAAATCACAATTATTTCTATAAGTAAAGCTCTTAAAAAGATTTTTAGTGGATGTTGTTAAACAACTTTTTTCATGTTGTACTAGATGCTAAATTTGCTAAATGCAAAAAAAAAAGGGGAAAAAAAGAAAATGCCAATAAAATTTATATTTTAATAATTATTTTCAAGCTTTAATAATAAGAATTAGTATTTGTTAGCCTACATTCTCAAAAGTGACTAGTGATTTTGGATGTTTCCATTTTTGTGTGAGATGCATGAAAGAGGCCTAATTTTCGTAGGGAAGGCACTCAGCATCTTTGGAAATCAAACACCTTACACATGTCTCAATTTGAGCAGTTCTGTCTTTACAAACATCAACACATAATTCATAAAACGCCCCAAGAACTGGGTTAGAAAATTCTATTTTTCCATTTTACGAATAGGAAAACTGAGGCAAGGGGCTTAAATTACCCACCTTAGCCACAGAGGTTTTTCGTGTCATAGGAGGGATTAGAGCTCAGAAGTTCCTGGCTCCCACATTCTGTGCTCAGACCACTCTTTTAGACTGTATTATTTTTTTAAAAAAAATCTCCGATACGTTTTAATAGTATTTCGGTGGTTATAATTGCTCTGTACATGTCAGTTTCTTTTATCAATAATTTATTTTGGGCCAAATGCTTGTCAAAGTCAGATCCGTGGCAAAACTCCCATTAACTTAAATAGGAACAGGACTTGACTCTTGATACAAAACATAGACTATACTTGGAATGGTTTTGCTTACAGTATATGGCACGGTTGTAGTCCAACATTTTTAATATATGTACGGGTATAAATAAATAGTGACAGTTAAGGGGGAAATGATCTGTCTTTCCTCAGTGTGCTGCAAGTATATTAAAAATCTAAATATACTAAGATTTAAGATGATCAAAATTCAGTCACCTCTGGGTAACTTTTGTGTTAAGCAGCCATTTTAAGAACTCTTTGGCAGCCATGTCATCGAGGATTTTGTTGATATCACTGGTAAAAGTGCCATCTGCATGTCTTCTGTCCAGTTCTTCAGCTGCATTAGCTTCTTCTGAGAAACTTTAAAGGGGAGAAACGGTCAAATAACAGCTGTGCAGACCACAATAAACAAACCTCTTCAAGGGCCTCATTCTGCAGTCTTTACACACTCAAAGCTCCCACTGATTTCAAGGGACGCAAGGCTAGCTCAGTATGAGAATGTTCTATGTTAAATGAACAATTGGAGTACTTCTCAGTGAGAGAAGATGGTTTGGATGTCGTCCTTTCCCATTTAGGGCACTTTTCTCAAAGATTTTTTAAGTGAGTCTTAATTCCTCAATTATAATAAAAAAAAAATAAAATGCCAGAAACACCAGACCTAATACATCAAACTGCAATTTCCTAAACCAATGTTACTCACAGCTGAGATTAAAACATAATCAAATTCACTGTAAACATAATAAGCTTCACTGTTTAAGAATGAAGTTTTATTACATTGTAGCCAACTGTTTCAGGCAGCTGATTAATAGTTTTATTGGATTTATGAAGTCCTAAATTTATAATTCCTAAGGTGTTTAGTGCATGAATATTTACCCTTTTAGCAAAATCAATTGGGAGTGATAGCTTTGTGAATTAACAGCTGCCAATTATAGTATTTTCCTAAATTCTGTGTGTTTGTGTGCTGTATACAGACATATGGGGCCAGTGGTGCTGGAACAATTTTTATAGTGGGATGCTGAGAGCCATTTAACTGTACAATTTTTATAGTGGGATTTAACTGTTTAAACCCTGTACATAATGGAAACTACTTCAAGCTAGGGGATGAGGCAGCACCCCCGGCACCCCTAATTCCAGCACTTATGTATGAGGCCAGATCCTGGCTCCTCTTTGTGCCCCGGAGATCTATTCTAACAGGACAGCCAGAGATTTCCCTGACAAACACCTTTACCCCATTTGCTCCCTTTCACCAGGCAAAGGGGGTTCTTTAATTGACAGGGGTCAAGTGGGTTGGAGCTGGAACACACTGTGCTCTGGTGATTGCTGGCAGGCAGAATAGTCCCCTAGGGGAGCCCTCTAACTTGCATAATTTAGGAGGGCCATTAGGTTGTTCTATGGGACCCCAGAGGCTAGTTTGATCTGGAATAAGGCCAAGGATCAAGTTCTTGGAAAGGTGATTTACACTTACCCCACTTTCCCACCTAGGAATCTGGGCTGAACACAGCTTGACCAGATCTGGGAATTTGGCCCCTAATTTTTACCTCCATTATCTACAGATACACGGATACCTTTCTGCTGCCATGAATGCCATTCATTACCCATGACAACAAGACTACTGGAAATCAGAATGTCAGTAGCATAACTTGCCACCATTCTCTTTTCAATAGCTGATCTCACTCTTTAACTCTATCCTTTCAGGGATAGTCAGTCCTTTCAGAATTACTTTATCTGTTGGCTCTTCCTAGACTCCAACACACAATCTTGTCTTAGAGATATTTTATTATTATTAATATTATTATTATTTTGTATATAGTGCCAGAGACATACATGGTGCTTTACAGTGGTAAAATGTATTTTTTCAAAGAACAGAGGGTGAAATGAAATCCCTGCCCTGAAGAGCTTACAGTCTAAAGGCCCAAATAAGTACAGAACGGATAACAGAGGAGAACATTGTAGTTGCTAAGCCATGAAGAGCAGGTGGGGATTTGAAATAGGAAGAGACAGAGGATGCTTGGAAATGATTAAATGGGAGGCTGTTCTAAGTGTAAGATTATAATGAAAGAAGGTATAAAGTCAGGAATGAGAGGAGTGCATAAGCAGGAAAGAGTGCAGCTTGGGATAGGTATATGGAACAAGAGAAGATGTCAAAGCAAAGAGGTCAGAAATGTAGGTGGGGCAGAGCTATGGAAGGGCACTTTGAGGACAGGGAGATGAATCTTGAACTTACTGCAGGAAAGAGATCTTAGAAAGGGAAACGGGGGGGGGGGGGCACGGGAGGGGGGAATTCTGGAGGAAAGACTGGTTCAGATTTAGACATGTTGACCTTGAATCTAACTTGACCTTTTACAGTGTAACAGCACATTAAACTCGTCAACATCTTAATTTTAATCTGTAGTAGGACTGAATCATTTAAAATGATCATCTCACACCCACAATGTATCTTAAGATACAAAGAAAAATATGAAATACAGCAAGAATAAAACAAAAATACATTATGGTTCCATTAGGCTTGATTTCTAACCAGAAAAGCCAAACAACATTTCATGATAGGAACGGAGGGATTCTTACTCTCTTCTTCCTCGTCCATTCACTAACCAAGCAATGAACTCTTTGGCAGCTTGACCTTCCAAATAAGAGGTGATGTCACTGGTATAGGTGCCCTCAGCATGCCTCTCAAATTCAGCATGACGCCTCGAGAGTCCATTGCTGAAAGAAAGGCAGTTCTCTTATGATCAGGACTATGTTATCACTTTATCTATTTGTGTCCTTTGCTTGCTTCTGTTGGCTTCTAGTTCCTGCCAGACCAACATTTCTCATTAGCAGGAAGTTTCTCCCCAAATTAGCCTTCATATTTTCACCCTAGGTCTTAGTTACACCCCCTGGTATCACCCTAAATAATTCCATCATATCCCCCTTTTGTCTCTTAGCCAAACTGTACAGATTTAACTCCTTTTGCCTTTATTTCCTCCAGCCACTGAGCATTTTTGGCTACTCTTCTCTGAAGAACCTCCACTTTTTCAACATCCATTTCGTCATGTGGTTTCCAGAACTCTTTCAGGTGTGCTCATATCTAGGGTGTGTAGAAATGGACTGTTTCCTCCCTATCCCTTGACACACTGCCTTTGCATATTCAGACCAAAATTGATCATACTGATCTTTTCTGAAGCCAGATTGCATTGCAAAATTACATCTAATTTCTTGCTCACTATAACTGCTTGGATCATCCATTCCCTGCCTTCTGGCAGAGTAGACAAGTTTTGGAGCATTTTTTTCCAGATGTATTAGTTTGCATTTATTTTTAGCATTTGTTATTTTCTGCCTATGTTTCAAATTTCTCTAGGGCCCTTTGCATTATTTTTCCATCTGCTTGGCAGTTTGACATTCCTCCCAATTAGTACCATCTGCATTTTTCAATTACATGCCATCTATTCCCCCTTCTACAATGAACAAGTTACATAAAAATGGACCTAACACTGATCCCTGTGCTACTCCGTTAAAATCTCTGGCTGCCTCATCATATATCATTCCTCTTTTATTGGTCTTGTGTCCAGTATTGATCCCCCAACTCCATATTTCTTAGGATTCCCCTGCCTTCACTCACACTTGTGGGATTTTAGTACTTTTTTCCTCTGTAACTTAATCATTAGATTTCTTTATTCCCTAAAATTTCCTTTCCTGAAATCTAATACTCTCATACTGCTACATTCTCGAAGCCATTCCTGAATTCACCTAGCTCACAGCCACTGGTTCCAAGCTTCCCTATCATAATGAAAGTCTCAATCATTTCCTCCCTAACTGTAAAAATTAGACCCAGAATGCCTTCTTCTATGGCTGGAGTATCTAATTCCTGCATTATAATCATGAAGGTGTAAGGAATTCTCTATATTGTTGGCTGTGTTTCCTGCCCAACAGAAATCTCAGTTGTATCAATTCCTTCCGCGTAACATATCCAGCATTTTAAAGTACCTTGACAGCTGGTCCAGGAATTTTTCATTCTCTCTCTCCTCCAGTGCCGGTTGTCTGTAGCAAAGGCCCAGAGTCATTATATCACTGATATCATATTAGTACATTGTATTGTATGCATAATATGCATTAGCTCATAAAATGCTATTGAATATTATTTGAATGTCACTGTAAAAATCTGTGAATGCTAAACTACCCAGGTGAGTGCTTTGGGGGGCTGTGAATGTAATTGAATACAGGCTCTTGAAACTGTTAGTTCCATACAAACGCTTCCCGGGTTACGCAAGACCCGATTTACGCAAATTCACACTTATGGAAAAAATTCTGTAAGCTAAAAATAGGAGGTTTTTTGTTTTGTTTTGTTTTTTTGCGTAATGGTCGCGGGGTGGTGGGGTGGGGGGGAATACGTTTCCGACTTACGGAAAATTCGAGTTACGCAAGGCATTCCAGAACGGAATGATTGCGTAACCCGGGGAGCATTTGTACTTCTGTTTTTAAGGACCACCTTAGCAGAGGAAGTTAAAATGTTAGCAGCACTAACTAAAGCCAGAAGGGAACATCTGATCCCCCTTGTATATCATCGGCCATAGAATTTCATCCAGTTACTTCTAGGCTGAGCCCAGAAACTTGTATTTGACCAAAACATATCTTCCAAAAAGGCATGCATTGCCAGTATTTCTGTGGCACAATTGAGGTATCTAGTGGCCGACAAAGCTTAATCCTTGATAAGTGTTCTATAAGGAGACCATAGGATCAGAGTAGCGAAATATGGAAAAGATCTATTAGGTCACTGAGTCCATCATCCTGCAAGAGTTTCCTTACAGATGACAAATCAGATACCACACTGATACCAGCCAAAAGACTGATGACTATTTTCAACCAATCACTTCTGCTATTTCAAAAAAGATTGAACTAGTATATAACAATGATCTTCCACGGTTGGCTCATTTTTTTGCTAACAATATATCAATGCTATGTTTCAATTATCCTTAAGGTCTTCTTCTCTGATTTATATGCTATCCATTAAAAAGGAAAATAGATCATGTTCTGTGAGGGGAAGCTGAACAGTGAACTGATTCCTGACAGGCACTAAATTATGGCTCTATTTGTGCATGGAGATTTATAATGATTTTTCCAATATGCTTACCCGCTTCTTTTAGTGCTCATTAACCATTGCACAAAATCCTGAGCTCGTCTAGTGTCCAAGTACTTGCTGTAATCACTGGTGAATGTGCCTTGTGAATGACGTTTTACTTCATTCAGCTGTCTAGATTCATCTAATGGTTCAGTCTGGGAAGCTTTGAATGATCTATGAATAGTATGTAATAGATTAATCAGCATTGATGATAGCACTTTCTAAGGGTGCTATACCTGCACTGACTTCTTTTTTTAAAAAAATTCTATATTCCAACAGAATAAGAACAAAAAAGAAAAAAAAGAAACAAAAATTACTTGCTACAGATATGATTGTTAGCTGGCTGACAGAGTCAATCAGTACAGCAGCCTGGTAACTGCATAACTAAGAGTCTATTAGGACAACAATAAAAAGGCACTGTTAGAAACACCAAACTGGTGTGCTGCATTTTGCAATATAGATATCCTTCTCCGATCCACAGATGAATTAAATACACTGTAATATTATAAGAAACTTTTCCTCAAATCAAAGATTTTGCGTCGAGTTGCGGGAAAAGTACAGGGGAGTATATTTGGATTATTCTGAGATGTTTGATTTTTAGTATTTACCTGGATTTCTCTTCTGTGTCTTGAAGAGGATTTTGCCAGCTGCCTTGAATGATCATTAAAAGCAATCCAGCCACGAAATAAATGTTTTTCATTTTCATTGCCTGTCAGAACACAGATGAGGGGGGGGAATAAATATAGTCCTCTTTACATACTTTGGAGTCAATATATAGACAGGGAAACCCACTAATATAGAATGGAATGAAACTCCATGTATATGAGAGGAGAATGATAATCCTACATAGTTTCAATGTGTTGCAATTTTCATACTATAACACCAGGTGGTTTTTAATTTTCTGAATTTATTGACTAAAGAAATAAAAGCAGAATCCCATCACAGAGTGCAGTGTCACATCCAGCCACTCTTCTTGCTCTAACTGAGCATTTTTTCTTCATCCCCTCACTTCTAAATTCTTGTGTTTTGTATGCTTTTGTTTTTATCATTTAAAGCAATGAACACCTGTAGGATTGGGCTCCTTGGGTAAAATAGGCAAATTTCAATCAAGAGTGTGACTTTTACAAAAAATAAATATATTTATGGTTAGAAATTTGTGATACAGAAGGTATATGAAATTCTGTTGTGTTTATGGTGCTTTTGATACAATGCTATACCTAGTACAGTCTTAGGTTTTCCATTTTAGTCCATCATTAGATTTACACCTTGCTACAACCATAAAGGGCTGATCCTGATACGCTGCTAGGTGTAATGCATATTGCTGTGGGTAGTTCCATTGACTGTATAAAATTAATAATAAAGGACTAGATTGGGATCTCTATCCTACTCCCTGTGTGGTCTCATGAGTAAGATTATTCACTGTGAGTAAGAGTATCACAGTGTGGCATACAGTACATATATATATGTTTTGGTGGTTCAGCACTACATTGTGAATCCCTTATTCAGACTGATGAACACTTTCTCATACACGTAGCTTCATTGTCTTAATTATATATTTCAGTGAGCAATCACCAGCATGAGTAAGGTGATTACCATCTGTTCCTTAGTATGTAAATGCTAAACATTATCATTATTGAATGTACTACTATTAGTTTGATTTAGCTTATGGACCCAATATTGGAGATGAACAAATAATTGATTTTTTTGGTTTGCTGGCAGAACTGGAAAAACATTATTAAGGTTGAATGTTCATTTTGTTCAGGTTTCAGAGTAGCAGCCGTGTTAGTTTGTAGCCACAAAAAGAAAAGGAGCTGCATCCGATGAAGTGGGCTGTAGCTCACGAAAGCTTATGCTCAAATAAATTGGTTAGTCTCTAAGGTGCCACAAGTCCTCCTTTTCTTTTTTGCCATTTTGTTCAGTTTTTCATTTTATTTTGTTACATTTTTGGGTGTTTTTTAACCTTAATTATTTTAAACAAACCTCGCTAAATTTAGAATGAAATGTCATTTTGGAATGAAAAGTCAAAATATTTCATTTTGAAACTGTCAAACATTTTGACTTTTTCTAAATTTCTTTTTCATTTTTTATTCGTCTAAAACTATTCTCCAAATTCTACTCAAATTCACAGTTTTGACTGCCTTGATACTGCATTTTTAATAGATCAAAATATTTGACCAAAATAATTTTGACCAACTCTACCCAATACTGCAAATACTTACTGCTGAGCATAGCCCCTATTACTGCAAATAGCCCTGTTGAATTCAATCAGACCACTTACACAAGTTAGCACATCAGCGAGCAGCAGTAGATATTTGCCTGCACTGGCTCATAGACTAAAGTGATTTGTAATGAAAGCATCTATGAAATTGAAGCAAAATTATAAAGCAGCAAGTAGATTTTAAAGTACTTGCTTTGGGTCAGTTCTTAACTTTATGAAATGATTGTTTAATAAAATTAATTAATATACATTTTGGACTCATGCTTTTGGCTATTAAAAATAAATTAAACAAGCCAAGATATTTAGCTCAAAAAGTAGCTAATCTTCATCAATTCATACTTTAAAATAAGCATGGATGACAATGTTAATTTACTGTAAAGCAACTGAAATTGTAATAAGTTCACAGAAATTGAATGTCACTGGAAATGTTTCATCATGCATTTGAACTGATACTCTGTTGTATGCCTGAAAGAGCCACTCTCCCATCCATGAAAATGTTCCAGAGAAGTTTATACTACAGTCTGAAAAACAAAGGGAGATAGGAAAATTGAGCCAGTTGAAATAAAATGTAAGTGGCTAACTAAATCCCTGGAGGCCAATAAAAAAACCTAAATTTAACCTTCCACCTCACTTGTAGTCTTCCTCATTGGTTCAGGTGTCAGAATAAGGGATCCTTGTACGCATCTAAAGCTAAATTCTGCACTGATTTATACCCCCCATAAAATCCCCTGTTTATTTGAATTCAGTGAGCCAGACAGAGTGTCAGTCAGAGCAGAAATGGATCCATTCTATACTGCATTACTTTGGGACCATGGGCTGAGGTAAGAACGGATCAGAAGCCTTGTTGTTTCAGGTTTATGCTATGACACATTTCAGAGCAGGTTTTCAGACATAATTGAGCATGACAACTTGTATCTTCCATGAATTATAAGATCACACACACAACTGGACATGAAACATAACAGAGTAGAAGACTCAATGGACACCAAATACCCAATAATCTGGCAAAAATCTGAGTGGAAAATATAATAAGCCAAGTACTAGACGATTGATGGATAGCAAGCACTTACCAGAAAGCACTGACTAAGGTTCATTGTTTATTGTAAATTAGTATTCAGACCATTATATTGAGGTTTTCTTCCCCAGAGCTAAATACATATAACTTAGGTGCAGAGCAATGATGCCAGAGAGGAAGTACATAGAAGATCTGCATTCAGAAGTATGTACAGAACACTCAGTGCAGGATATAGGAACCAAACAATCATGAAACTGGATTTCTAAATATCTAGGCGCAGATCCGCGGCTGGTGCAAATTGTCACAACTCAATTGACTTTCAGGGAGCTATGACAATTTACACCATCTGAGGATCTGTCCCCTGGTATTAACTGCTGCCAGACATTCCAGCTCTGCTCAGATAGAGTACACCCTTAGGTAAGGCCCTATTTTCAATGGCATGTTGCTGGCCAATAGCAATACAATACTGCTGGGTTGCAATATAAGGCAATATAGTTAAGTGGCATTTTAGTCAGAGCTAGAAAAATGAATTGAAGAATATAAGGTTTCCCATATTGGATCAGATCTTTAAGCCATGAAATCCATTATCCTATCTCTAGCAGTGGTCAATACCAAATACGCCAAAGGCAAGTAAGTGCCTTCACAGTTGCAGCTGGCTGATCAAGCAACGGTAAACATAGAGAGGAATTCCTTTTTGACCTCCTTAGTGATTAGTTTATGCCCCAAAGCATAAGGTTTAATTACTCCATTTCAACATACCATGCATATTGTATCTAGAAGTGTCATATTGGTCCTAAAACTATTAAAATCCAGCCACAATATTTAACTCTCTGTCCACTTGGAGTTGTACTTCAGTGGTACAACACTGACATCCAATGTTGATCCTAAAGAATACATCAGTTTCACATTTCACGTGTTTAAAGACTACAGGAGAAATCCTGGCGTCTATTCACACTTATTCCTCAGTCAAAAGTTTCTAGAACTGGCTGGATTTGGCATGAAATAGTTTGGTGATTAAATGCTGTTTATGTTGAATATCATCAATATGAAAAAGTTGATCTTCAGTAAATAATTTAGAAATATAAAGAGCGTGATTCAAAGTCTACTGAAATCTGTGGAAAGACTCCCATTGATTTCATTGGGTTTTGGGGACAGATCCTTAACCTCCAATCCTGTAAGACTTACGCAAAGTGCTTCATGTTATATATGAGAGTGCTCCCATTTACTTTGATCTGATTTTGGCATATATTTAAATTTAAGTATGTGCTTGAGTTCTTTCTAAATAAGTATGTTTCTTAGAATCAAGACCTTAGATTGTATCAGCAAGTAGCATTTGGTGAGATTAGTAAAATAGCAAAGATTACAAAGTATTTGCAAGATTTGAAAATCTTTAAGTTAGAAGAAAAGGAGGACTTGTGGCACCTTAAAGACTAACCAATTTATTTGAGCATAAGCTTTCGTGAGCTCAAATAAATTGGTTAGTCTCTAAGGTGCCACAAGTCCTCCTTTTCTTTTTGCGAATACAGACTAACACGGCTGCTACTCTGAAACCTTTAAGTTAGAGGAACCTGCCTTTTAGCCAGCCAGCTATTTTGAAAACTGCTGCACTTTCATTACATATTTGTCAAACGTTTTATCTTAAAATTTGAGATGCATTTTTGTACATTTATTCTTCAATATTTAGCATTGGTAATCACGGTCAGTAATAGTTATTTATTTTATATAAGTCAAAGACAAACGTAGTAACTAGAAATGTGTTCTTATACTATTACTGCTTCATTCTAGAAAACACAAAAGTGTGCCCTATAGAGAAAGAGGAATTGTTAACAAAAGAATATTTGTACAGATTTATTACCTATAATTATTTCTTGAAAGCCAGATAAGATTATTTCCATAGCAAGTGGAACCTGGCTCTTGAATCTGTTTGAGAGGTTTAGATTTTTTGTAGAAACAGCTACAAAAGCTTGTGGTCTCAAGTGTCAAAGTTCCAGTCACACTGAAATAAATTTTAAGTAGAAAATTATCTGTTTTTTTAAGTTGGCTAATGAATTCATTTCTAATTCCTCTCCAATTAGAAATTAGAAAGTACATTTCAAATCCTTCCTTTCCTTCAGTTTCAAAATGTATTAGCTAAACTGAAGTTGTTACAGTGAGACACATAAAAATTAACAAATCAGCTGAATAGATGTTCTTAACCAGGATCCTAGCCACCAGAGAGACTGTCAATAATATGTATTTATCAAATCTTGATCAAAATGTTTAAGGCTGAAAAAAGTTATTGACTCATATAGCATTTACTTTGCATTTGGAATTACAGAGGAATATTTTTTCTTGATAACCTGGACTTTCACTAGTCTTCTGAACATATTTTACTACAGATTTCTTTAGTGTACTGTGTGGAAGCTGTACTTGGATATATTGCAACAAAGTTTGCACAAAGAATCCTGCTAAAAGCCCAATTAATTCCAACAATCAGTCGAGTTACATAATGGCTGAATAAGGAGAAATATTTTTATTTGAAAATTAAAATGTGAATAAGAATAGATTTCTGGAGATATGAGACTGTTGCAGATAGTACAGGTTATTAATTATGAATCTACTATCTCTTTAATGTACATGTAATTTACTACTAATTTATACACACTACACTGTAAAATGCATTTATGGAAAAGTTACGTAGAATGTAATCGATACCTTTCTAGAAGTTTTTTGCACCATCCTACAGTATTCCACAACTGGGATATAATTCTGTATTAAATTCTGTAGGTTCAATTCTGTAGGCTGGTTCAAAATAACCAACAGGAAGGTTAAAATTTTCTATTAAATGATATACATAACATCTATAACTTTCCCATATGGCATTTTATGGTGTAATATATATAAAATGAATGAAAACCACATTTTCAATGGAGTTAGACCAGTGTAAAACTGTTGTAATGGAGTGGCAAATCTACCTTGAGATATTTTCAAGTAATTTTTATAGAAACCTATTTAATATATCTAGTCCCCTACTACTTTCATCCCTATTAATTTCTATCGGACTTTTAGGATGTTTCTACAAGGAATGACGATGTTTAAAGTAAAAATGGTTCAGTATCTGTGAAGGACACATGTCTAGTAAATGGTATTTGAAAATGTGAGTGTAAGACAAACAACAAAAATCAATATTTATGCATAAGTGTTTAACATTTAAATTCTTACTATAATGCATTTCTTCCATGAGTCCATGTTTAATCATCCTCCTTTCTATCATTTCTGTCAGTCTTAGAAGTTGATTTTGATCTTTGGATCATTCTCTCTTAAATTAATTGCCTTCTATTGAATAAACTAAAACTGATTAAAGTTTAACTATATACACTACTTATTCATGCCAAATATAAAAAGATGATACATAATAATAAATAATAATAATAAAAGAAAAGCTTAAAAAGCACCATTTTGAGAGATCCTGTATTTGCTTTACAAACCTTGGACAGAACAATTGCACTCAACCCATTGAACAAATCTTATTGGTAGCTAGCATGAATCTTACCTTCTTATACTTTGAAGTGATGCACAGCGATTGGAGAAAGAGCAGCTACTCTTCTGGAACTTTGGGAAACCTTCAGGATCCGGAGATCTGCCTAGCTGCCTCTGTGGCTCAGCCTTATATATACTGTTCAGCTCTAGTAAGCATTATGAGAGTGCATCATTGCTGACAGTTTCCTTATTCAACTTAAAAAAAATCATATTTGCTATTCTTTACTTTACATTTGACAATTTTTACAAGCAATTTCACATATTGACTCTGCTTACTGTATGACATCATTGTGGAGATGGGTCCTTAATGGAGACGCAAAAGGAATGAGATGTCAATGTCAAAAGAAGTAAATATCAATCAGGAGGACATTAGGGCTATACACAATTAAGTAAAGGTGCTAGGAATCAATGCAACATGTCCTTCAAATTCAGGTTTGCCTATCTGACATTTAATTTAAAATTGACGGGTGAAGTCCTAGCTCCACTGAAGTCAATGGCAAAACTCCCATTGATTTCAGTGGGGCAAGGACTTCACCCATCAATTTTATAAGTTTAACATAATAAAATAGTAATAATAATAAGAAGAAACATGTACCTCACACAAAGTCTCCCACAACCAGAGAAAGGGAAGACTCCATAAAGTCCACCAGAGACCTTGCTGTGCCGATATAATTAACTCAAGAAAAGCTGAGATACTACTGTGATGGGCACCAGTACAAAACCCTAAACCAGACAGATTGAATGTAATAGAAACATTTGGTTTCAATTCAAATTATGTCCAGGTGCAATGTATCAATTTTGTAAATTCCTACGTATGAGAATATATGGTACATGTGTGATCTGTATGCCAAATACTTGTTACATAACTGAGATCTACATCATGCCCCTTAGATCTGCTCATATAGCCTGGTGCCCTGGAAATGAGTTTAAAAGGATAATAGAGGCCGAGGCTGTATTATATCATGTAGAGTTGCCCTTCAGAGTGAGTCCTTGGGGCATCAGTGACAGGATCAGAAGCCCAGCTCTGATGAAGCAGCATTGCCAAGGAGGCAGGAGGGAAGGGCACCAATGGCCGGAGCTGGCATAGAGGCACAAAACTTCTGTGCACATGGCCCTGGGATCTGAACAGATTCCTGAGGATCTGCCAGTGTTGTGGGGTGGGTCCTTCATCCTCTTTTATGAAACAACAGTCTGGGGTCTCCAAGAGGAGATCCCAATAGAGACTTCCTCCTGTGTTTTTTTTCATGGGTTGGGATCCGGATCTGGAACTACCTGCTAAACCTGTAAGTACAAATTGTAACAATGTATCCACAACTGACAGCGCTTATTATATTTGTAAGTGATCAGATGGTCCAAATTAGATGTTAGAAATTAAGGGCTAAATGCTCCCCTGAGCCTAAAGTTCTGCTTGGTAGAGGGAGGGGTGTGGGATCACTAGGAAGCCACTTACAGCTCACTGAACCTGTGCACCAGCGGTGGCCCCAGCATGAACTAGAGCATCGTAGGGGCTAAGTTATGATACTGGAGTATGGTCCCTAAAGATACATCCTCTCTTTCCCCACCTAACCCCTCACACCAGCAGAGTTCTCCTTCATTAGAAGAATTCTTTGCTGGCCGACTGTGGCCAGATTCCAGCCACACATACTGCCTGAGCAGCACAAAAGGAGTCAGAATATAAACCAGAATCTAGCCTCTAGCCTGATAAGCCTAGATCCTATATGTAATATAACAGCAAATACAAATTGTAATGTATGCTCACCAACGCCCCCATAGATACCCATGTAACTGTACCGTATTATTGTATATACCTAGGGAACAGCAAATCTCATCACGTCATGCCACCTTACACTGGCCACATGGTATATTTTAATTTCTAACATTGTGAAGTTATTACATTGCTCCACTCACAGGGTCCATGTACTGAAGCCAATGTTCCCTGTAAGTTTTCTATATGTGAAGGACAAATGACTGCTTGTGCTGAAGTTTAAAACTTAAGTGCACAGCCTCTTCCACTGCTATTCCCTATATTCCTCCACTTTTCATTCACTCTTCCCCCTTCCTACATCAACTCATTCTCCCTCCTCATTCATTTCTTCTCCCATCAATCTCCTTTTTATACCTCCCTTCTCTCTCTCTTTTCTCTCTCCCTTATCTTTATTCTCACTCCCCCCAATCCAAAATGTTTTCAAATCCCCGATACAATGTATGGATTGGGATTATGTGCTTACATATATTAACACATGGATCCAAATACTGCAGGTATATCGCACATACTTTGGCTTTTCAAACTTTTGTCTGAAAGGTGTGTTAATATCTGTATAATTCCTCATCCAACACAACCTCACTGCACACACACACAAACTCACCCCAAACTAATCCAAGGCACCAATCCTCCCCGGCACAGACAGAATGAAACAGGTCTGCAGCCTCTACGCCAAGATGTTTGGGAGCCAAATTAAGCATTCACACAACTTGCAAAACCCAAATCCATTCATTTTAGAGAACCCCAATACCACTAAAGTGCCTTGCCTACCTTGCCCCAAATTTTTAAAAAATTTACTCTGGACTAAGATTTTAAGATTGTTAGGTATGGGGGGCAAAATCAGACTTTAAATAGGAAAGTGAGTCGAATCCTTAAATATCACAAGGTGCTGTGTCTCTCCATCATGTTGGTGAACTTTCCTACTCATCTATGAGAACACACCAGAGAGCAGTTCTGCAGTTCCCAGGCAGGACAGCAGATGGCGTTCAGTTGGCCTTTTATCAGTTTCTTGCCCAGTATGGTACACAGATAGTCCTGTTGCAATGGATTGCTACTAACCTTACTTTACTGCATGTTGAGTTTTATTTATTATTAGTTGAAAGATACACAGCCTTCCTAAATCAGCTCTGCAAAAGATAATACAATATCACCTTCCCCAGAATCCTGTCAGTTCTTTACTTCTTGTTTGTTTAGTCCTATTTATTCTCTAGTGTAAAAATAAAGACAAGTTTCAAAGTAGCAGCAGTGTTAGTCTGTATTCACAAAAAGAAAAGGAGTACTTGTGGCACCTTAGAGACTAACAAATTTATCTGAGCATAAGCTTTCATGAGTTGCATCCGATGAAGTGAGCTGTAGCTCACGAAAGCTTATGCTCAAATAAATTTGTTAGTCTCTAAGGTGCCACAAGTACTTCTTTTCTTTTTGTAAAAATAAAGTTTTCTATTTACAGTATAGTCATTTCAAATGAGTATGAAGTATGAAACAGAGCAGCTGAATGCACCTGGGTAGACAACTTGCTATATAGATTATTTAGTTCAGCACAATCTAAGTGATCATCAGATTACAAATATGTCTTGAATGATACACAATATAAAAACTTTACAGGAAAGAAGCAAAACCCATCTGTGCTTTTCGTTATTGCTGTATATTTGTGAGTGCAACTGTATGCAATGGGTGAGCTGTATGCCAAACAAAATTACAGAAATGGATCAAGTACGTGTCCAGTGTATTTATTAGAGGGGCTGAAATTTTTTGAATTTTGTACTTTTAAGGAAGTTTCTCATCACAATTTGATTTTTTATGAAAAACAAACTTTTTTTTTCTAAATTTTGTTTTTTCAACCAAGTCAGCACATTCCAGTGACCTTTTTTTGTTACTGTTTTTCTACCATTTTTGTTATTAAATACACAACACATGCACATTGGTGGTGGTTGTGTCTTGGGGGAATGGGTGGTAAACATGTTCCCCTCTCTTCATGACAATTACCCTGGAGGTGTTCATCTGTCCAGTGACTTGTCAGCCAGGACTATACTGTTCGGGCTATGTGACCCATTAAGGGTCCCCACCACTGCCTGACAGTCAGACGGGATCTGAACTCCCACTGTGGGTTTCAGAGAAGCACAGCACATGCTCATAACCTGCCTGACATCATTTCCCAGGCTTGACTACACCTCACAGAGCAGTGATGGCTTTCAGTGAAGGAGGATTTTTCCCTCTCAGACTACATGAAAGACTCTAGTGCCCCAGAACCTGGCTAAACTGTACAGCTCCAGTGAGGCTCCATGCCACCATGGATGCACCAAGGCTGAGGGTTTGGCCCTCATTGAGTAGAGAGGTATCAAGCCGATGGAATAGGCCACAGTGTCTGATGCTACATATTGGCACGGCTCCATGTGAAATCAATGGAGCTGCAGCAATTTACGCAGGCAGAGGAGTTGGTCCACTGTGTACCAGTTATGCTACATTTTGTGAAGACAATGAATATAATTGAAAGTAATACCAATACCGTTAGCAAATATGATAAATTATTCAGATTAAATACAAAGCATTTAAATGGCTCTACAAAATGTATTAAACAGCTGTGCCCTGTAATTGGGAGCTGACTGATAAACTGGAAGATACTAAATGTGATGTGAAGTTGACTTTATCTCTGATCCAATTTGTTATGAGCTTGAACCATGGCCTGAAGGCCTGGCTGGAGGTGCACCTGGCCTTTTCACTCCTGTTTTTCTCCATGCCTATTCTGCAGCCACAGAAGGTCCAGTGCAGCAGAACTGGTGTGGTTCCACTTTGGATGGGAAAGAGGGGCTGGATGTGGGAGAGATACTCATGGGGTGTGTGCACCCTGTACAGCATGGAATGGGGGTGGGCAGGGAGCAGGAGAGAGCATGGGGTTGGAGTGGGGCCAGAGGATCTACTGCTGTGCATGTGTAGATGCTGTACGAGAAATATTTAAGCCACTGAACTGAAGCAGCCCCTGCTTTGCCACCATGTTATTTTGTGCTAGCAAAGCATCCACAGGGGAACTGGAACTGTAAACAATCTAATCGGTGTTTGATTATTTCCCTGTACAAGGACTTCTCTGCTCAATACAAATAAAATAGTAGTGTCTACACACTTCCTCTCTAAAGCTCCATCTCCAGTGACTTAGCAGACTTGTTTAAATAACTACACTTCGAGCTGGGGGGTGGGATTTCCCAGGCTAGCTCTGACTGAACCACCATGCTACAGAGTGAAGCTGAGGTGTTGCAACCAGCAGGAGGGGCTAGCCACCCTGACTAGGTACCTAGCATGTTCAATGGGACCATATTCAGGGTGGCTGGTCACTCCCGCTGCCACAGCTACACTGTGTTTTTAGCGTGATAGCTTGATTGGAGCTAGCACAGGCATGTCTCCTTGATTGGGACTCACACTCCCAACTCCAAGTGTAGACATACCCTTTGAGTTATTTAAAACCAAAGTTTAGCTGTCCACTGTGGTAAATTGGGTCAGAGAGAGCTAAAATATCGAGTTTGAGACTAAAGTCCAGGTATGAATAGGGTGTTCACCTCACACATGCTGGTAAAGGGGTAATACAGACCTGAGAGATCAGTTAAACTGCCTGCTTGCACCTGGGGAATGGGGCCAGACCTAATTAGAAATAAAGCTCAGGTGAGGAAGAGCACAATTTGTTTCCATAGAGCTAGGTGAGCCCAGCTTGGGAGGAGACCCAGAGGAGAGGAGGTGGAGTGTTCCATCTCTTGGAAGCAGCCTGAAAGTCCACTGAGAAGCAGAGCAGGCAGGCTGTCCACCCCAGGGGTGAGCTGAAAGCCTGACTGGAGGCAGGGGCTACGAGGAGCTGTAGCCTGCCTGAACCCCTGTGGGAGGGGAGGAGTGTGCTAGCTCTTTCTAACTGTCCCAATCAGTAGACATGCTGAGACTCTGCCAGACTTGGTGGATGGCAATACAGAGTGGAGAGTGCTGCAGGGATTCTGATGGGCACTGTGTCAGTTGCTAATGAATGAACACATAGGAGTTTCTGCATTGCACATCAGCCCTATTGTCTGCTGTTAGCACAGACTGCCTATGTGGACGGAGCATATGTGATTACAAGGAGATTTAAATACTGGCATTAGCTGAAGATATCGCCTCCCATCCTTAACTACTTAACTCACTGGCCCTGTCTTCCTGATTGCAGGGTAGAAGTTATTCCAGCAGTGCTGTGTAGTTGTCACACTATTCTGGAGACGTAGTCCTGCTTTTCCTTACAAACGGTGAAGAGAGTGCATAGTGGCTGATATAGAAAAACATTAAGCAGAATTAACAGAATGGTGTGCTTCCCCCCTGGGCCCCCAGCCCTACCTCTGTCTATCCCCCTACTTTCTCCCCCAACCCCAGAAGCCAAGTCTGACAATGCCTGCTCTATTTTCCCAGATAATAACTAGGCACTAGAGCAGATTAACAATGATGTCCAGGCAACTTAATCCATTTCTAAACATTATTTCATCTATCTTTCTATCTACGCACACAGACACACACACACACCTTTTAAACTCTCCAAGTATGCCCATTCCTCCAGGCGCTTCTAGCTTCATAGCTTACACAGCTTATGAATGACTCATTAGGTCAGAATCATTTCATTGGTTATACTTCCAATATTAGACAGTAGGGGATGATTTTTAAAGGTATTTAAATGCCTAAAGATACAGATAGGTGGTATGTAAAATCTTAAAAGTGCCTAGGTGCCTAATTCCCATTTCAATCAATGGCAGTTAGGTGCTTTTGAAAATCGCAGTAGGTGCCTATCTGTATCCTTTGAACCTAAATAGTGTTTCTCTGCTCAGTCATACCCATTTTACAGTGGCTTCTCTGGAGTTACACCACTGTAAGAGAGTTGAGAATTAGGCCCTAATAAATTCAACTGACTTGTATTCCTCATTTGTGAAATCACCCATTATTGAAAGTACTGTTGTCGGTAGAACACTCACAGAGGCCCATATAATCACCATTTAATTAGCCCCGCTTCATGTTATATTTGTTTATTTTACTGTTAACTTTCTCAGAGCTATAATTTTTTCCTTTTTACAATTAGAACAGCTGAATTTTAATTACATTATCAACAAAAAGCTCATTAACATCACTTAATTGGAGTGTTTCCAAAAAAACCTTAACTGAACTGAATATTTTCTGAAGAGTTCCCATCAAAGTATAATTTAACCATTACAAACAGCTTGGCAACAACATTTACATAAAGATTTATCTGTCTCTGAAGAATGTTTTTATATGAGGAAAATCAGATTTGTTATCACCATCCACAAAACAAAGGGAGTTGTTATACAGCAGTTTGCTTCCACCTTTTAACTTCATTGGACAAATCCTGTATTTTTGTCATTTTGGTCAAATTAAGGCCTTTGCTTTCACACAAAGAAATCTAAGGCAACAGTGGACAGGGTTAGAAAAAAGCTTTTCCTATGGGTTATTCCATAACTGCCCACTTCAAGGTTTCTTGCACCTTCCTCTAAAGCATGGTGCACTGGCTACTGTCAAAGACAAGAAGCTGGATAAAATGGACCCTGGGTCTGATACAGTATGGTAACTCCTATGCAAGTATGATCATAGAATCATTTGGTTTGTAGAACATCTGGTCTATTTCCCTGCATCATGGCAGGATTGATTTAATTCTCAAATCATCCCTGATTGGTGAACGCTTAGTCTAGGGCTCGAATGTCCACTGGTAGTGATTTCAAAGCCACTTTTGGTATCTCTTTTCCAGTTCCCTTTTATTGTTCTTGTTGTTGTTTGTTTATTGGCATTGTGGAAGCGCTGAGGGACCCCAAAGATAGACAATAAACCACTGGGCTAGGCTGTGTACAAACTCATAACAAAAAGACCTGCTAAATGTGTAGCATTGTACTGACCTTGCCCATGTCAGGAAGCATGAATTTAGGGCATTTTCTAAATATTTACCATAAAGTTTTCCTTCTTTGTCTTCTGTCCATTCCAGATTCTGTTCTCATGGACTAGCAATGACTATCATCTTTATAATGATAAAGATCATTTTGTGTATCTGTAGATAGTTATGTTATCCTTCTAGCTTCTCTTTGCCAAGTTCACTTCACTTTTCCTCACAGATTCTATTTTTCATATTTTTATTTAATTGATTTCTGAACATCCTCTAGAACTTGACTAGGTCTATTTTGAAATGGTGAGGTGACACTTCCCACGTCTGCACCCTGTAAAAGGACTCTTCCCAAGCAGCATCCCCCCCGCAAACATTAAGAGCGAATCAGGGCCCAAAACTTTTAGGGTCACCACAGTGCAACTTCAGTTACACTGATTTCAGTGGAGTTGCACCAGTGTTAAACTGGAGTCACACAGTGGTGAATCAAGGCCCAAGTACCATTGGGCTATCTTTTTAAAAAATCTGTTTTAAGTGGATTAACATTAATTGAAAACAAAGCAAGAAAAGACTGAATGATTCCTCTCATTTTTGACTGAATGGTATTTGAGATTCAGTTCAGTGTTGCTATTATATTTAGCAATTTGAGGGAGGCTAACTGGCTAGCAGAGAGGAAGAATGGCCCAGTGGTTGGGGCACCGGCCTGGGGCATAGGACACCCAGATTCAATTCCTTACTCCACCATGGACTTCCTGTGTGATCTTGGGAACTCTGTGCCTCAGTTCCTGTCTGTAAAATGGGGGTCCCAGCGAGGAGATGGGCATTGCCAGGATAAAACTGCCCATTGAAACTTCATGAAAATGATGCCTCTGCCACAGATTTGGTTACTGGATACACACAATGTGGCTAGCAAGTTCTGGATAAGAATGGAAACAACTGTTGGAATAAAATAACTGTGCTGAACGTACTTTTTCTACCCCTTAAAATGAACCCAAACTGAAACTTGGTTTGAGTTTCAAAAGGTTTGGTAAATTAAAAAAAAAAAAATTCAAGCATCTATGAATGTTTTCATATCAGCCCAGACGAAGACCAGAAACACCAAGCTACAGACCTCGCTCATGCTAGGAAGCAGTGGAAATCTCAGGAAAAGACTGTTCTTTGGAACTCAGGATTTCAAACCTACCAGCACTGACGAAACTTTGGACAAGCATCTAAGCTTCAGCATGATTATACAAACTGCAATTTTAAACCTTGTGTGGTTCACCCAGCACTAGGTTTTGTCCATGGTTACTGTGGTTGGGACATTAATTAGCAAATCACATTGCGCTGTCAACTGTTATTAATATAACTAAGCAAACATATTCATTTGGCTTTATGTCTTCTTCCCAAATGAGCATCTATCTCTGGAACATGAACCAGAACCAAGACCATGAGTTTTATGCAAGATAACAATAACCATACATAGCATTTTAAATTCTGGTTTTATTTTTTTTTTAACAGGCCGGTGTTAAATGTGCCAAAACCTGTAGGGGTATAGTGTCTGCTAATATACAACACCAATAACAGATGTAAACTCCAAATTAAAAATACCCTAATCTTTAACTATTAATCCACCTGCAGAATGTACTTAATCTATGCACAGTTACAACTGCATTACGTCAAGGCACGTCTAGCTCCCGGTGATGTATAAGATGCTTAATCGTGCTGAGAATACCTTTGTTACTCTGACAGGGAAAAACATTGTTTGAGGAAGTGGGTCATATGGGTATAAAGATGTTTACTCGAAAGGCCTGGAATTCCATGGTCCTGATCAGTGTACCACTGAAAAAGAAGAAAAAAACCCAACAAAGCACACTTGATTTCTCTATCCTACAGTAAGTAAACAATCCAGAAGCTTGATCTTTACTAATTATTATTACAGCCCCATAAAGGTTGCGAGGTGCCTCACAAAGGCAAATGGGCAGTGACTTGGTAGATCTTTGGTTTTTTGTGTTAATTATTTTTGATCAGTTTTCTTTATATTCATATTCTCATTGAACAAAGTTTCTAAATAATCTGTGATTTGGGAGTCAGAGTGGCTGCCTGGTGAGTTAGTTGCATCAAGCCAGAGCAAAAACACTCCAAGATGCCCTCAGGGACAAGAGTCCCTGGCATGTGCTGCATGTCCTTAGTAGTAGGATTATTAAAACGGACTGACTTAGCTAGCAATGTTTTATTCTCACCAAACAGCCCTCGCCTAAAAATTGTGGAGATCTGTCCAAATCATTCAGCATTATACTAGTCATTATGTACAGCATCCTGAGAACAGTGACTTAGATGGATTATGACAGGTTTCAGAGTAGCAGCCGTATTACTCTGTATCCGCAAAAAGAAAAGGAGTACTTGTGGCACCTTAGAGACTAACAAATTTATTTGAGCATAAGCTTTCGTGAGTTACAGCTCACTTCATCCGATGCATGCAGTGGAAAATACAGTGGTAAGTTTTTATATACACAGAGAACATGAAACAATGGACGTTACCATACACACTGTAAGGAGAGAGATCAGGTAAGGTGAGCTATTACCAGCAGGAGAGAACATCCGCAAATGTGAACAATGTATACCTTCAAACCAGTAGCACTGCTATGGGTACCCACATGGCCCCACAGTATGCCAACATTTTTATGGCTGACTTAGAACAACGCTTCCTCAGCTCTCGTCCCCTAATGCCCCGACTCTATTTGCGCTACATTGATGACATCTTCATCATCTGGACCCATGGAAAAGAAGCCCTTGAGGAATTCCACCATGATTTCAACAATTTCCATCCCACCATCAACCTCAGCCTGGACCAGTCCACACAAGAGATCCACTTCCTGGACACTACAGTGCTAATAAGCAATGGTCACATAAACACCACCCTACACCGGAAACCTACTGATTGCTATACTTACCTACATGCCTCCAGCTTTCATCCAGACCACAACACACGATCCATTGTCTACAGCCAAGCTCTACGATACAACCACATTTGCTCCAACCCCTCAGACAGAGACAAACACCTACAAGATCTCTATCAAGCATTCTTACAACTACAATAGCCACCTGCTGAAGTGAAGAAACAGATTGACAGAGCCAGAAGAGTACCCAGAAGTTACCTACTACAGGACAGGCCCAACAAAGAAAATAACAGAACGCCACTAGCCATCACCTTCAGTCCCCAACTAAAACCTCTCCAACGCATCATCAAGGATCTACAACTTATCCTGAAGGATGACCCATCACTCTCACAGATCTTGGGAGACAGGCCAGTCCTTGCTTACAGACAGCCCCCCCAACCTGAAGCAAATACTCACCAGCAACCACAAACCACACAACAAAAATACTAACCCAGGAACCTACCCTTGCAACAAAGCCCGTTGCCAATTGTGTCCACATATCTATTCAGGGGACACCATCATAAGGCCTAATCACATCAGTCACACTATCAGAGGCTCGTTCACCTGCACATCTACCAATGTGATATATGCCATCATATGCCAGCAATGCCCCTCTGCCATGTACATTAGCCAAACTGGACAGTCTCTACGTAAAAGAATAAATGGACACAAATCAGACGTCAAGAATTATAACATTCAAAAACCAGTTGGAGAACACTTCAATCTCTCTGGTCACTCAATTACAAACCTAAAAGTCGCAATATTACAACAAAAACACTTCAAAAACAGACTCCAACGAGAGACTGCTGAATTGGAATTAATTTGCAAACTGGACACCATTAAATTAGGCTTGAACAAAGACTGGGAATGGATGGGTCATTACACAAAGTAAAACTATTCCCCCATATTTATTTTCCCCCCTATTGTTCCTCACACGTTTTTGTCAGCTGCTGGAAATGGCCCAACTTGATTATCACTACAAAAGGTTTTTTTTCTCTCCTGCTGGGAATAGCTCACCTAACCCGATCACTCTTGTTACAGGGTGTATGGTAACACCCATTGTTTCATGTTCTCTGTGTATATAAAATCTCCCTCCTGTATTTTCCACTGCATGCATCCGATGAAGTGAGCTGTAGCTCACAAAAGCTTATGCTCAGATAAATTTGTTAGTCTCTAAGGTGCCACAAGTCCTCCTTTTCTAGATGGATTATGTTATACCTTGGAACAGCAGCAATTATTTTCACTTATTTTTAAACTGGACAATTTGCCTTCAGTTATTTCCATCCAGGTGTCATAAAGACACTCCAAAATCCAAATTATTATTTTTTTAGGCCAGGTCCTTCTCTTCTCTACAAATGCAGCAGAACCAGCATTTTTTGCTGTATTGGTGGGGAATGCAGGATATCTGAAGTCCACACAATGATCCACACATTTATGGAGTGCCGCAAATCCAAGTCCCATGGGGGTTGCCAATGTACTCGTGTGTGGGAGCTCATAGACAGAGGTAGGACAGGGACAGGGCTCATGTATCTGTCATTAGCCCAGGAGTGAAGGGTATAGAATAAGCAAGCTTGGCATGAATGCAATAAATGTTTTGTCCATTTGGCCTCCTTTTGCTTGCCATTCATCACTTCCACCCTCCTGTCTGTTCTGTTCTCTCTGCCCCTGCTGCCCTGCATAGGCTTCCCTGACAACTTGTTCTCTTCTCCCTCTGGACCTACTATCCAGATGCCTTATTCCCTTCACTGCGAGCATTCATCTTTGTTTGTGGCTGGCAGGTCCCTGAAGGCAGCTCCTAATCCCTCCTCCTCTTTTATTAGGTAGCAACAGCTTCAAGAAGAGCCACCTAACACCTGACTGCTCATTCTTGTTTCCAGGTGCTTTTACAGGCCTCCAAGCTATTATTTGCAAAGAAGAACCTCCTCCTCTGTTGAAGCAGCTGGAAACAAGGAGCACAGCCAGTCTCATTTGGCTAGCCAGTTTTCTGGGGCTACCAGCAAGTGTTCCCCAGACTACCAGCTACACTGTGGGACTCACTAGGTTAAACTGAGCTTCTTAAAAATGTCCCCAGATGTAAGAGGAATTATAAGCCAATGCTTAAAAAGAAAAATAGTTTGTTATCTACCATTGCCTGGAAATCCACCTGTGCATTAACCAAAGCTTTAGAGATCTGTGCTGAGTTCTGGAAATGTACATTATCTGGAAAAAGGAACAGAACAAAAAGGAGAAGAGTGGGTTATTAAAATCTGGTAAATACCAGATAGTTTAAAGATATAATGCATTAAGTTCAGTCCATCAATTATCGAGTCATACAGTTGACATTACTAACAATGAGTAAGTAACACTTTATATGCCCCATGGAAATGGACCAAACATCTAAGTACTGACCCTAATCGAAGTCAAAGAAAGATGCTTAACGTTTCTCAAACAAAGAGGTTGTGGCTTAGTATTTGAACTGCCTTTCGTAAACCTCACCATCTGCTGTTCCGTGGATGAGAAGATATTTCACGTTTCGGAAATTCTCCGCTCTTGCCATCACAGTTGAATTCTGTTCAGGGGAAAAATGAACACTTCAGCAGCTGCAATTTAGACCACTTAGTCACGTAGGTAAAAGGCTTTCACTGCATAGTATAAAACTAACTGAATCATCATATAAACTGGCACTCTAACGACAACAGTGATTATTTATTACTCTCTGGGCTTGGAATGGAAGCCAGATATATTCTCTAGGCTTTTCCCAGGGCTAGTTGACACAAATCTCAGGCCTCCACCCTATCCCTCCCACTGGCTGCAATGCCATTCCTCTTACACCAAAATGCTCTGCCAGAGGAGTTTGGGATGAGGAGTTTCTGCCGTTTGGATGGGGTTTGGAAATGAGTATTAAGGGCCTAACCCAAAGCCTAATGAAGTCAGTAAGAGCCTTTCCACTGACTTAAGTGGAATTTGGATCAGGCCCTAAATGTGTTCACAACTGGTATGTATGTTTGTGGAGGGAATCAGGGGCATGAACAGAGGATGGAAATTTCCTGTTAAACCATTAGGAACCAGCAATGTGCCCCCATTTAGGGACGATAATCTGATTACCTAGGGGGCTCATGTCATTTCACCACAGAGTTCAGTCTGCACAAAGCAGCTTGCATTCCACACCAAGTGGTCCCAACAATGACCAGTAATCATCATCATTTAAACCCATCACTGGGGGGTCCCCCCCCCGATGCTGAAGGTAAGCAGCATTATTTGAACTGACCCTGTCTGTTCCAATGGGACAACAAGGACCTTTAAACATAGAATATTTAAGACTATTAAATATAGGAAAAGAGAGTAAACTATAGGCAGGTGAATTCCATGCTAGTAGCTCTCACTGCCATAGGGCTGATACTACTAGGGCTGGAAGATGATTTCTCTTCCCCACTTCTCCCTTCCTCCCTGATAATGTGATTCTAAGTTTGAGGAAAACAAATGCAATGAAGAGAATTCTTACTTTGTAGTGTTCGAGATTATCTGACTCAGTCGGAAGACCCATAAATCGCTCTGTGTAGATAGATGCTATCGTATAAAAAAAAAAGAGCTATAGACAAAATATATACACATCTAATGGTTGAATACTATGAGTATGTGTTTAAACTGCACGCAGTTCCATTAATACACCCTAAATGTATTATTTATTTTAGACTATTTCTGTGGCATCCATCACTGTAGCTCCTGGCTTCCTCACACTACACTAAAACCAGCTACATACAAAGATCATTTATGAAGATGAATTGATAAACATACTCCCACTTTATCTGCCCCTGCAGAAATACCCAACCCGGAGTGACCTAAGAAAAGGGCTGAGCAAACAGGTAAGTCAACCTGGAACACCAAGTCCCATAAACAGAGGCTAAGATCGCTTTAGCTAGTAGGATAAATTCCAGGAACCAATAGCTAGCATAACCCAGCACATATCTACTGCCACAAGGGGACACACAAGAGAGACTATCAAGAGCTTTATTGTAACCAACACATTACTTTATACTCAGAAGCAGGGAAGAGTCCCTTAGGATTTCATGCTGGTGACCCTTCCTGTTCAATGGGTATGCACATACACGGTGAGAGAATGGGAGACGTAGGCTGTGGTATAAAACCCTATGCACAGGATATTCAGGTCTTTGTCCATTTTTCACTGACACCAGATGCTGTTTCTTTGCTTTCTTAGTCTTTGACTGAGGTAGGGACATAGGTGAGAGCAAACATCTCTGCATCTGAGACTTTCAGCTGGGGCACCTTACTGCTTAAGGGCCCACTCAGGACACCTTTACAGGTGATCTTCTATGGCTGTCAGGCTGTTTAGTGAAATGTGGGTGATTCTTTTGTTATGGAGTTCCTACTGCAATGTGTACCTCACAGTTCAGAAGAATGGGGATCCGTGAGCTGGAAGATGGTAGGATTAAGTCATTAACTGAGTAGCTGTGAATGGCACATGGATTTGGAGAAAGGATACATTTTACAGCCTCATTTCTCTCACTGGGGCAGGGTCCCATGTTTCCCAGTGGCAGAACCATCATTAAATAAAAGTTGCTGAAGCTTAATCCAGGAAGGAGGGAAGAGCAATTACTCAATGACTACCCTTTTGGGAAGAAAGGCTAGAAATTATTATGCAGCCATTCCATCTGCCTCTGCAAAGACCCACAGGATAGTCAATGATAGCTTATGGTCAGTGTTATCAGAGACTGTTGACAGATCTAACAAAATCAGTACACACATCTAACTGTGCCCAGGGAGAAATAAATAGTCAATGTCCTGGGGCAGTGCCATCTGTGTGCCACATGCACATTTGCAGCTCATCTTGGGGGGCTTGTGGAAATCTGTGGAATCACAATACAACTGAAGTTGCTGCAACAGCACTTTTTCAATAACTTTCCCCAGAAAGGGGAGGTGGAGCATACTGGGCAATAACGGATCAAGCTGTGATGTCACGGGCAATTTTTTGAGCAAGAGTGTTCTCACTGCTTGCATAATGGTGGCTGACACCTTATCCTCCCAACAAGAGGCATTACAGTCACAGTGAGTGCCGTTACATGTAATTTACACCACTGTAAGATCCTGGTACATGGTCAGCGTGATGTCAAGGATGCTTCAAGTAAATGAGAACCCAACGGACAGAGGGTATATCTAATGCAACGTGGTGTTCAACTTGTGTGGCAGGAAATGGGGGCAGGGGTTGAGATTCTTCATGGGAAGTCCTGCTAGGAAAAATGTTTAAAAATACTGGAGATCTGGTACAAACAATTCCATCTCAAAGGCCAAAAATTATCCTTCAGAAATATTTTTATGAGCTGCAAGGATAAGTGATTTCTGGAAGGGATAATGTAACCAGAAAGGGGTGACTCCCTCAAAGGCAGAGAAATCACCTCAAAATTGTCCCCTCAATGTGGTGGCACACTTAACAAGTAGCTCCAGGAAGACCCATCCAGCACATCACTGAATGCATATGGGTTGCCAAGGGGGCTTTACAGGTGCACAAATGAGATTAGCAAACCCTCTGCCATATCACAGTATTTGTTCCAAAAGGCTGGGTGCAGCTATTGCCAGCAGAGAAAGGATTAAATACAAGCTTTGAGGAATTTTATTTTGGTGATGACAAGTTCTTTTTTTTATGTTTCCAGTTGTCAAGCTCTTGCAATAACGTCATGCTTTCTGAGTCAGTGTTTATTAAATGTTTTTATACCGTAATATTCCCAGCTGGAGACAGGAGCCACTGCAATTCCACATTTAAATACTCCACTGCCAGATCCAAGTGCCAGAGAAGTTACATATCCACCATAGGACTGGAGAGAAATCACAGGCAGGTTAATACTATGCAGTTAGCTATCTCTTTGTTCTCTGAGAATCCAAGTAATAAAACATTACATTCAAAAGAAACATTTGGTTTAATAGCATGGGGGCAAAGCAACTAGACTTTTACCTTCACCAGTATGAACTGAGTCTGGCTGACTCCTTGTGAGGAACAAAAGGAAAAGACAATTCTATCTAATCACTTCATCTCTTCCTACCATCTACGTTACTGCTTCATTGGGGACCCTGGTTCAGTTCCTCACCTACTGAATTATCTAGCCAAAAATGGAATTTTCTGCCAAAAAATTGTTATATTGAATCAGCCCGATGTGTGCAGCCATGGACAACAAGTTGTGGAAGGCTATGGATGTTGGCTTTAAAGCAGACTACAATACCCCAATGAAAGGTCAGGCTTTTGTTATATGCCTTAACAATGTCCATGTGCTGCAGAGCTGCCCAGTAGAGCGGGTTGGAACTTTTTTTTCCTAACAGAAAATTTTGATAGAAATGGGAAAAAAATCATTTTAGTCAAAATTTTCCATGGTAAAGTTAGACTTCTCAGCAAAAAATCCCAAACCCAAAATTTCCATCTGAAAAGCAAAAAATTTCAGCTGAAAACCAAACACTTTGATTTGGAAATGCTGCTGCAGTGCCTCATGGGAACCGTGGACCTCATGGCCCTATGATCCAACATGGGCCAGGCTCCCTAGCCAGACTACATCTCCCATAATGCACCGAGTCTCCCTTCTTGCTGAGTCACTATGATGCATTCTGGAAATCCCTGATAGTGGCACATTATAGCAGATGTAGTCCAGCTAAGGAACCTGACCCACAGAAGAGAACTGGGGTAATGAGGCATCCAAACTGTCATTCCTATGAAGCATTTCAGCAACATTTTTGAAACTAGATTTTTCCCCCCTGGTTTTAAGTGTTTGTGTTTCCAACAAAAAGTGGAACTTTTTCATGGGGGAAAAATAACCTTTTCGCCAAAAATGTCACAGTCAAAAACCCAATTTTCCATCGAAAAACAGTTGAGACAGAAAAATTTCAACTAATAGTACTAACTAGAAAACCTGACTGGACTGAAATTTGTGTTTTCTCAGCAGTGAAGGGAAAATACCTTTGTCTATCCCTATATATGATTCTGATATGTTTTCTTCAAGATTTTTGGATTCTTTTCTGCAAGGTTGAGGAAAATATTCTTGCAACTCATTAAAAAGAACAACTGATTGAAGTTTGCCCTCTATCTTAATAAGCTAACTGCTGAGGTAAACAAAATAATTTTACAGTCAGAGGAAGAGAGAGAGAGATAGGAAGCTTTTATTTATCAAGATGTTACTGACTTTTTTTTTTTTTTTTGCATTGTTTCTAACACACTGGCGGTCTGATCACAAGTTACATTTTAGAAGTGGGAAAGGAAAGTTAATTTTAAGACAGACCAAAAATATTATTTAATCTTTTAGAAAAGGTGGTGACTCATGAACTAAGCATCTCTCAGATTCAGATGCTGTTACAGGAATGTTGGGGATGGGAAGTATTAAGTAACCTTTGAGTATTATTTATTACTCCACTCAAGACTGGAGAGAAAGGACCTTCATTGATGCCACGATCTGACCCCATGTCATTCGTACTCTATTTCATTCAGCATCAAGTTTCATTTCTAAGACCTCCAGAAAACAGAATGACTCCAGTCTCTGGATTTTAAAGACCAAAAAAGAGTGGGGAAGCTGAGTTCTGCTTGGCATCCTATCCAAATAAAGAAGCTTAGAGCCTGATGCCTTAGTATTGACTACCTTTGCTCATTAAACTCCAACACATAACTGAACATAGGATGGCCAGTCCACATGGTTGCATAATTTCCAGTTCCTGAAACCCACCCATGCTTCTTAAAGAATCAGCTGCTAGCTATCAAAACTCTGTGGGGCAAGCAATTCCTCCACCTCCCTCCTGCTGCTGGTTCCCGGCCTGACCCTCAGGCTGTGAACCAGCAGGGGAGAATTAGTTCATATTTGGAGAGGAGGAAAGGAGAAGAATCAGCCTGGAGTTCAGAAAGGTTCTGTGCAAAGAGGTGGGGCTGGCATCTGAGAACAGTTGATACTGGGTATGTAGGCATTTGGTCTGCTTGATGGGGGTAGGGGGGGCAGAATGTGTGACTAAGGGAGCGTGAACGCTTGGATGAATGGCTAGAGAAGATAAAGGATTTCCATTCTTTCTGGAGGAGGGGTAGTGACAGAAGCCAGGAGAGCGGAGTAGGGGCCAAAGGGGCTTGTTCAGAATCCTGCAGATGAGCATTCTCATCCTCTGTGTTCAAAATATAAAGGGAAGTTTAGAAATTAAGGAATGTATTGGATTTAATCATATTGCGTGTCAAAAATAAAGCAACTCCCCACCCCCTTCTAAATAGCATCCAACTTGAAATGAGAGTGAGGGATAACTATAAGCAACAAATAAGGATATAGCAAAGAATTTATGCAATTATTTTTCTGCTAACTTGAGGGGAATTTATCCAAATCAGAAATCAGCATAGCAAGGCCAGAAAATAAGGAACTAGCAGTAGAAGGATTATTGTGCTATAGCAGGTTAAGAGGTGGAGTTTGAAGCCTGAATTGCTTTAACAGTCTTTTACAAGCTTTTGCTGTCCAGGAGAGATTGGTGAGTCTGAAAAAGTGCATACCTGCCAGCACATACAGACTATGCACAGGGACATTTAGGTACAAAAGAGGAATGCATTTCCAACTCTACTGAAATATATTAGACCTCTAGAGCCTTTTGGGCGGACTCAGTGGGAAAATGACAGCTTCCTCCTTAAAATATAAAGACTGACAGCTTGTACAATAGTGCCATTATTTTAAGAATGCATCTAATGTTGGACCATGATAGTTCAGACCTGTCAAATGTCATCATTTGTATAGTCGCAGTGTTGTTGTAGCTGTGTTGGTCCAAGAATATTAGAGAAAAAAGGTGGAGGAGGTGATACCTTTTATTGGACCAAATTCTATTGATGAAAGAGACAAGCTTTTGAGTTTATACACCTGAATAAGAGCTCTGTGAAAACTCAAAAGCTTGTCTCTTTTCACCCACAGAAGCTGGTCCAATAAAAGGTATTACCTCCCACACTTTGTCTCCATCTTTTATATGAGAAACTTGTCATTTTATTTATTTAAATAAAATGCATCTTGATTAAAAAAAAAAACAATTTTTTTCAGTTCAGGAACTTAAGGATTTGGCCCCAAAATATTAAGTGTTATATCAGCATTACCTACTCATAAATAGATGTATCATTTAATTACATTTTACTGCGTTGAATTGTGTCTAGGTATTTTCTATATGTCTACGTATGTGTCTAGGTGTATGATCACAGTTCCTAAAATATTAGTTAATATAAACTTCATACAAAGCTGTTAGCAGCCCTGTTCACATGTCATCTAATGTCAGCCACTTTTGTTTGCTACTGTTCAACTGAATCTGCAAGTTCTGTTCTGTAACGCAGTTCTAGGTAAGTTGCTCATGGGGCAACTGGGCCAAAGAAAAACAAAAGAAAAATTAAAGAATTCTGGCGAAAAGACAGTCTGTCTAAAGAGAATGAAACTGTAACTCTTTCTGAAAGATAATCAGAGACAAATGAACATTTATAAATAGCAAAACATTGGAAAGAAACATCCCAGTTTAGTCTGTAAGCTGTTCTAGCTACTGTGGTCTGTTACTGTTGGGCCACTGCTCCTCCTTTCCTCTTAAACACTACTTGCAATACCAGGATCTTATCTTGAAGATTGAATGGTAACAAAGGGAAAGACAATAATTATAATTGTTTCTTTCTCTTCTGTTAAAGCCAGATTCTGCTCTAGAAATCTGACCCTCAGGCACTCTAAGATACTACTCAGTGTAAGTAGGGATGACCTTAGTTGAAAGCAATGCTGGCCAATAGGAGGTTAGTTTACAATTACGTCCCTTTAACAATGAAGCATAACATAACAATAACAAGCTATGTAAGATCCCCAGTACCTCCTGCTTTTGACTGGCCTAGAAATGCTGTGAGAATGACTTTCCTTGTGTATTTCACTGGTCCCAAACCCAATCAGGAAGAGCGAAGGCATAGGAAAAGTCAAATGAAGGCAAATAATCTTTTCCAAACCTCGAAAGGTTTAGATTTGATTCAAGTTCTAGCTGATGGTTTGGCCTGATTCTTATCTCATCCAATGTGGTTTGCCCATCTCTACTTGGAGTCCCCCAGGCCTCAGACTGTGTAGCCCTCAGCCTTTCACTTCTTCAGTACAAGAAGAAATTCTAGTTTGGGAAAGAGGTTTGGTGCACTTAGTTTTCTCTGAAGTTCAACTCCATGCACTATTTCAAGGCCAGACAAAAATCAGGAAGTATGGGAAGTCACAGGGATGCCAAAATCAGTGGTTTCAGATCAGAGGGATTAATGGAATTCTGTTGTTTTTTTAAAATTTCAGATCACATAAGTTCACATTTCTTTAATTCTGATGTGAGTATCATGTTCAAACAAACACTATTATTAACAGTGAAGCCAACTGAAACTTCTGAGCGTTGCCTTGTTTCAACCTAAAACCAAATCTGCAGCTGAGATCTACTCAAAATTCAGCCCATGCCTTCCTGAAAATCAGTGTAGGCTTCCCAAAGGGTTTGAAAACCTTCACTGAATCTGATTTTTAATTTTTTTTTTACTATGACAAAAGTCTAGAGGAGAAGCTTTAGAGTGACTTTGTGGAAAACAAGGAGGAATTTTAGAAAACACTGAATGCAGTAAGAGTAAGAAAGGTAAATAAGGAAATACCAAAACCAGCAGCAACTACTTACCCAGCCCCATATTGCTATTCTTTTTTCATCAACAAAACCCATTTCTATAAATTTTCTGTTTAAAAGAAAAATCACAATTATAAAGCCATTCTTACCACCCAATAGGATTATTTACATTACATTTAGTTAATAAAAAAAAGAGTTCAAGCTTCTTTCATGCTTCTTTCATGCTTACCAGACATGTCAGGCCACTCAGAACAGATAACATATCTGATTTCTATATAGGACCAAGTAACAGCCTCATGGATTTTAAGGCCCACCAGGACCATTATGGTCATCTGCCTGACCTCCTGAATCAATTAAACACCCTTTAGTTTACTTTTTACTCTTAATATTTAAACACACATTTATTTTCATCTATGTAGAGAGACCACGGCATAGCTGAAAGCAATGCTTAAGGAGCCCATTGGGAGTACTGATCACGGCATGGAAGAGTAACTAAAGAAGATAAACCTGTTAATGATTTCTGAGTGTATTTGAGCATAAACTTTAGCGGGTAAAAACCCCACTTCTTCAGATGCATGGAGTGAAAATTATAGATGCAGACATGAATATACTGACACATGAAGAGAAGGGAGTTGCCTCACAAGTGGGGAGCCAGTGCTGACCGGGCCAATTCGGTCAGGGTGGATGTAGTCCACTCCCAATAATAGATGAGGAGGTGTCAATTCCAGGAGAGGCAAAGCTGCTTTTGTAATGAGCCAGCCACTCCCAGTCCCTATTCAGGCCCATATTAATGGTGTTAAATTTGCAAATGAATTTTAGTTCTGCTGTTTCTCTTTGAAGTCTGTTTCTGAAGTTTTTTTGTTCAAGTATAGCTACTTTCAAATCTGTTATAGAATGTCCAGGAAGATTGAAGTGTTCTCCGACTGGCTTTTGTATGTTTCCATTCCTGATGTCCGATTTATGTCCATTTATTCTTTTACGTCGGGACTGTCTGGTTTGGCCAATGTACATGGCAGAGGGGCATTGCTGGCACATGATGGCATAAATAACATTAGTAGACGTGCAGGTGAATGAGCCTCTGATGGTGTGGCTGATGTGGCTGGGTCCTCTGATGGTGTTGCTAGAGTAGATATGGGGATAGAGTAGGCAACGAGGTTTGCTGCAGGGATTGGTTCCTGGGTTAGTGTTTCTGTGATGTGGTATGTAGTTGCTGGTGACCCACAGGAACCCTGTCAACACTGGTTCTCCACTAGTGAGGCAACTCCCTTCTCTTCATGTGTCAGTATATTTATGTCTGCATCTGTACTTTTCACTCCATGCATCTGAAGAAGTGGGGTTTTTACCCATGAAAACTTATGCTCAAATAAATCTGTTAGTCTTTAAGATGCCACCAGACTCCTTGTTGTTTTTGTGGATACAGACTAACACAGCTACCCCCTGATACTTGTCAGAAATCATTGATACCCCCTTTGGCCTTCATTCCTGACTGTGTCCCCAATTTAAATCTTTCTCTATATATATTTAAAAGGAGCTAATAAGATGCATACACACCAGTAAAATATATCTCCTGATCTTTCATTATTCTTACTCCCCTTCTCCCATTATTCCATTCACTCTTTTTTTAACGCCAGCCTTTGCTGTGTTGTCTCTAACATCAGGGCCTGATCTGGCAAGGTGCTCAACATACTCAACTTCCAGTGGTGCTCTGTACCTCTCCGGAGGTGCCTTACAGGATCAAGCCCTGAGATTTTAAACTACCCTGCCCTTTTATTTGTCTGTAAAGTGTCATGCATGCTCACGGCACTGTAATAAAAAACAACAAGGAAAACTTTTCCCAAGGCTCCCTGCAGATGCATGTGAAAAAGCTCAGAGAAGAGGAAAGGGCTATGCCTTTCTCCTGAGTTTGATCATCAAGCAGCTTGAAGGGAAAACCAGATCACTGGCATTGGGTTTCCTGTCTCTGCATCCCATTGCAATGATGCAGTCTGCTGAAAGAAACATACTAGAGAGAGAAGGAGGGTTTGTGCACAGGGACATCTTCCCAAAGAAGGCACTTAGAAAAAAAGTTGTGTAAATGTGGGTGAATTATCAGTGCAGAGCACAGCATACAATAGGGTAAAACAGGGAAGAAGAGGCAGGAGAAGGGAAAAGACGCAAGAAAGATTAAAACTAGTAGGCCAAGGGCAACTCCCCTGTCCCTTTCAGCAGTATAATCTCACTTTTCTTTCTCTCAGCCATCTTCACATCCAAATTTAGAGGAAGCATAGTGACAAATGCACCAAATAGGGCCAGATTCACCCCAGGGTCTCTACCAGCAGCTGCAAACTTTCCTTTGCAAGGAAGCCCACACAAGTGGCCAGAACCACCCCCAGGTTAGGAGGTATTGACTGGGAGGGACATGGGATGTGAGCTTCCAGAGGGTGCACTAATTCAGCACAGTTCTGTTGCAGCCTTCGCCAGCTGGGCTCCTACTCTTAAAGCACCTCCCTCCCTAGGGGGAGTCCCCCACCTGGGTGCATGGCTCTTGCTGGTAAATCTGCCCCATAATCTTGGGACAGACTAGCAAAATGAAGCAGAAGCCATCCTACACACACAATGTAAAATGGGTGTAGAGACTGGCAGTGAATTGGGAAAAGTTTGCATGGAAAGTCTGTGGTAATTTCAGCCATTCCTTTACAGGCTGTCAGACCAGACTGCAGCTGCAGAAGCACCTTAGCCTCACTGTGTCTCTGACAGGTCGATTTTGACCCCTTTCATGTCGGAGTGTCACTTTAGAGCAATAACAAGTAATTTATAACTTTGATGATCTCATAAAGTGAGTGATTGTGTTGCTGCAATGTTTCAGGAAAGAAAAGCAAATAACAGATGACACTTAGAAGCCTGAAATGATAAAACAGGTAGTCTGCTTCAGTCTTCAATGAAAAGGATAATAACAACACGATACTTAATGCAATAATAGCTAAGAAGGAAATGTAGAGATCACTAAGCAGAAACAGGAAGGAAGAGATAAGGGTACTTAGAGAGAGGCAGTGCTCTCAAGCACATAGAGCAGGGGCATGGGTGTCAGGGCTCCTGGATTCTATTCCTGGCTCTGCTATTCACGGCCAGGTCCATCATTTGGGAGGGGCACCCATTCCCCCGACCAGCCTCCATGGCACCAAAAAAGTCTACTTAGATGCCAATCAGCCCCTTTGGGGCACTTTCCCCAAGACAAAATTAATCCCTCTCCCCTACAACACAGCTCCCCTGGGGCTGCACACTAACCCTCCTCCCGTTCTAAACACCTGCTTTGGTGGTGCTGTTGCATCTTGTGACTCTGAAATCCCAAGCTGAGGCTTCTTTCATGAGAACTTCAGTCCCTCTTTCTGTCCAGAGGCTCCATTCAGGAGGGATATATCTGTTTGGAGCACTTGCAGTCTGGATAACTTTGATGCAGAGCAGCATGGGTGGGAGAAATTGCAAGAGATTGCTGTCGGCACCTGTTGGCCCCAGACACTCTTGTCATTTCTTGCTACCTTGGAATGGCAAGGAAGATGGGTCTTGTGACTGAATATGCTCTCTGATAGTCTAGAAATGTGGGTACAGCTGTACCACAGACTTCACGTCTGACCATGGGCAAGTTCTTTCAGATCCTAGGATTGAAGGCATTATGGACATGCACATTATTGCTCTTAAAGAATTGATGTAGCAGGATTAAGTGCACCCTTTACAGTGATCATGTATATCAAGTGATGGGTTCAGGGGACACCACATGGGTACCATGTACCTCTAAATTTTGCTCTCCATGAGTCCCATCTCTTGTCTTGCCTAGTGGAGGCAGTGAGGGGCCCCAATATAGATTTTCATTCTTAGCAGTTACCAGCCAAGTGGTGCTCAAAAGGACTTGAAATGCATCTACTAATCTGTCTCTTGGACTACTGCTTCAGTGTTGCTTAACACGTGGAAGGGATTCTATTGAATCCTACTGTAATACTCACTTCGCTGCTGAGATTTGGTCCTCAATTTCATATACTCCGAGTTTTCGATATACTGCATGTAGCATCTTGTCACCTTGAAAAGCTGTCCCTCTGCCATCCACGAGAGCAACAATAATTTCCTCTCTGCTTGCAAGATAGGTTATCCAGCTAATCCCAAATGTGTGCTTTACATTCTGACTGCAAGGTCCTCCATACCTAAAGAAAATATTCGCAGAATCTCAGATTTAGATTTGGTGGATGATTTTAAACAACGCATTTATTAAATACAGGACATGAATAATGGAATAATTAAAGCTCAGACCCCAGATTTTATTTAATATAAAAGAAACTTCTTGAGTGCATAGCCCCTGGTGGGCAGCCTAACAGAATCTTAATTCTGGAGAGGGGAAATTTCTGGAAGTGACTGTAGTTATACATATGTCTCATATTTTCCCTTCATATCTTCTCCTATAAGGCAGAACAGGCTCATGGTATTCAGTAGGCAGAAACAGTCAGACCTTTACTGATATAGGTGTGGGACTTTGCCAGCTGTAATCCATTTCAGTTTTTGTAGGATTAGGTTGGTCCATTCGATTTGGCCCAGAATGGCCAAGGGTTGCACTGTCCCAAGAGGAACTCTGAGAAGATATTATGCTTCAAAGTCACACTTCCTCCCCTCTCTGCCTTGTTTTGGCAGAGTGAATTACCTCACCCCTTGTTGGGATATAGTTGATCCCACACCCCTCTGCATCTGGACTGATAATCTGACCAGCAGTGAGTGGGGAAGAGGCAAGGTCTCCTTTCCCCTTTGTGCCAACTTGCTTTCTAAGGTGAATATCAAGTGAGCAGTCCCTTCTTTCTCCCTGATACCTGGCATCATAGTCTGAGCACACCTTACTAAGCTGAGCAAGACAACAGAAAGGGCTTTAGTCCTTATACACTTGAATAAAAGCTGGGGGTAATTTAGCCCACAATGTTTACAGTCTTTTTCTTAGCCACTTCCGATAGACTCATATCATACTTTCCAGTGTTAACAACAGTGGAACCTATAATGTGCTATCTTAGGCAGTCTCATGGTACATGGAAGTAGCAATGGAATTGACTCTGAACGATATTCTGCAAATTCCTATTCTCCTTCTGAAGGACTAATCTTAGTCTCACTGAAATCAACAACAAAACTCTTATTGATTTCAATAGGATCAGGATTCTATTTCAGAAATGTAGCCTAAAATCAAAGAACTGGTGTGCTTTGCTTGTTATATACACTAATGCACTTATCCTGCACTAAACGTGACATGTCAGAACTAATACCCCTTCTGATAAAGCGGATTATGTGGAAAAAGAAAAGAAAATCTTACATACACCTGAATAAGCAGAGGATACTTCTTGGATCTATCAAACTGCGGAGGTAGAAGCATCTTGTACCACAAAGCTAAAAAAAGATATATTACAAATATATCAATGTTTGAGATGATTCTTCTATGTATGAACCATTATTTATTGGAGTAGCATATGGAAATGAGTAAGCAATGAGACACAGGATTCATGAATTGTGAGTCACAAATTGATTTAAGTCATTTTTCCTATTTAACTGTTTAAAAACAATCTTGAAGAAATAAAGTGTTGGGGCTTTTTGGGTTTGTTTTGTTTTTTTAATTAAGCGTCATACAATAATATTAGGGCCTAATTTCTGCAGGTATCTAGGAAAAAATGACAAATACTATCTCACTAGTGAGCTATATGAGTATAGGAAACATTCTATACCAATTTCTCATGTGAGAGAAAAATTAATTTACAATTAAATATTTGTAAATTAATTAATTTACATATATTAATGAATGAAGTCTCATAACAGCATCATCTCTGTGTGGTAGGGATGTATAGTATATGTTTCACTGACAGGCAAACTGAGGCATAGTGATATTGAGTTTCTCAAAGTCAAATAGTGAATCCATGGCAGAACCAGAAATACAATCCAGGAAGCCTAATTCCAAATCCCTTGTTCTAATAACTGCTGGAGCATGCTTCCTACAATAGAATAAGTGTAAAAATTATAGAAAAAGTAAATAGTGTAATAGTAATTCTTACTAATTCCATCCACTTCAAGTTTATTAATGTCTATCTTAGGCATTTTGATGTTTTCCATCGCAGACTCTAATTCCAAATTGTCTTCCAAGACTTTAATCTCTAGGTAAAAGAAGTTTCCATATTAGCAATCAATTTGCTTTTCAACTCCTCTCTGTTAATTGAGACTCCCTTGTTTTGTTTGTGGCTCAACTGGAAAAGAAATCTATGGAAAATTCTTACAAATACGGTAATGAGGTCATACATTGGAAAATCAAACACTTGAAGTTGTATTTACATATAAACTGAAACATTGACATATTCTGTATGGGATACAAAGTAATTGATCTTGTGTGACTATTATTTCTTCTCTTCTTGTCCACTCACACCTCAGACTTCCTACCTTTTAGGAATAGGAGAACTGGAGAATATACTCCAGTCTGCAAAATGCTTCTCCAAATGTTGACTCTAGTTACATCCATTGTTCTGAATAATGGATTACTGCACACTCCTATCTAACCTGCCTCATATTAGCAAGATACAATGTGCTTCTCTGCGTCTGAATTAATTCTTTAATCTTGTCCTCTGCTGTAACTTCATTGAATTGTAACTTGCAGACTAATTTCTAATCAAATCTCAGTATAACCATGTTTATTTACTGAAAAACTTTACAAGATGATCAAGCACCGAACATTGACATGTAAATTTAAAAAGTTATATTTTCTATATAATTAATATCCAGCACAGATTGTAGTATTGACACATTAGGAGTCCACTGAAAGCTACTTTGTGTATCAAAATTCTTTCCTATGACTAGGGATGGGCATAGAATGTTGTACCTAATGAGGGTCTGTGACCTGAATCTTCACCCTCAAACTGAAACAGAACCTTACGTGATTTTTTAAACAACTTCTGTTAAACTTTTTGTCTTAATTTTACATTTTTGAAAAACACTTCCTGGTTCTGTGACTGCAGTAATACCAGAAGAATACAGGCTGACCAGGAACAGGAAATACCAGACTTCTTTCAAGAAAGTCAGTTATTGTGAAATGTCCAGGCCAGTTTTGCAGATCCAGGAATTTTGGATAGCTTGGATAAAGGCTGAAAAACCATCCTGATGTTGGAACCAAACCAAACTGGAGCTCCAAATCTTTTGAAGTTTTCCCGTTGCTTTAGACAGTCCAAGGTAACCTTCCAGTCTGGTGTATGTGAATTTAGCTGCACAACTCCCATTTGAATTAATACCTGCCAACCACAGTGAAAATGGACTCGCTGCCCCTCTTATGCAATTGCAGCCTAGTCCAAGACAAACACTGTCACGGTCACCTAACAAGAAAGCAATTAGCCAGTGGCACAAAGATGACTAAAACAAGAGGCTACATAATTACCCTTACAAAGACAAAAGAAGGCAGCTTGAATGGGTTCTTTCTGCAGTGAAGCAGCATGGCTGAGCAAGGCACAGTGAAGGCAAAGGTAAAAGTCCGTTAAATTAAACATTTGTTTCCTAGGCACAAGGAGATGCCAGAGTGCCATACTGATAATTCAACACTTTGGGCACCGTTTCATACAGACTGTGCTCGTTGCTGGGGAAATTAGAATGGACCCTTAATGTGCAGATAAAAGTGGCAATTCATGCATAGATTTTGCAGAAGGAGGAGTTGGAAGAATATAGCTAGAGAACAAAAGCACACATGATGGGAATGGAACCTTTTCCAGCTCCAAACATTTCTTTTGGATTCCTCGCAAAATTTCTAGTCAACCCTTGCTCAGGAAAAATGTCAATTAGGGTGACCAGACAGCAAATGTGAAAAATTGGGACGGGCTGGGGGCAGGGGCGTAATAGGAGCCTATATAAGAAAAAGACCCAAAAATCAGGACTGTTCCTATAAAATTGGGACATCTGGTCACCCTAAGGTCAATGGCAGTGTGCATCAGTAAGGGTTGAGTAGAAACTGTGTATTGATCTCAGGATTTGGCTCATGGGGAGTTACTAATGCTCAGCATACCCACTGTTTGTAGCAATGTAAAATTCAGGGCTGGATTCAACAACAAAAATACAGTACATCCAAATTTCACAATGTAATAAAGAATCTGGGTATTGAATCTGTCCCTCAAAGACACTTAAAAGCATCTTTAGTGCAAGTCTAAATAGTGACTTATGGGATTTATTTAGTAACTATTCAGGATAAATCTACGCACAGAAATATGCAGAATATTTGCAGTACCTCTATCATTGCTGCTGTCAAAAAGAATGGAAATAGGAATGCCCGGACCTGTAATGAGAATTAAAAGAGAAAAAAAGATTCATATTCTTTGAAACATAACTTGGTTTGAAGAGTAGAGTTACTATTAAAATATCAATGATAAGATCTGTCAGATCACTTGAATTTTCTTGACTGGATGTTTGCGTATAACTTCCTTTTTATAGAATCATAGAAATGTAGGGCTGGAAGGGACCTCAAGAGGTCTTCTAGTCCATCCCCCTGCACCTACACCACAAAACAGTAAACACTCTCTTTGAAAATGTCTTACTAACAAGTGTAATAATAGCTGTTACCAAGGCCCAGGCATAGTGTAATTATACAGTCACATCAAATGACTGTATAGTTGCCCTCTTTTTGAAAATTGCTGCATAATTATGCTTCAGAATCCGAACTTTCATTTAAAAATAAATACATCTTATGGTTGCACAGAATATTTTCAAAAAATGAACTGAACTTCCATATAGTGCTCTCTGCCTGAGTCTGCAGACAGTCTGAAACAATGCTCTAAGAAAAGGTGTGAACTATCCCAAGCCATCTCAATAATATGTCAACTCAGAAGCCTAAGAATGTCAATTAAATTGTCATAATTGTTAACCAAATGTGAGGAAGTCACCATATGCCCAATATGTCGTTGCTGTTTCATGTCAAAAGTGTCCAGCTGGCGCATTTGCATCTCAGTAGCGACCCAGGTTTCAGATCCGTGCAAAAAGACAGAAGCCACTACTGCTTGATAGATATGCATCGTAGTCCAAGTTGATGCATGGCAATGATACCACAGAAGCTTTCAAAGAGCATAACACCCGTAGCTTTGTGGATTCAAGCTTCTTTCCCTAACAATGGAGCCAAGATACTCGTGATACAAACGAGGATGTCAAGCTTCGTACCAACCAGCCTCCAGTGTCTTCCCAAGTGACTCAATGCCAGCTCAGGTGGCTTGGGCATCAGCTCTGTATGCCACAGTCCATAGCAGCCCACCAGTTTTATGCATTTGATCCAACAAAAGTTGGATGGAGAAGACCTCATGGGCAGCCTCATACATGCTGGAGGGATGTCATGGCTTCCAACCTCACCTGCCTCGGTCTTAATATAGAGCAGGCCGCAACAATGACAGAAGACTGGGTTCTGTGGAAATGGGTGATCTGAAGCGTGCACTCTATGCTCCATGAGCAACATAATGAATTAATGACTGATTGTTAATCAGACTAGCTTCCCGCCCAGTCTTGGTACCATAAGCCCCAATGTCCCCCACCAATCTGTCTACATCTCCAGCATATCTTGATATCATCTACAATGCTGTGAGGTATTTTTAATAGAAAAATCTGTGGCACAATGAAAAATTGTGGGAAATTTAAATTCAATTTAGCAGCAAAATATAAAACTACAAAGGTTTCTCTATTAATTGTACTGTACTGGGCTGGGAGCTGTGAGGAATACAGACATGAGGGGGAAGGCAATGTTGCATAATTCTGGGGTTCCTACTGCGTAACACAGGAGTCACTGCCACACACATTATGTCAAAAGCACTGCTTAGGAAATGGGTTCTTGGCCATTACCAAACAACAAAGCTCGAGGGAGGAAGGTAACTTTTAAACCCCGCAAAGAGCATTTCTTTCCTGTAGACTAAGTCCCATCCAGCTAATAGCTAAGGTGCCGTTACATAAGGTGAACTCAAAATTAACAATGTGAAATGGGCTTCTGAGAACACGTCACATTACATTTGCTAAGGTGAGTGGATTTCATGTGGTGATGACAATATCAAATATTCTTGGCAAGGATGATTGAGAGGTGTTATCATTCTGTTACATTTGCTCTGGTAGCTGGGGTTTTTATTATTTGTACAGCTGAACATTCAGTTCAAATTCTGAAAGATGGTAACAAAAGATGCTACACTACATACAGGATTGTGGAGGATGAAATGTATAGTTTTTTGCCTTTGAATTTTTATATTATATACTGTCCATTATTTACAGTGCCCTGATAATGGGTGAAAACCTGGCCCACTGAGGTCATGGCAAAATCTCTATTGATTTCAATAGGACCAAGATTTGACCCACTTCTGCCTTGAGAGCAATTTCAAAGGTTTCATATTTATCTCTGTGTCTTGCTGCATTTATTTTCAGAAAGTTTATATTTGTATATTTATATGTAAAAAACTACATCGCTTAGAAAACTGTCAGCACTTTTGGGGTCAAATTCAGCTCTAGTTTAAGCAGGCTCAAGTCCTACTGACTTCAGTGGGAGTTGCATCTGCTTATGTCACAGCTGGATTTGGCCTTCTATGTTAGAATCAAGGTACAGATTAGCTGGAACTCAAATAATGAAACAGAAAGGGGTTCCTGGATCCTGCCTTACTAGTCACTGGGTAGAGTGTGATTTTGGCTGAAGTTGGTCAGGAAATGTTTTTTTTCCTGTGAAATATTTTCACAGATTTGTTTTAGTCAATTTTTTTTAGGTTTTTGTCAAAAAACTGAAATCGCCAAAATCAAAAATATTTTGGTTTTCAGCAACTGAGAACATTTTTCTTGCAGTTTTTGGCAACGAACATTTTTCAGTTTAAAACTTCTTCTGTCAACTGAATGAATATTGCCTGGAATAAATATCATTATCTATCTCATATTCCCTTGAAAATACAATTTAGAATTTGTTTGGTCACCTACTATACATACCATAACAGACTAGGGCATAATACTTAGCATTTTCACTGAATCTCGCTGTATAATACTGGCACCTTTCTTTCCTTAGATTACAAGTAATGCATTGTTTCCTTAGAGGATTGCTTCCAATGCTAATTCTAGGAGGAAATGAAAACAAAATAATACAATATAATATTGCTTTGAAGTACATTTTCCACATAATGCTGCCCCACCTGCTCCAAAACATCTATATTGTAAAGTCAAGTCACATTTAAATTTCACTTTCTAATCAATGGTTTACAGTTTTTCAATATTTTTAAACAATAGTTGTATGATTCAGACAATATTCCTCTCCCCCCTCCCCAGTGCCAATTTTCAGATGTATGCTTAGTATTTCTGGGATTGTATTTTCGAAGTCTTCAATGTGGCCTGTCTATTTAGATATTCAGGTACTTATATGGCCCTCATCACCATAGAATCTGAGTGCCTCATGTTTATTATTAATGGATTTAACTTTCACAGCATCTCAGAGGTAGGGAAGTACTATCTTCCTTTTACAGATGGGAAACACAGGATAGGTCAGTGGTCGCAGCTCCCATTGGCCGGGAACGGCGAACCGCGGCCACTGGGAGCTGCGGGCAGCCGCGCCTGCGGATGCTCAGTGCAAACAAACTGTCTCGCGGTCTGCCAGCTGATTACCCTGACGGGCCATGTGCGGCCTGTGGGCCACAGGTTTCCCACCACTGGGATAGGTGGGATAGACTTTCCCAAGGTCAGACAGGAAGTCTGTGGCTAAGCAAGGAATTGAAGCTGGTCTCCTGAGTCCAAGTCCAGTGCCTATCCACTAGACCCTGCTTCCTCTTCCATTTGTTTGTGTGTACAAATTGCATTTAAAAACACTTGCATATGCATTTTTAGCAGTATCACATATGTGTTCAGGTGATTTACGCATACATATACACATGATAGTATCAAAATGTACCTGGAAGTGATATATACACAAATGGGAGTCACATTTTGAAAATGTATCCCAATGTTGTGTGCCCCTCCAAAATGCATGATCACTTTAAATATGGTAATACATATTGTCTATTCATTACAAGATACCTGCATATGCAGTGCAACAGCCCAATTCAAATTTTAGGTAAGAACTTCTTGATATTTACTCTTAAAATTTTGAAACTGTTTCTGACCGTGTAGAATTCTCTTTTATATGATATAAACCTAGATCCATCTGATATTAATTTAATCAATATTAATAAACATTTGATATGAACTTACTTGTATATATTCCTTCTCCCTGGATAGCCTTCAAATTCATTGCTCGAATAGAATCTATAAATTAATTTGCTTGTTATTAAGTAGTCCATGAAATCATAAGCTGTGAATTAGGATTGGGCATCCTAAATCAGAAGCCTGCTTGAAAAGTTATATTAACTAAACTTGAATTTGGATTTTGATTTTTTTTGGGGCGGGGTATCAAGATGGATCAGTGGGTGAAGTACCCTAGCTTCTCATCCCTCGAAACCTTTGTTCAAATCCTGAGAAGATGGCAAGTGAACGATGCTTCATCCTACTTCCCAGGTGTTAGCTGATCAACTAGCAGTAATGTATAGACCCATCTGTACAACAGAGGACTAAGCACAACTGTTGAGTCTGACTCAGATTCAGCAGAGCATTTGCTCAGCCCTAAGAACTGAAGTCCTGCTGAATGGTGATGAGTTTACTCACATGCTTCAAGTTAAGAAGATGCTTTAGTTCTTTGCTAAATAGAGGCCTAAAAATTATTAGAAAAAGATGGTGGATTTTGATTTTCAAAAGGTCTTTCAGAAGCCCATGTGTGCAAAAATGTGCATATTTGTACACAAAATGTACTACAGCAGTGGCCACAGACTGGGTATTTCCACCATAGCTAACTATAGCCATGCGCATGCCCAAATACCTGATTTGTGTACACAGCTGTGGTAATTCTAGTAAAACTGCACACAGGTCCCAGGCACCTGCCCCTTTGAATATCATGGTCCAATGAGACTAATGGAACCCTGCAAAAATCAGTATAATTTGTAGTACATTCTTATGGACAGCAAATAGCACATAAACAACAGGCTCTGCTCTGTAGAATACTTACATTGCATCATCCGTTACTTTGAAAATGTATATCGCCTCCCATTGTCCATTTGTAATTGGTATTGCATTTTCCTATAAAACAACATATATAGCAAGGTTATTTCAGGAACCTACAATATAGGAATTTACTGAGGATAATTCTTTGTTTGACATACCACTGAGCCATTGATGTAATGAATATGTTTATAACCAGCCTTGTCACTAAAAATTTTGTAGTATGAAGTGGTGTCTGAAGTAAAATATGGTGTTGAAACGAAGAACTGAAACAAAGGAACATAAACAAAAACAACCAGGCTTTTTGAGCAGTTTATAATATACACAGTTTACAATATGTACATTAAAGCAACTAGAGAGTGCTTTAACTGGTCTTCCCTTTTGTCACAGTGTACATTCTGTCAAACTTCTTAACTGGTAACTGGTCACAATGCCTGCCAACATGTACACACGCTTTCTGTTTCATGCAGGTGGGATTATTTTGTGTATGTGTGTGTGTGTGTTTGGTTTGATCAATTTTTTAATTTATTTTTTTAATTATAGTCAGAGTTGGTGATTTTTAAAAATAAAAGTTTTTGAATAAAATTTGTATTTGTGAAAGGTGCAGGGACTAAAAATCCTGGTGACTAAAGTTTTCTGTTTGTACACAAAGCAGGTACAGCACAGGGCTGAGGCTGTCCAAGCTTCTCCACTCTGCCCCACCAATATGCTTCAGTCCTGTTGGGGAATAAAGATAGTTCAATCTCTATTCCTGCTCAAACGTTGGTCTTTGTTGAGACAGTCAACAAGGGAGCCAGTTAGTGCCAACTGTGATTTTTATTTTTTAAATAAGAGAAAATGGTCCCACAGAAGATGGTCTGAAGCCATCAACCCATTTCACATATGCCATCAGACACTCATTAGGTCTTATGACTTTCCAACACTGCAGACCTGAGCTGTATTTGAACTTGTGACCCAGAGCTAAATTGTTCTGTATTCCATTATTAATCATCCAAACCATGAAATCCCCCATAGAGAATAAAGCAAAATTATTTTGTGCAGTTTCTATTAGTTTTTATAGCAATCCATCATCATTAATCCAAAAGTGAAAATAAGGAAAAGGGGATCAAATAAAGTGTTTTATCCCTGTAGATGCATAGTATTTATTTCAAATAATAGGACTGTGTACACTGAAAATTGAAGTTTTCAATTAAGACCACTGTAAGAAGACCCAGACACTGCTTGATTGAATCTTGGTAATTGATCTTGTCATGCTTGAGGAGTAATAGACATATATGTAGGAGATAGATAGATATCTGAATGTTGTGAGAGCTATTGGACATACATATTTATATTGGCAGTTGAAAGCAAGTATCAGCTACCCACAGGTTACTGGTCTCTGGCTTCAAAGGCTTCTCCCTCGGTGAAGAAGAGCAGCACTTCGCATTAAAACTGTGCTCTGAAAACACTGTTTACATTTCAGAAATGTATTTATTATAGACATGTCTGGAGGAATAGGAGCTGCCCAGTGATGCCAGAGGAACTTTCTTTATCTACGTCCTCTGCCAGCAGAATGCTCTCGCAGCCACTCCTGGTACTGTGCACTTAATTCCTTCTCACTTATGTGGATGTGATTTCTATAACTTCAGTATAGCCCATAGTCATTAAGACTGAGATTTGCAAAGTCAATGGGAGGTGGGCACCTACCTCCCTTAGGCACATTGAAAATCCCAGCCTTAAAATGCATCAGGTGTAGTACTGTATATATATTGCATGACACAGTATGATACCAGCTTATTCATATTTCCAACATTATTGTGAAGATAAGTAAATGACTGTAGCTTTTCATTAAATCACAGTAAAAAACAACAAAAACCCTACTCCACCAGCCCATCCTGTCTGACTCTCTTCTATATGCTGCCGATTCTGAAAAACAAAATGAAGGGCAAAACCTTTAGGATGTGTAGGAAAGAGAAGAGCACAATTTATTCACAGAGAGGAAAGTTCTTCAAATAAATATGCAACTGCAAAATGACACTGTAGAAGGATTTTAGGGCTAAATTCAAATCACTCCTGAAATAAGTTCCAGGAAACCTAGAAGGATATCTGACAAAGGTATCAGGACTATATTAACAATCTTCCATAACATATCAATAAAAACTAGAATTAATGGCTGTTTTATCGCAGTTAATTTTTCATTAAAAAATCAATCCTTTCAGGACTATTAATGTTAAAAATGTGGGTTATATCCCAACTATGGTAATTCGGCATAGTTCCACTGACTTCAATGGAGTGATGCTGATTTACATCAGCTGAGGAATGGAGCCTGTATTTTAAGTTCATTTTCAAATTTACACCTGAACTTGTCCCATAGACTTTATATACTGTAGCACAGATCACACAGTTGTAAGAGCCTTTTATACCCAAACACAATGGGGCACTGATGAGCAATGGGGAATTCTTTCTCCTTTTCTCCTCTGGCAGAGGCTAAACGCATAGGATCATATTCTGGATTCGTTTATTTACACCTTTGTAAATCCAGAGTTATTCCATTTAATTCAGTGGAGTAACTCTAGCTTCACAGCAACATAACTGAGATCAGAATCTGATCCACTTTCTCCATGGCATTCGAACTCTCAGCAGTCTGGAAAGAAAACTCTTCAGTACTCTGCAGAGAGATTCTGGGGACTCTAACTCGTGTGAATAGTCCCACTAAAGTCAATTAAAATATACTCCTCTTTTAACATAATTCATATTTATAGAATCAACGGCTGAATTTTTCAAAAGTGAGTAGTGATTTGGGGCACCTCAATGTTTGGGACTGAGATACCATAATGTGACTGGATTTTGACAGAACAGGTGCTCAACCTCTCTAAAAATCATACCGCTCTAAGGTGTTTCAATTGGGTACACAAGAAGTAGAATTAAGGATTAACATGTAGAATTTAGACACTGAAAATCACCGGTCACTTTAATCTGGGCATCTGGAACTCCTCATACCGCTAAGGATTTTCAGGATTTAGGCCCTTATAATATTTTTATTGTTGACCTTTAAAAAATGGCTTGTACAGACTTAGAATGTATTCAAATCAGTTCTTTTACCAGCTCTAATGATCCTTTTACATTTTAAGGCTTTGATTTGTGTTTGACTTAGAAAGTTTCTAATGCATTTCCAATAGTTTCAAATGACTTTCTCATTGCAGACTGTAATATCCTGATTGTTAGATGAAACTAAATTATTTACTGGTTAATGCTAACAATTCTGCATGCAATAGATTTATAAGTTTTTAAATTTTATAAATTAGGTTTTTATTTAAACTGTTCATTTAATGGAACATTTCTTCACAGTCTGGAGCCCTGTGAAATGTGCACACCAAAATTAGCTCTCAGAAGAAAACATTTTGCATTTCTTATTCTTAATGTAGCGTCTCATTAACATTCAGAATTGTGCCTTTTCCTCCTCTTGTCAATCCTGCAAGATGCTATGCACCCTTAACTCCCACTGACTTTAGTGGAAGTTGAGCGCATTCAGCACCTCAGCACTCAACACCTTGCAAGATGGAATCCTTGAACAGCATTCTGTTGAATAATTAACTCAGCTGCTTGGCTTTGTTTCTTATTAATAGAAAAATGCAAACAGAAAGGGTAAGATTTTTCAAGTTAATAAGTTTACAAGTAAAATAACATTAAATTTTAACTTTGCGCAATTCTGCCCACTAGCATCTTACAGTCAGTTCACAACTTAGGGCCTGATCAGCAACTGCTTAAGCATATGAGTAATTTCCATGGGACTACTCATGTGAGTAAAGTTACTCAAGTGCTTGTGCTAAAAAGTTCAGGCATATTTACATCTATGCATTTTGAAGAACAACTTTAATTCAATGCCAAATAGAAAATGTCCAAAACAATTTCATTTATGAAATAAGCAGCCTTTTTTAAGGGACAAACCTCCAAAGACTTAAGGATGCAAGTAAAGCTCTACCTCTGCATTCCTGATTTATTTGCCTCTGTTTTAATTAAGACCTTGATCCCACAAATACTTAAGCATGTGTGTGACTTTTCTCCCACAAGTAATCCCGTGGATTTCTATGGGACGACTCTTATGTGTAAAGTTACTCAAATACTTAAGTATTTGCAATCCTCCCACTCACATCACCATGTTTTCATAGGCCTCAATCCTGCAAACGCTTACACACACAACTTTAAATTTGTTAGTCTCTAAGGTACTAGTTTTCTAGCACAAGTACTCCTTTTCTCTTTACACAAGTAGTTCCATTCAAATCAAATTGGCTTCTATGGGACTATTCACATAAATAAAAGATAAACACGTGCTTGAGTGTTTGCTGGATCAGGGCTTTAGCAATTACTTGTAAAATATATTATTTTCGAATGCATAAAGCACAGCACATTTATTGTACTTTATCTTCTTGGTTTAATCTGAAAACAAAGCAAAGATGGAACTGTTTTTGCCAGTGGAAATGCACAGAGATGCACTTCTTCAGGACAAATAGAGCTAATGCAGCACTCCCATCTGTTCGCACGCCTTCAAATGGCCATTTGTGCAAACTTTAATATGATAAAAGCACTGTGTCACTGTATAAACAAAGTATTAGGGAAGCATCAACGCAATTAAACAAGGATTATGAACACAATCCTGCAAGATGCTGATCACTTTGGCCCCAATCCAGCAAAGCACTTAAGCACATGCTTAATTTTAACATGGAATTAGTCCTATTGAAGTCATTTACATGCTTAAAGTTAAGCACATGTGCTTATGTGCTTTACTGGATCAAGGCCAGAATGATCAGCATCTTGCTGTTAGACCCTTTAATCCCTTGATGTTTATAAAACCTTTTGATTGTCTATATAATCTTTAATCCTCAAAACACATATATCTTACTGATGGGACACAGATTCAATTTTAAGGAAAATCTGAATTGAATCTGTTATATAATGAAAATGGCCTTTTTTCGAAATGTAAAATTGCTTATAGCAGTGGCTCTCAACCTTTCCAGACTACTGTACCCCTTTCTAGAGTCTGATTTGTCTTGCATACGCCCAAGTTACACCTCAGTTAAAATCTTATAAAAGGAGACATAAAAATACAAAAATGTCACAGCACACAATTACTGAAAAATTGCTTACTATCTCATTTTTACCATACAATTATAAAATAAATCAATTGGAATATAACTATTGTACTTACATTTTAGTGTATAGAGCAGTATAAACAAGTCATTGTCTGTATGAAATTTTAGTTTATACTGACTTCACTAATTCTTTTTATGTAGGCTATTGTAAAACTAGGCAAATATCTAGATGAGTTGATGTACCCCCTGGAAAACCTCTACATACCCCCAGGGGTTCAGGTACCCCTGGTCAAGTACCACTGACTTATAGGACCCTGATCTGCAAATTGCATTTGAGTAACTTTACATTACTGTGTCTGAATTGCCCCAGTGCAACTGTTCATGTGTGAAAAGTTACTTGCATGCATAAGCTTTTGCAGGATTGAAACTTAACTTCCTTTAAAGTCTCAACAATATCTGCTGTACATATAATTTGTAAAGTTCATTTGAGTAAATTGAAATGTCATGTCCTTTATATTTGCAGTATATAAAATAACAAAAATAATTTTACAAAACAGACAAACTTCTATCTTTATAAAATTGGTTGCTTGATTCTATGTACCCTAAGCTTCAGCCTGAAGTGAATATTTATGGATGGTTTAACATAACCTCTAGAAGCAAGGTTTATGCCCATTATGAGAGACTTTTGACTACAGGAGCATGAATGAGACTGCCACACTGAAATTACTGTACTTGTATTAACCATTTTTTGGGGCATCTGTATGAAATTTATCAGTGAAATGTGCAGAGATGAGACAGCTGTGGTCAACATCTTCCTCTCACTCTTAATGTACAGAGTTTTGAACTATTCCAACACAGCCTTAATGTAAACTTCCAAAGCACATAAATTGGATGCATTTTTTCACAATTAGGCTCCTCCCTGTGAGGAGATCTCCTGGCTCAGAAATAGAGGAGAATTAAACTCAATAGTTTTGAAGTCAGTGGACATCTGTTTTGTGTTTTTATTTAAACTCATTGAAAAAAAGTACTGACAATTTGGATTTTTGCTTTTGTAACTAGATTTTATTTATGTATTTACTTTGCAGAGGAGTCACGGTATCATGAAATAATTCACCATTAGTTCTAGGTTATTACTTACAGTAACTCCTCGCTTAACATGGTAGTTATATTCCTGAAAAATGCTACTTTAAGCGAAACAATGTTAAGCGAATCCAATTTCCCCATAAGAATTAATATACATGGGGGGGGGGTAGGTTCCAGGGAAATGTTTTTCGCCAGACAAAAGACTATATTTTTTATTTAGAGTTGAGAGAGAGAGAGAGAAAAAAAGAAAAAAAAGTTTTAAACAAACAATGTAATACTGTACACAGCAATGATGATTGTGAAGCTTGGTTGAGGTGGTGGAGTCAGAGGGTGGAAGAGGGTGGGATATTTCCCAGGGAATGTCTTACTGCTAAATGATGAACTAGCACTTGGCTGAGCACTCAAGGGTTAACACATGTAGCCTCACACTCTACAAGGCAGCACGAATGGAGGGAGGGGAGACAGCATGGCAGAGAGAGACAGAGACACACACTGTGTGTGTATGTGTGTGTGTGCATGCATGTGAGAGAGAGAGACACTCACACACACCGTGTGTGTGTGTGAGAGAGAGACTCGCATTACCCCTTTAAAGTACGCTGACCCCACTCTAAGTACACTGCCTTTTTAAGTAGATCAGCAAGTTGAGACAGCACCTGCTGCCAGCAAGTTCCCTCCCTCCTGAGCCGTGTTGTGTCCCCCCCCCCGCTCTGTGGAGATGGGGTAAAGGAGCGGGGAGGGGCAGGAGCAGGGAGGGGGACACCCGGACATTAGCACCCCTCTTCCCACCCCCCCCGCACAGCAAGCAGAGGCTCCCGGGAACAGCTCCAAGGCAGAGGGCAGGAGCAGCACATGGCAGTGGAGGGAGGGACAGTGAACTGCCTGCAATTGGTAGCCTGCTGGGCAGCTGTCGCACAGGGAACTTAGGACTTAAGGGAGCTGATAGCGGGGCTGCCAGTCCACCCTGGTTCCAAGCCCCCACCAGCTAGCTCCACCGGGCTGCTCTTCCTGCAAGCAGTGGACAAAGCAGATGGCTGCCAAACAACGTTATAAGGGAGCATTGCGCAACTTTAAACGAGCATGTTCTCTATTTGATCAGTGACGTAACAATGAAATAATGTTAACCGGGACGACTTTAAGTGAGGAGTTACTGTATTTAGTTTAACAGTGAGGATGATTAACTAACGTAGTGGTTTTCAACCTTTTTTCATTTGTGAAACCCTAAAAAATTTCAAATGAAGGTGTGATCCCCTTTGGAAATCTTAGACATAGTCTGTGGACCCCCAGGGATCTGCAGACCACAGGTTGAAAACCACTGAACTAATGGAACAAACAACCAAGGAAAGTGAAAAAAAATGAGGAGTACTTGTGGCACCTTAGAGACTAACAAATTTATTTGGGCATAAGCTTTTGTGGGATAAAACCCACTTCATCGGGTTTTAGCCCATGAAAGCTTATGCTCAAATAAATTTGTTAGTCTCTAAGGTGCCACAAGTCCTCCTTATTTTTTTTGCTGATACAGACCAACACGGCTATCACCATGCAAGGAAAGTGGAGGATTCTTCATCTCTTGATGTTTTCAGAACATGATGAATACCTTTCCGGATTGCTTTAGTCAATCACACATTATAGGGCTCAATACAGGGGTAACTGGGGGAAGCTCTATGGCCCGTGTTATACAGGAGGTCAGGTTAGATCAGTGGTTCTTGACCAGGGGTACAGATACCCCTGGAGGTACGCAGTGGTTCTCAACTAGGGTACGTATACCCCTGGGGTTACGCAGAGATCTTCCAGGGGGTACATCAACTCATCTAGATATTTGCCTTACAACAAGCTACATAAAAAGCACTAGCAAAGTCAGTACAAACTAAAATTTCATACAGACAGCGACTTGTTTATACTCCTCTATATACACTATACACTGAAATGTTAGTACAATATTGATATTCCAATCGATTTATTTTATAATTTTATGGTAAAAATGAGAAAGTAAGCAATTTTTTCAGTAATAGTGTGCTGACACACTTTTGTATCTTTATGTCTGATTTTGTAAGCTATTAGTTTTTAAGTGAGGTGAAATTTGGGGATATGCAAGACAAATCAGACTCCTGAAAGGGGTACAATAGTCTGGAAAGGTTGAGAGCACTGGGCTAGATGATCTAATGGATCCTTATGGCCTCAGAAATCGATGAATCTATATTCAAAGTTCGGTAACTTCAACTGTAAATTTGGTTTCACAGCAATGTTAAGCATATATTTCAATGTGCAGTACCTCTGGACAGTACCAGGAATTGGAGTTTTCTTGGAAGTCACATACAGCTAAGACAGAAAAATTCTGGATTCGCTTTAGCCATTGCACGCCGATTCGATTATCTGTTACCCAAGTGAGCCAAGTGAAATAGTGATCACTAAAAACAAGAATGAAAGCTGGTTATTACAGTATATAAATGGGCTATTGCTATTGCATCCATTATGGCCCCAGTCTTGCTCTATTAAAGACAATGGAAAAACTCCCATTGACGTCAATGTGCTGGCCTTATGTGAGCCTTATGTGAGCAAGGATTGTGAACTGCATAAAGAATGAACCAGTAAAGGCAGTATCTAAAACTTCAGATTAGCTCCAAATCCATAAATATGAAGCTGTAGCATACATAACAGAACCTCCAGAAAAGAAAATAAGAGGTTCCATCATTTAACAATAAACAGAAAGAAAAGGAAAAGAAGATGAATTTGAGAGCACACTACCTTGATGCTATCACTGCAGGAACAGGTACTTCCTTAGGACCTAAACCTTCAGGGTTAGTAGTGTCTACAATAAACACTCTAACGGTAGGATTTTTAGCCCCAGCCTTCAAAGGAAATGTATTACCAGGTTATTCAAATCAAGCTCTGGAGGATTAGCTACCATTTAAAAAAATTAACATTTTTTCTTGCAACAAAGCAATAAGTTTTTTAAAGAATTTAAAGTATTTTGAAATATTGATATTATTGAACATAATGGGGAAAATTTTGATCTTACATACACTAGTGTAAATCTGGAGTAACTCACTGTGGCAGTTTGTTATTCCACTTAGCATTAGTTCATGCATCAAGAAGAAAAAAAATATCTAATTCAATGTCCAGCCAGATAGCTTGGGGGAAGAAAACATGAAATTAGGTGGAAGTTCTTCTCTCCTGTGTACAGTGTAGATCTCTGGAATATATACTGCCCCAGTTTTGGGGAGAAGACTCCAATTAGGGTCATAGGAGATCTCCAGTACAGAACAAATAACTTGGCCCTTTTTTTTGAACTACAGCTATAAGACCTGAATCAAAGCCCATTTAAGTCAGTGAGGACCTGACTGACCTGAAGTCAGTGGGCTTTGGATCAGTCCCTAAAGGATTTAAATAAATTTGAGATCTTGGGGGGGAGGGATAGCTCAGTGGTTTGAGCTTTGGCCTGCTAAACCCAGGGTTGTGAGTTCAATCCTTGAGGGGGCCTTTTAGCGATATAGGGCAAAAATTGGGGATTGGTCCTGCTTTGAGCAGGGGCTTGGACAAGATGACCTCCTGAGGTCCCTTCCAACCCTGATATTCTATGATCTCACACCCTCTTATTTCTCAGTGTAATGTACGCTTTTTTTAAAAATACAATATGTTATGATAAAGATATTGTTAAGCAACACAATAGGTACATCAGGTAGGAAAGCAAAGTAAGGCCCAGATCCTCCTAACCTTTATGCACATGCTTAACTGTACTTCCATGAGTAGTTCCATTTATTTCATTGGGACTACTCCCATGTGTGTAAAGTTCTACACATGTTTATGTCTTTGCAGGGTTGGGGCTCAAGTTTACTTTCTTCAGTTAATTCTAAAATAGAGCAAGATTAAACCCTGCTCCACAGCACTACAAACATTTTTCATGCACATTTTTGGTGTCTCTATTTAAAAGCCATCACAACTCATTTACAAACCAAGGGGAATGAAATAGCACCCGTTTAAAATAAGCAACATACCTTTGGATATGGAATAGTTATTTTGCTAGGATATTGGTCCTCACCATAATATGAATATTCAATAACTGGTATGTCAGTATCATTAAATTCTACATATGCTATAAACTTTCCATTTGGAGACCACCACAGAGCATATTTCACAGCAAGCATTTCCTCTAAAAAAAATGTACATGTTACTTACAGCTCATCATTTATGACCTAACAAAGCAATATAACCTAAACTTATATCTTGTCATCAGTGTACTCATCACTCCTTAACAAGAGAACTGTGCTACATAAGAAAGATCTTGACTCTGCAAAGCATTTAAGAACATTAAATCCTTGAGGGGGCCATTTAGGGATTTGGGGCAAAAATTGGGGATTGGTCCTGCTTTGAGCAGGGGGTTGGACTAGATGACCTCCTGAGAACCCTGATATTCTATGATTAATAACTTTATTCATGCTGTAGTCTATGTTAAGTAGAAATTTGATTTTGGTTTAAGTTAGCCTAAGCATAGAGGAGTAGGGAAAATTGAGATGACTAGAGTGAGAAAAGGTAGAGGTAAGTTGGAGATAATAAAATGGGAAAATTGAAGTTAGAAAGGAAATGACCCAAGGCTATATAGTGGCTATGTTTCAGATATAACTGGTTTTAGCACAGACTTTACTGAGTGTTTTTAAGAATTGTGAATGTTTTATTAAAATGCTATCTATATTGATAGTAGGGGAAAGACATTGGTGCAGATGTTAATTTAAATCATGTGTAATGTAAAGAACCAATAAGAAGCTGGCAGAAATGTGAAGGGGGTAATGGGTAGGTTTAATGTTAATTAGTATTATAAGAGTAGTTTTGTTACTACTGGCAGAGCTCCAATTAACATCAAACGGTACCGCTAGGTTCCAGGATGACAAGGCTGTACTCCACTCTGTTTTCACTGGACTGATGATCACTCATTAATACACTATTGCATATAAGTATAATTGTAGTAGTGTTCAAGTGATAATTTGCATGCCAGTTTGCGTAACTAATCATTTTTAATAACATTTCGTTTTTATCATTTAAACTGTTATTTAGTGGTTGTCTACTAAATACATTTTTTGTAACCAACCTGGAGGTGCGAACCTGAAAACTAAATTATGTTTTATTGCACCCTTATCTTTAACAACTTAATATTCATTGGGAACATTTCAACATAAAAGTTACAAAAGGTTACAATGCAAAGAGACCCATTTAAGTCAGATATTCATATGATTAAAGTTATGTATATGGTTAAGTGTCTTGCTGGATTGAAGCCTAATCCTGCTCACATTGAAGTCAAAACTCTCCCTGAGTTTCATTGCCATTAAATAAGTATAAAAGAGACATGAGTCTCATCTGCAAAGTTCAGATCCAGATCCAATTTCCCCCCAAATTTAAGTGAGTTTTGATCCAGAATTTTGTTTATACATTATAAAAATGTGCCCAAGCCACAACGTTTAAACTCCCAATAGTCAGGGTATTCGGATCCAGTGCTATGGTTCAGATCTGTATCTACATAAAGAAGGGTTAACATCATCCAGTGCACAATAATGTTCATTATAGCTGGAATGCTTCATGAACTTCTTTTAGAAGTGGACTTTGAAGAAAATGAAGGATGGGACCTAGTGAATAGTAATTATGAGGCTGTCCCAACCGTTGGAAGCAGCATAAAGGCAGTCACCATTTCTGAAGGAGCAAAGAATTCTGGGTATGATCAGGAGAGAAGGAAGGGGTAGTGAGCATGGGAATCAGGTGGAAACTGATTGGAAAATATCCTCCCTTTATTCAAAACACTGCTCTGTGGAAAAATAAATTATGCGCAGTACATTAAAAGCTCATGTTTCCTGTCAGAAAAATACCTTAACAAATTGGTGTATCGTTGATTTTTAAAAGTGGATTCATTCTGTTCCTAAACACCAAAAAAGGATTTTCATTCTGCACCAGACCACTGGTTTATCTGGTCAGGTACTGGGATTAGCCAGAAGAAGGCAGAAACTAATAATGAGCCTGGACTTTTGTGCAATGCAATGCATGAGGTTGAGGGGGGAGGAAGATAGGATATTCCTTCTTGATCTGGACAGGTAAATGATTTATGTCCTGAAGTAATACGTCTGGTTACTAGTATCATTATCACCACTTGTACAACTACAGATATTAAATGCCATAACGTTTTCCCCACTCCTTTACAAAATAAAGCTATAGTATGCATTTCCATGACCTACTGGAGCAGTGAACTCCATAGATTGATTATATGATGTGTAAAAATACATGCCCTTTCATGGATTCTAAATGTACTACTCTTTAATTTTAGGTGCCCCCTTGCTCTATTGCAACAGAATAAAAAGTAGGCAATTATTAGTTATCATTTCCCAAAATGTAGGATCTCTTACAAACTGCTGGGACCCAAAAAACAATGCACCTTCCCAGCCTTCTAAAACTCCCTCCTATATATTGATAGGATTTTTCAATAACAGTGCGCTCTTCTGTTCAACCTTACTTTTGCACTTCTCTAGTTACAAGAAGTGAAACACATCTTTCGCTTGTACTTGTTTGCATATAAGGAACAACACAGGGCAGGTTGTGCTGATATGGTGAGACATCAGAACATTGCTGGCATGTCGTGAAACAAGAAGCTGAAAGATAATCTCAAAACAAGTCCACCGATCTTTGGGTCCATGTAAGTGCTCCAGGCTCAAGAGAGGTACTGGTTTACAAAAGATTAGCGCAGGCAAATATATTTATTAATAGGCCAACCCAATGGCTTTGTGGTAGCAAATCAAGCTACTTCTTGCTGGACTGAGTCTGAATCTTGATCTTGGTTTGAAGTCACCACAAGACATGAAGTAGTGGTGTTGTTTTTCAATGGAAAACTTTTGCACATACTCTGCTGTACTAGCCTCCTGGTCGGTTCAAACAGGAACCAGTGCTCCAAAGGGCATCGGGTTCTAAGGAAGGATGGTTCTAAGGAAGGGAAGATGAGCCTATCTAGTAGGGATAATTTTTTGTGTGAGGAGGAGGAGGAATTGTGAAAATGAGGAATAAAAGGCTTGGCATGGAGCCACAAAAATAAGGCCCCAGCTTCCTTGCACTAATAAGGACTGGATAGTTGCACCCAACTGAACATTGCCACCCCAAAAGGGCACTACGGGATCACGTCAGACAACAGTGGATGAAATGAATATTTACAAAGGGCTAAATTCAGCCCATGGTCTCAGGTGGCTTCTGCTGGCACAGCTCCTGCTGGAAGGCATCTAAGGAAGAAAGTCTGCTGTGGATCCGCAGTGAAAATTACAGATGTCTTAATCTGGCAGAAACTCCCAACTGAAATGTAGCAAACTCTGGGCTCTAAATGCAGCACCAACTTGCACAACACCAGAGATTTTAGGGGGGGGAAGTGAGAAGTTACGTATCTAACTGAAGCTATAGGCAAAATTTAACGGCAGAGACTGTAGTTTCCTGAGCTGAAATTTTGTCAGGCCACTGCGGCTAACATCTCTACTCTTATGAAATCACATTATGAAATGTGACATGGTATCTTGGATGATCACAGGCCCTTGATTTCTCATCTCATTGGAAACTGGGACCCTCACTGGGTGGCTCATGGACAGTGCATAATTACTAAGGTGATTGGAACATCATATGCGTAAACAGGCTCACTAGTGACTTAGAGAGAAGATTGCAAAATACTAAATCACCAACACCGTTTCTTGCTGCACTTAGATGTTGCTTGGCGTTCTCCCATCTAAGTTCTGACCAAACCCTGCCTTGTTTAATGCAGTTTTCAATATTAACTTACCTTCATAGACCCAGTCAGGAATTCCATTAAATATTACATTCTCTTTTCCATTACTAGTTATTTTAATAGCTGGATCTTCAGGATATTGTTTCAAATAGATATTATTCTGATACACATATGCCTAAAGATGAGAATTTATTTGTTAGGAATATGTACAATTATAGAAAAAGGTCTGACCAAATTTTGTACAGTCAATGCTATTGTGTATACATTAGAAATGATAATAAAGTAAAATAGATAGGCCAAATCCGGATATCCTTAGTCAAGTAAAATTACAATTGAAGCCTTTGCAAATTTTCCCAAGAACCTAGTACCTCCCATGGGACTAGGTTTGGATTTGATCTAATGGAAGTAAATTACAATTTGAAGGCCAAATTCTGCTCTCAGTTACAGCAGTGTAAATCCACAGTAACTCCACTGAATTTTTCTCAATATGAAAAAACTGCTATATTTAAACTGTTGATGCAGGTATCTAACTCCCATTAGCTGTACTGGAAAGTACATTGAATGAAAAAAAACTCCTGAAATATTCGTCATAAATGAGCTTCAAAGGATTCCAAGATACAGTTAGGTTTGGAAAAGCTTGCAGTCCTCTTTGAAACTCATTCAAACTTTCTGAAACTCTTGTATCTTTCAACTGAGCTAGAAATCTCAGGTGAACAGGCTTTCTTGTGAGATTTCAGACATTTCTATTTCTGATCCTAGCTGGGATCAGCAAGTACAGCACAAAACATGAGTCTATAATATAAATTTTAAAAGGGGATCAAACTTTACTGGAAATTCAGAACAGGCTCAGTTCATATTCAGTTTGAGATTTGAACAAAGGTTCTTATTTTAGCTGAACCCATTTGTCCATTTCTGTTACAAAAAAAGGAGCCTGATCCCATAGCCCTTGTTCATCTCAAACTCTTAGTAAACTCAATGGGAGTTTAGGGTGTGCCAGGACGGCTGCATCAAACCAAAATGAGAGGAATTTCTTAGAAAATTGTGTCTCTTGATACTACAAATATTTGATTTAATAACATAAAAGTAAAATGTCAATTGCACTGCATTTTAAATGACCAGCACTCAAAATTCTCAGGTGGAGCATGTAGCCTGTTTGACCTCTCTTCTTCCATTGTCAGATTTGGAGGTCAGTGAGAGTGCAACTGCTCTTCAGTGTTTTACTAAGAAAATGTCTTAACTATGAACTGTGCTCAAAGTTCTTGATAAAATAAATTACGGGACAATAGCAAGTTAGGTATTATTTACTGTTTATGAGCAGTTAAAACATAAGTTTTAGGCTAGAACAGGTTGTTCTATAACGGTGTTCCCCCTTCCATATTGACTAGCTAAACTGTTATCTTTACTAAGTATGGTTGATAAACACAATTTAAAGGCCTGTGAAAATAGGGCTTAAGCAAACCCACATAACCAAATAAATCTATTCTATTCCATGAAAAAGTTACATTATTTCAGCACTTAATTATTTTTACTGACCAATTTGTGTCCAACGGGTGACCAGGATATATACTGAATTTTATGTGGAAGCGGATGTTCTGTTACAAAATTACTAAAAAAAAAAAAAAAAAGGAAAGAAGTTGAAATGGCTATTGCCTGCACTGCAAACAGATTGTAATAATGTACATACATATAAAAGGCAGATTAAAGAAAAAGCACAAAAGTACAATATTTTAACAGCTTTTGTTTTGTGAACAATGTAAAATTGGTGTCAGAAAACTTGCATTTGCTGTGCAAACCAAGCAGTTAGGCATAAAATAATGTGACTCATGCATGAGGGCTTGCATATGCTAGCAAATTTTGTGTGTGCACAGGTCAGGCAGCCCTTAGTCCAACAGCCTGAAATGCCAGTCTTAACCTGTGTCCAAGTATGGCACAGGAAACTAAGTCACCTGCTATACTGTACAGTCTGCATTACTATTAGAATCAGCTCTAGTGACTTGTGAATCATGTGATCACATGGAAGTTCCATGGACTTATTATGTGGCATCACCTATGAGAAGCCAGCAAAGCATCAGCAGTGCCTGTGTACTTCAGGAGAACAGCTGCAGTACCATGTACAATGGCTTTCCTCAGCACCCAAGCTGCAGCAGCCTCTTGCCTTCAACCCCCTGCCAGCACCTTCCCAGGGATGTAAAAGAGCAGTCAGAATGGAAGGAAAAATCAAATAAAGAAGATGGATAAAGGACAGAAGGAGGGACTAGAAAATTCTGAGTAGTCAGAGATTCAGGCAATCACAGATCAGACAGACCCAAGATGCCTAGTGGTGAAAAGATAGGGGGATTTTCCCAAAGTACATTTTTTTCAGGGTAATTTCTGAATTTTGCACTAGCTAATCAAGCAAACAGCTGGCAACTTGAGAGACTGAAGCAACAACAGTGCAGTGCAATACTAATATCAGAAGAGAGCTTTCTAATGGAAATGCTAGCAAGCACATATCTAGAGTATTTGGCTATAGTTATGTGAGAAACAGGTATCAGGCTTTACCTGTATTGAAGATCATAAATGTGGTATGATGCTGTATAAGAATATCTCCAAAGCTGCAAAAAATGAGTAAGCCAGAAAAAAATATGATCAACTCTGAGGTATAATGCCTCTCAGAGCTCCCCTTGGGCCTACACACCACCCCATGCTATATGGTAGTTTAATTTAATTCATCTCTCTAACCTATTAATGGTTCTTGATCTCATGTTGAGTAATATGTTACCACAACCTATAAAATATCAGATGTTAAAAGGCAGAAGTTTCAGCCAAGTAATCAAAAAAAGGAATTACCTTTGTGTAATCGCTTTCCAGAACTATAAATTGTTTATCAGATGATAATGCATAGTTTGAGGCGTTAACTTTTCTCTGAAAGATTGAAAAGTTGATTAGATTCTAGTACACATACACTAAATATCTGAATATTTGAATCTATTTGTATTTACATGGAAGTTTTTAAAACAACAACATTCTATTTATTTTTTAAATGGAAATGATACATACAAGCGTGTCATTAGTCAAGATGGTAGTTGAGTCCTCAGTTTCAACATCATAGAGAATAACATTATCTTCCACTGACTGATGAAGATATTCATGACCTGTTGGGGGGAGAGAGGAGAAGGGAATATTTATTTCACAATATCTTTACACAGAAGATATTGTGAAATAAAAGTGTTTATCAGAGTATAGTCACTCTTTGGCAGATGAGCAGTTCAAGAACAAATGTCTTTTGAAATCAGTATAAAAATAAGTTTTGCCTTATTTTTTAATTCCATAACAGCACCCAATTATGCAACGATCTAGTCTTTGGACACTCAGATATGTGCTGAAATTACACTGCACAACCAGTGATATGGCAGTTACTTCACAGCCAATTTCCGCTCTGAATTATGACTGCCCAAACTTGCCAGGATTTGATCCATTTTAGGGTCCATAACATAGGATGTCTAATTTAAACTCACTAATGGAAGAAGATTCAAAATCCTGGCTTTGCATTTCACCTGACCATTCTCCGCTGTATACAGATTTTGTAGATAACACTAGCACTGCACAATATGAAGAAGGATCATCTGGGCCAAATTCTGGCTTAATTATACATGTGCTACTGAACTCAGGTGCTTAATACTTAACTTCATATATTTATTTTGTATATTAAAGAACTCACTTAGAGCCAAATCCTTAACTCCTATGCAAAACCTGAACAAACAGGCCTCATTCAAAGGGACTCTGCAGGTGTCAAGGGCATACAATTTTCTACCATAAGAGAGCAGACAAGAGTGCTCAACGTGACTAAGGGCCCGTAGGTAAAGATTATCAGTCATTATCTACTGAAAGTATAAAAGCTCAGTGAAACCAAAGATAAAATAAAACAGACTCTTTAAGAGATGAATGTTCAGTGTATGTTCAGTGCATCTAATGGAAGCAAGTACAATAAAAAATATGTTTCTGAAGGCTTGTCTATATATAAAATGCTATAATGGCACTGCTGCGATGCTGTTGCACTTCTCCTTTTGGCATAGGTAATCCACCTCCCTGACAGGTGGTAGCTAGGCTGACAGAAGAATTGTTACATCAACCTAGAGTTGCCTACATGGACACTTAGGTCATCTTAACTACACCACACAGGGGTATGGATTTTTCACACCCCTCACTGACATAGTTAAACCAATCTAATTTTCTAGTGTAGACAGGCTCAGTCTATGTAAACCAGCCAGAAGATACGTATTAAAAATTATACGTAGCCACAAAAGATATCTTCACTTACTTGAAATCCAGTATGGAAAAAATGTTTTGTACTGAAATTTTCCATTCAAATAATCCTCCAATGTAAGAGCCCTAGGATTGTCATCTGGGTTGGGAACTTTAGAAATAAAGTAGAGAGAGGAAAGAGTTATTAAATAACATCTGTGTAGATTGAGAAACAAAATAGAAATTGTTGCTAGCTGAGCTTTTCCTCTATTCCAGAAACTTAGTGTAGTGAGAAGCCCTGAAGAATGTAGTGTTCCAGTAATTCCCAGATCAGGCAAACCAGAGGCAGCACCAGGGAAAGCTTTCCATCATTGCCCTGACAGCATCCTTCAACCTTCTTCTGGAGGAACTGCCTCAAGGGATAAGAAGCTAGGAACTAGACCGAGGAGAATTCATTTCACATAAACAGAGATGGACCTATGTAGCTGCAGACACTATGAAGGCAGGAGAACCCCTCCCCACACCATTACCAGGGGCAGTCAACAGTTTTTAAAGAGGGCATGGGTTTCCTGAACTTGTGCAGGGTATGAAGATGCCTGTTTCAATGGTTACAGGAACCCCCATATGATTTCAAATAAGCCCCTGTACCTGGGCCACCAAAGAGTCAAATAGCCACTTTAAATCGTTGCTCAGCACAGCTAGATTTCAACCAACAACTGAGAGGTGAAAGGTTCCGTATCCCATGACCAGTCCCCTGAACCAGGCAGTTCCACTCTTTACAAGCTTTTCAATGTTCTTACCAAGTGTTAGAAGATGGATATAAGACTTGAAAGATTATCATCACCTATGCTTATTTCTTCATGTAGCCAGAAGAAAGCAACACACACATATACAGAACTAGAAATAAAACTGGAGAATGATTTCATAAATCTAGTAAACTGAATTTTAGAAATCACCATTCTCCCAGTGGGCCAGGCATACGACACTACATAAATGGGCTTCTGAATAGTGCTCAAACGTGTGTTCTCCACCCTCCCCTTCACAGTGCCCGGACAGGTGCCTGGGAAAATCCTACTGAACAGAAGTCCTAGGTTATCTGTTAACTTTCTTGTCCGCCAGACAAGGGTGACTAGGGAGAACAGGGATGGGCTGAGTGACGTCAGTCACAGAACCATTGAGCTCCCAGTCAGAGAGGAGGATAGCTTCAGAGGCATAATGGGAGGGGAGCAAACAAAACCAAGTCACCTCAGAGACAGAGGAGAAGATGAGGCTGAAAGAGCAATAGAAACAAGCTGCCAAACAGATAATAGGGGAATGGACCTAGTTAACATCCTCTGCATAATTTCATAGGAGAGGAGCTGGAACGTGTGTCTGTATTGAGTGGGGAGTGCAGAGGAGGTCATCAGTGCTGAGGGGACAGACTGCTGCTGGGCTTTTCATCTGATCCGGTAGTTCTACGACAGATATTTTTAAAAGAAAGGCAAGAGATTTGAGTTTGAATTGCCAGCCAAGCCAGAGCAGATGTAGTAAAATGAACAACAATTTGTTTATTTGCTGCTGAAAATCACAATTTGTAATGATTTTGGAAGGGAGTCAGCCTCTCTAATACTTCATTACAGCCTGTTGCAATTGCAAACTTGGCTGCTTCTGCTAGGGCCACACAGTTTAATTCGCAAACTAGTTATTGATGTATGAACTGACTATTTAAACACTTGTTTAAAAACCAAGCACAAAAGATGTGGTTGGTTTTTTAAAAAAAAATTTTTTTTTAAAAAGCTAACACGCATTAAACCACCGTTTGGGGCTTTTGGGGTAAAACAAAAAACGTATCAGTGTGAATCAGCAGAGAGCAATACTGAAAGCCTTGGGTCACATAAGTGCAAAGTTAAGGAATATGAGATATTAAGGTTCATTCATGAGAAGCAAAAAAAAAAAAATCTATGGGTTTCCTTCCAGCAATATTACACAAAACACTTGCAATGTGCAGGACACGAGAAATGCTGTCTGATAAAGGCAGTCATCTTCTGGTCAGGGCTTATCTGTGTGTAAATCCTAGGTACTCCTTCTGCTCTGATTTTGAAGGTTACCACTGTATAAGCAGCTTTCCACTCTTTGGGTGCTCCTTGGACTTAATCCTACTCCCACTGAAATCGATGGGATTTTTGCCATTATCTTCAATGGGGTCAGCATTGGGCTATTAGAGAGTATCTCTGCTGCTTCATCCTGTTCTTTCTTTCTGAACTCTGAGGTGAATGATTTCAGAGTAGCAGCCATGTTAGTCTGTATCCTCAAAAAGAAAAGGAGTACTTGTGGCACCTTAGAGACTAACCAATTTATTAGAGCATAAGCTTTCGTGAGCTACAGCTCACTTCATAGATGCATAGACTAGAACATATGGTAAGAGATACATATATATATATATATATATATACACACACACACATACAGATAAGTTGGAAGTTACCATACAAACTGTTAGAGGCTAATTACTTATCTGTATGTGTATATATATATATATCTTACCATATGTTCCATTCTATGCATCCGATGAAGTGGGCTGTAGCCCACGAAAGCTTATGCTCTAATAAATTTGTTATTCTCTAAGGTGCCACAAGTACTCCTGTTCTTTTTTCTGCGGTGAATGCCATTCAGTCCTGATGATTTACTGCACTGCAGTTTCAATTTTGCCTCTATTTCCTCTCTCTGTTAAGGCCACATTTTGACTCCCTGTGAAATGTTGCTTTGCATTGACTTTTATGGTATACTTTATAATGACAATGTGTGGTTCTTCTGCTAAGTAACTTACTTACTGTAGAACACATATGTCAGATTAACTGTTGACACTGTTTTTGCCTGCACTAATGCAGAAGGAAGCTGTGAAGCTAAATAAAAGTAAATGACAATCCACAGGCAAAAACATATAAATACAAAAACTAAAACAAAACAAAACAAAACCCCACTGAGCTAGCAGTAAACTCAGAAAATATCCATATACGTTCATGAAGAAGTTAATTCTCCTTGTGAGTAGCAGGATAATATTTTAATAGATTAAGGCTTTCAGTAAAAAGAAGGGAAAATTACAAACTCTTACTAAAATGATGTTAAATAATTGTCAAGAATCAGCTTCTTCACCACCACCTCTCAACACCAAATGAATGGATACTTAAAATGTCTTGACTTACCATGTACTTTCCAGATTAAATTCTGTACGTGAATTATGGTTTTAAAGCTATTAGAAACCCAATAATAAGATTTATTTCTATAACTGTGCACTCTTAGGGCCAAAACCTGCAGTCCTATTTGATACCTTTATCAGGCAAAATTCTTAATCTTTGTATTTATTTAAAGGTCGTTACAGAATCTAGAATAGAATTCTTACAAAGGATACAGACAGCACCACTGATCAAGCTGGTGACCTCCATTTGTCTTAATTCTCACATCAACTGACTAGACTCTTTAAATACTCTTTTAACCACATCACTCTCACACGCAGTATATTCTCCCATAGCTTGGTACAACTGCTAACTTAGCACAACTGCTAAACGTATCCATTTCTTCTTAAATTTCCAGCATCCCACTTTAAGAAAATTGAATGCCAGTGTTTCTTACTTCCAGTTTGCTGACTACTTATCATTTTGAATGCTTGTTCATAAGCAACTGAAGAGACATTGAAATGCTCTAATTAAGGCAGTAGCTTTAATTATTTGCAGTTTTCTGACTCCTTTGTATAACTAAAGATCATTCCAATAATTAGTCCTTGAAATCATGTTCCACAAAGAAAGAACGTGTCTTCATTTCTTCCTCATCTTTCAAAGCCTTCCATAACTTTTGTGAGAGTTTTTAATCCTTTCTGGGGTGCAGGAACAATTTGTATAGTGGGAGTTCTGAGAGCCATTGAACCAAACTGTGAACCCTGTATATGATGGACACCATTTCAAACCAGGGGATGCAACCACACCCCTTGCACACCTAGTTCCAGCACCTATGAATCCTCATTTTGAATTATGTTGCTGGGACAACTCTGATCTGGCCCATAATTTCCTAAAATAAATTCACTTTGATCTAATCACTATTTTAGTTTCATAGGCATGCAAAATATATACTAGCATTTAGAGTGCTTTATATGTTCAAAGTACTGTACAAACATTGACTAACCCTTATAACGCCCCTCCAAATTAGGTAAGTAGCTATTTTCATTCTCATTGTATAGACAAAGAAATAGGGTAAAGAGATGAGGCAAACTGTCCAAAGACAAATAGGAAATCGGTAGCAGACCTGGCAGTAGAAATCAAAGGTCCTTGACCCTCAAACAATCTTTCTCTTCTAAAACACACTGTCTTGATTTTAGTTCTCTGTAGTTCCTTCGCCTTTATAAAGAAGGTGTCAACGTGCATTCCTTGCACAGACAACACTCCTAGTGACGTCACGTTATGCAGAACGGTGTACTACATAGTATGCTGTGCTGGCCATTCTGTCTTACAACATAATCTTGACACCTGCCCTACATTTTCCATCCTCGTAATAACTGAACATTACCACATTTAATCGTTGCTCTGTGCACACATCTAACTGTGACAATATATGACCATTACATTGCATATTTCTTTTGTATTCCAAACTGTAAGTTGTGTGTTTTACTTCTATTTTGCTGTCCAATCCCTTGATGTATGAGTGCTACAGAGACAGGAACTTCAAAGCCAAGCTTTTAATAAAGTTTCAGATTAACAATACATAAATTTGATTCTCTCACAGGTAAATTGACACAGTGCACTAGTTTTGTGCGCACATGTTCTATTATCATAATCACATTTCCCACTCCCAATCAAGGATGTGGGCACAAACCAACCCTTAGTTCCTTTGTTCTCCTGGCTCCAGCATCAGTTTTCAGAGGTGCACTTTCTGGCTGCATACACAGGCCTTTACACCAGCACAGACATCAACCCATTCCTGGCAAAAGCTCTCCCCCCATCCTCACATATGTTTTGCAGGAGAACATTAATGGCATTATACACGCTGGGATCCAAACGGCTTTGTAGGCAGCATCATCTTGCCTTCAGTTGAACAAATGTATATTCTACCACCATCCATCAACTGCTGTGTGTGTAATTTAACTTTCTTCTGCCAGGTGCTCCCATACCAAGGGAGGGTTTCATGAGCCAGGGCAGTACGTTATAGATAGACTGGATCTCCCAAAATAATGGTGGTCACTAGACACCCCTTTAATATTCATATTATTGGTAGGGAATAAAGTCCCAGATTATCCAAATTTGAAAACGCCAGATCTCCAGAATCTCCAGATCTCCAGGGCATCATGCACCCTACTAGTGTATCCTAAGTTGCTGTTTGTGAACTTTCCTCTATTGGCAATCAGGCCTGCATAATGATTGAATAGTATCCTTTCCGGTTTACATATTCACTTGTACTTTTGGGGGTGGGTGTGCAGACATAATGTAAGGGACTGGGGCGTAGGCGGTCTGACCTATCAGCCACAGCTGGGCTGGAGTCCACACATCAGGGATGGTAGTCAGTAAGCAGGGGTCGGAGGAATTACTAGATCCGGGTTCAGTAAGCATGTTTTGGGGTCAAAGTCAGGACAGGGTCAGAGACCAGAGATCAGAGGTAGTACCAGGCTGGAATCAGGAGGCAGGAATCAGGATTAGAGTTAGGCTGGAGTCAGAGACTAGAGATCAGAGGTAGTACCAGGCTAGAGTCAGGAGGCAAGAGTCAAGGCCAGAGATCAGGAGATAAGATGAGGTCTGGAGTCATAGTAGGCCCATTTTCTAAGCAAAACATAAAGTTTTAGAAAGAGGGTGAGCATTTCTGAGTGAAAATTGGCAGTTTTCAAGCCACAACATATTAGTTTCCTAAAGAAAACAGGAAAGATAGCTCTCATTATAAATATGTAATATTTCATATTTTCACAAGTTTTAAGTATTAGAATAGCCATGTAATCAAAATTAGAAATACAGGGAAATCACATAAACTGCAACTACATATTTATGTTAAATTCTCCAAAAGAAAAATTGTGAATTTCTTAGTTCTACATTAGCAAACTTGATGGCCATTTTCCCCTACAGTGTTGTTATTAAATTCTTCTTACAATATATCTAGTATTTACAGATTACACCTTTTTGTTTATTTTGGAAGAGGGAATTTAGCTTTCTTCCTACGTAAGCCTCCAATGGAGTTAATCCTCTTTCAAGAACTTCTCACAGTTAAGCAGTGTTGCGAAACATAAAATTCTGACTCACCATATATTTCCTGTTCTTGTCTGACTTGCAAGATTTTCAGCCACAAAAAACTCACACTTCTGTCTCTGGAAACTGAGCTACAGTTCAGTAGGATTCAAAGACAAACTGGATCTTTATTTCAATAGAGATAACATCCACAGTCCCATTAGCTAGGGTAAAAAAGCATAAGGATATAAACCCTTATGCTGATGGGCCAATACCAAAGGCTAACTGCTTGGGGTTAAGGAAATACTTACATATGGATGAGTTAACCCATAATTGTTCTTAAACAGAATTTCTTGAATCTTCCTCTGAAGCATCTGGTACTGAAGACTGATGTACAGGACACTGTAGTTGATGGATATTGGAACTAATCACTTGTTTGATCTGGTATTAGCATTTCCCATTTCCTCTCAGTGAGGCTTTGGGCAAAGCCTGATGCCAAGCCAGCACTTGTCCATGGACAAGGTAAATACATCCAGATCCATTAAGCTGGACCTCTTTGTGATATCTCATACTCCTTACCAAATATTCCTCTCACCTCCAAGAATCTGATGAGATGAAGGGGAACTTTGTGAAATTTCTCATATCCTTCCAATCTGACTGAACCCAGTAGATTGCTATGGCAACTTTTCCTCCATCTCCAAAGCCCTCACCTGTAGAGCCTCACAAGGTTCAATCCTATTATTATTCAACTGCTTTGTGCATGCAGCAAAACTTTTTGGCTTAAGAATCAGCCTAAAGAAGCCAAAAGTCATGGTCCAGCCTCAACTGAGAAGTACTGCAACTATGCCATTTGTGTCCATCAACGATGCTCCACACAAGCTCGTTGACAAATTTTGCTACATAGGCAGTGTCGTTTCATGAGATTGATGATGACATTACAAAGTGCTTTGGTGCAGCCACCAATGCCTTCGGAAGACTTCAGCATCATCTCTGGAATGAACGCTGGGTGAGACTGCAAACAAAAACTAATGTTTATTGTGCCATCATCATCACCACACTCCTCTGTGGCTGCGATATGTGGACTACTTAGCAACACCACATAAACAGCTTGGATCAATTCCACCTACGACATCTACAGCGGATAAAAGGAATTAAATAGCAAGATTTGATTCCAAACACCAAGGTCCTTCAGTGCTGTAACATCACAGGCATTGAAGCTTTTATAGCGAGAGTGCAGCTGAGATGATTCTGTCATGTGATCAGTACGTCTGACAGTAGAATACCCAAGGCCATCTTTTACAGAAAATTGCAGACTGGAACTCTTCGGGAGCAGACCAAGAAAACATTCAAAGACACTGTCAAGGCCATCCTCCAATCTCGCAATGTCGACCTCAACATCCACAAGTATTTCTCAAATGCGGACACCAGGGTCTTTTCTCACAGCCACATCCTCCTGGGTAGTGATTGCGAGAGGGGGCAAAGCAGCAGCCCCTCTCCCAGGGCCACCAGCAGGGGTCAGGCCTTCCCCCCTCTGGAGCCACAAAAATTAGAGAAGCAGACAGCCAGTGAGTTCCCTACCTTCCCGGGGTTGGTGAGATTGGGTTTTAGCCCTGGGGTGGCGGGCAGCAGGCTCCAGCCATGGGGCTTCAGGCTCCATCTCCGGCCCCTGGGGTGCTTCACTGGGCCCTGTCCCAGGCCCCTGGGTGCAGGGCTTCGCACTCTGTCCCCAGGCTGTGCAGCAGCAGGCTCTGGACTCGGGCCACGTAGCAGAGGCCTCTAGCCCCAGGCTCACCACCCTCCATCGCCCTTAGCCTTTGCTGCCTCCCTCAGCCCCCCATCCATTCCCTTATCACCCATGGTCCCACTGCCTCCCCATCCAGGGCTTAATTTGTTCTCTGGCTTGCTGGGGCTGCGCAAGTCTGCTGTGAAAAGTGATATTTGTATGTTTATTAATATCACTTTTCACAGCAGATTTAGTAACTAGCTGGGAGGCTGTGAAAAGTGATATTAACATATAAGTGTCACTTTTCACAGCAGTAGACTTACTAGCTAACAAGTCTAAAAAAAAAAAACAACAACCGGAAGAGCAAAAGAAAATAACAATAACAAAATAAACAAGAACGTGCAAAGCACCTTATTTGTGTTTACATTGTATTTAGGTCCAGTAAAGAACAGACAACTGTAGATTATTTTTATCATTAAGTCTTCAAAAAAACTCCTACATAAATAAATCACAATGATTTGGACATGTATATGTGCATATTTATTTGTTTTTCCTAAGGTTAATTAAGTATTTTAGGAAAAATTGTCAGAGTGACCACCAGCAAGAGTTGGGTGCCGCACTCTGAGGCCACCAAAACATTTGTTGTGAGAACCCAAAAGCCTGCGACAAGATCCAATGGCAACAGCTCTGCCACCTTGGACTGAAAGATTTCAAGACACAGCAGCTTGTTGCAGTCAAGGAGAGACGTGCAAGGCGTAAAGCTAAAAGCAGTGCACATCCATCTACAATAGTCTTCACCCGTGGCACTTGTAGATGGGGCTGCAGGTCCAAAACTGGTCTTTGGTGTCATCTCAAGACCCCAAATAACTAACTGTAGCTCATCTGTTAAACTCACTGAGAGACTTTATCATCATCATTATTCAACCTCTATATCATGGATGGGCAACTTTATTGTAGTAGAATGCCATAAACTCCACTAAAACCTTTTGGCGGGCAAGGGGGATGTGACATGGTAGGGGAAGGTTTGGGTTCTGCCCCTGGGGAGTGTGACATGGGGAGGGAGAGGAGGTCAGGTCTTGCTCCTGGGTTTGACACCACCATGCAGTGGTGTTTCCCATCCTGTGGGGCCACAGCGCCAGAATAGGAAGAGATTCTCTGTGGGATAGCTGCCCACAATGCACCGCTCCTAATGCCGCTACAAGTGCCGTAAATATGGCCACGCCAGTGCGCTGTCAGCTTCCAGTGTGAACACACTGCAGCGCTTTCCCTACTGCGCTCTCTGAGGACTGGTTTAACTCACAGCACTCTACATCTGCAAGTGTAGCCATGCCCTAAGTTACTGTGGGGGCTATGCGAGTACTTAGATACATTAGATAGCTCATATAAGACACCCTCACCTGGAAAACCTGCCTATGCTAATAGGCCACTGCCACTCAGGTCCTGAATTTAAGTCCGAATCTTCATACCAAAAACCATTATTTTAATATGGAGCTACAGTAATTAGCTCAGGGAGGAACAGGTCCATAAGACATCTGCAAACCTCACAGAGCTAGCCAAATAATGACACACATTGCTGGCTAATATTTCATTCAAAACATGTTAAGTCATTTGTAAATAGTCACAAACTAATCAAGCCTCCTCCCCCCTCATAAAAGCAGTGCATTGAGCTAATAATTTATTATAAAAATATCGTCTACAATTGTTATTCAACCATCTGAAACCTAATGCAAGTTCCCCAAATCCAAAGCAGATAGATCATGAGAGTGTCACTGCCCCAAAAACAAATGCTAACAGATAATAGGAGTATGATGAAAACTATGTTTGCAGCCCTGTCAAAGCACATTATTTGTCAAGCATGGTAAAGTTAATGCAGGTGCCTTTCACTTGAAAGAGCTCCTTGTATCAACATATGCTGGCATCTTCATTTCTTTAGGAACTTTAAACTGTCAGTAAAACATTCCTATAAGCTGAGAAAGCCATAGCAACACTGGCAGGACAATGCTAAAACAAAATTAAATAATTTGTATAAACTTATTTTAAAACAACCTCCAAGATGTGTTTTTCAATGCATTACACTATAAATTGTCTTACCTCTTCCTGGAAGTAGTATAATGCACATAATAAGTGAGGAAAGCAAAAGGCATACGATCACTCCAAATATGATTTTTAGCTGGGTCTGTAGGATAAAAACAAATAATTATGTTTACAGTATCCTCTGCAGTAGATATATTATGGCTTTGTTTGAAACTAAATACCCCCACCACAAAAAGAAAGAGTATTCTAGTTTATTGCTGACATCCATCCAAGTCAACAAGCATAAATCTTCCTGTACTACATTTAGAACTGCTTTTCTTCCTCTCTCCGGTGAAGCAAATACTTACAGATTAGAGCCTGGCCTTGTGCAACAATAGAAAGGTTACAACAACAGATCCAGCAGTTTTTAAAGATTGAATTTGGTTCACGTACTGACCTTCATTTTTCCAGATGTATTCTAAAAGAATGAAAATTCTTTCTGCTGGGTGTTGGTCAGTGGATCTGTGAGAGGAGTCTAAACAGCAGGCTCTGCTTTCACATTCAGAGGCCAAACCTCAGGAAAACTTTTTTTTCCATGTACTTTTGAAAACTGTGCCAAATTTCAAAGGTTTTCTGGAAAATTAGAAACAGATTTTTGGGAGCGTTCTTGGCCCGGAAGTGACCCATGGGTTGCTGTGGGAGTGGTAATTATATTCTCCCTCTTCGTGTAAACTGTAACCAACATCTGCTTACAGAAACTTATGGGTTTTATGACTCAACAGTAAGGTTGATATATGCTGTTTGCCTCTAAAAAGTATAGTGTATTTTGGCAAACCTCAGGGTTTTAGAGCCTATTGACGATGACCTTATTTCTATTCTCAATGAAGTTACAAATTAAGGAAAAGTAAAGCACTTATTTTTATTTGTATATATTATGCCTATATGTTTAGTTTTTGGAAGAAAAAAGAAATGAAGACTGTATAAGAAATGCAGAGAGCGGAATAGAAATACTGTACATACATTTTTAAAATTTCTTTAAATCAATATCTCTTTAGCATGTGAAGACAATTATTATATGTACTTCTGAGAAAATGATAATTGTGTAGTAGACTTTACATTATAGATTTGAATGGGAAACATCTATGGGCCTGATCCAAAGTCCACTGAAGTCAATGGAAGTCTTTTCACTGACTTCCATGGGCTTTGGATTTTCCTTGTCTGGCTCTGCTAAGGATTTTTTTTTAAAAAAAGCTTGATATTTCAATGTCAAGGAAAAACAACACTTCCCCCCGCCCCCCTAATTCACCTCATTTTAGTGAGCCAAACAATACGCACAACTGGCTGTATGAGTGCTCTAACCATGGAAGTGCATGTCCTTTTGTCCCCATAGGCATACAGGGGCTGATCCAAAGTTCACTGAAGTTAATGAAGAGAAGTAAAATCACACTGTTGTAATCAGAGCACACTGTAAATATAGTCAGACAGCCATTTCTCACATTTTCTGATTATTGCTTTAGCTTTGGTACAGCTCCACTGGTGATAGAAAAAGGTGACAGCACTTGCGTAGACTGGCCGTAGGTATTTTTACCTTTGTGTCATTTAACTATGCTCAGAGCTGCACCAGTGCAATAACATTGGTGGGAGATTAGAGAAAGTCCTACATGTAGATACAGCCCTTCCAGATAATGTCATACTGAAACTGTGATATTGAGGGCTGTGCCTTTAAGGGCTAAGTTTGTCAGACAAGGGAGTCTAGGTGAGTGCAGTAAAGTTCTAGCTATTGTTATGAACAGTCAGTTGGAACTGGACACAGAATATAGATGTCTTACAAGCACCTTAAGCACTGATCACTGAACACCATAGAAACAATCCTCCATTTAATCTAGGCAGCCCAGGCAGCTGCTTCAAGTAATGGCAGTCCTCCCTGGGCTGCCTTTGGATAGCTCCACAACCCAGAGCTGCCCACAGTCTCCCACAGAGTGCTGCACTATGGCCCCACCTCAGCACAGCCCCTCTTATCTCTTGCCCCAGCCTCAGCATGTGCCATATTCTGGTGCTTGCAAGGGGCCCTATAGGGCATTTTACAGTAGTGTGACGCATTGCCTGTACTGACAGATTTCTCTACCAGCCAGCCAGTGGGTTTAGCAAATATACAGGGTGTTTTTTGTGTGTGGGTTTTTTTTTTTGTAACATTGATCTTTCTTTGTCTTTCCAGCTGCAGGTTTCCATTTCCCCTCACTGCACAGAAATACTTTATAAGGAAAGTTCAGAACTGAAAAGATGACCTCTTCTGACATCTCTGCAAAGAATCAGTAATGACATTTTCACCTAATTACTTTAGCATGGGACTGGACCAGGCTGTTCAAATATGTCTGCAAGACTCCCGGAACCCTCTTGGACAGTGGCCTATGGAGGAGCCAGTCCAGAGCATGCAGAGAGTGGGGTCAAAATCTGTGGTCTGCAGAGAAGCAGGGGCTAGTGAAGCACAGCTGAGCTGTTTCAGAGCAGCATAACCTATGGCTCAGCCCAGTGCAGCAACAGCAGAAGCTCTATGACCACATGAGAACTAGGAATTGACTCAGTTTTAGCAAACCCATCTGAAAGCCCAAGACAGCCCCCCAAAACCAGAAGATCCCCAGAACACTGGGACATGTGGTCACCCTAAATAGGGTCTAAACCTATTAGCTGCCACTTCTTCCCCATACTGTGTTGACATGAGTCAGCTAAGAAAGTCTCTTTCTTCCTTACCTCCTTCAGTTGATCAATTATTTTAGCTGGTATCTGCTTTTCAAATGAAGGCCATACTTGAGAGGGGCTGTGCGTTTTCCTCTGCTTTGTCTCCATACTCAGCCAAACAAGCAACCCACATTCTCAACTTTGTCTCTGTCTCCCCCTTTTGGCAAGGAAGCTTACCTCACAGATCTAAACTAGTGCCAAAGACTGCTGGAGAAACTGTACATTTAACACCCAGGAAGTGACCCCACATCTGTCACACCTATAGTAGATTATACACAACATTTCTCTTATGCTGTTACACGATCTAGAGGGGTTAGCGACCTTTTGGGCCAGTTAGTCCAGTACTACCTGATTGCTTACTAATGTATTTAAAAATGAAGACAATATTTTATTTGTAATACCACACCAGTAAGTGCCCTTACTTTGTATGTGCTGGGTACCCTCACAGAACTCAAATTAATAAATCACCCAGATAACTGACAACCAATAAATACTACAATCACCCCCATCCTCCAGTGCCTCCAACATAAAGCATCTCCTCATAATCCTTCTAAACTACTCCCACCACCTCCTCCTCAAATGCCCTAGAGAAGTTATGGGCTTTGTGACAAGTCCTGAAGCTTAACTGATCCCAGATATATTGGAAAAGTAGGAAAAGGACATTCTGGAGTAGATGGTCTACTCAGAGAATGCCCTGCCAGCAGCTCATCAACTTTTATAGCAATAAAATGGAGCCCGACTGGGGTCACTCCTCCCATTGACACCCCCTAGGACTCAGAACTGTGAAAGGGAAATTTTCCCCACTCTGAGAGCACTAGGACCCAGGTGGTAGTGGCCTTCGGGGACAACCACAGAAAGGAACCAATCAGATATTCCAGACAGGAGGAGAGAAGCAGCCAAAGCTGGCTCTCTGGACATTCAGAGAACTTCCAACTGTTTTAATTGTGCGGAATGACTGTTTGCTCCAACCCCCTCCCCCTGCCTTCCTCACAGTCTCATATCTCTGTTTCATACCACACCTGCTGTTCTGACCCTATTCTCCCCTTTCTTTGCCCCTTTCCTCCCCTCCCCTTTCAGTTTATCCTCTCCTAACTGAACACGCTCTCTTCCCTTCCCCCCCCAAATCATGGCACTAACATGAGGACGTCTGCCATCGCACTGTTCACTTTGCTTGTGTGTTCTACCACTTCCCCCACCCTGTGTCTCTCTTGTCTAGACTGTAAAGACTGTGAACTTTTGGAGCAGGAACTGTCTGCTATTCTGTGTTTGTACAGCACCTAGCACAATGGGCCCCACTGTGTTTATTGGCCCTTGGTCCTATTAATCAATGGGCCTCCAGATTGAATGACTCTGCTGTTAACAATTGTAGTAGTGAGGGAGAAGGAGATAAGGGTCACTTACATTGACTGGGCCCAAACCACTGTCTCAACACATTAGGGGCTTTAAAGGGTCAAAACCAAGACCTTGCACTCTGCCCAGAAACTCACAGGCACCAAGTACAGTTCCTGAAACATCTGTACTATGTGTTCTAGGCTGGTGGTTCTTAACCTTTCCAGACTACTGTACCTCTTTCAGGAATCTGATTTGTCTTGCGTACCCCCAAGTTTTGCCTCACTTAAAAACTACTTGCTTTCAAAATCAGACTTAAAAATACAAAAGTTTCACAGCACACTATTACTGAAAAAAATTGCTTACTTTCTCATTTTCATCATGTAATTATAAAATAAATCGTGACCCCCCGGTTGAGAAACACTGGTATAGTATATAGAGCAGTATAAACAAGTCATTGTCTGTGAAATTTTAGTTTGCACTGACTTTGCTAGTGCTTTTTATGTAGCCTGTTGTAAAACTAGGCAAACATCTAGATGAGTTGATGTACCCCCTGAAAGACCTCTGTGTACCCCAAGGGGTACGCATAACCTTGGTTGATAACACCTGCTCTCGGCTGCCACATTCTGCATCAGGTTAACTTGCTGAGCACTCTCAGGTATAGAGCTATGTAGAGCTCATTGCAGTATTCTATTCTTGAGGTGGCAGAGGCATGGACATGTTTGATAAAGTCTGTATCTGGTGTAAATGATTCCACTCACTTTACCAAGAAACGACAAAAAACAGGATTTTTGGCTCCTGATGCTACTCCATCCAGCCACCCCCTTGGCGAACTAAACCCCCAAACTGTGAACCTACCTCACACATGGCAGCTGCATTCCTTCAATCAGGGATGCTGATACAATTCCCACTGACGCTGCTCCAGCCTTGCATATAACCTGTGTCTAATGTGCACTGAGCCTCAGCCAGCTAGCCCTCTTCTAATACCCTATATTTTTTTTCCAATTTAGTTTTAAAGGTGCCATTTCCACCACTTCCACTGGGAGCTTATTCCACAGGCATTGTCTGAAAGAACCTTTGATACCCTGGAAATGGACATTAGATTCTTTACCTAAAGTGTTAGAATATTGTCATAGCCTGTGTTCTTCTCAAGGGAATTGAACAGAAAAGAAAAAGCTGTGCCATCTAACTGACTGTTGTGGATTCAGACTTGGCTGTTGCTTTTCTGGGTAGTAGTGAAAAGGCCTAATATTCAGTGAGTGTCCGGATCCCTTCACCTGTCCCAAACTCCTACACTGTGCAAACTGCATGGGTTGAGTTCATGTAGAAAGAGAAGGGGGGAGAATAAGTAATAAGTCCAGAATAGCCATGTATGTTTGTGGTAAGAATTAGTATATTCCTACGGTTGGGATTTTCTAAGTAGTAAAAGGAAGCTGAGCACCCCAATCTCATTGAAACTGAATGAGAGCTAGACACCTCTCTCCTCCAGACAGAGTGAATACAGGTTTCCTGCCAAAGTAGGTGACTAGTGGAACCAGGGCTGTGCTGTGCCTCAAGGCAGTAATAAATGGAGAAGAGACACCCTTCCACACACGGGTGCTCAAGTTCTTATCCCCTTGGAACTCACAGCCAGCATCAAGCAACTTTTACTCAACACAAGCCTGAAGTATGAACAGGAATCTTCAAACTACCATTGGTGGGGCTGCCACCACCCAGGGGCCCTTTGGGCAGCAGGTTTGGCAGAATTTCATAGAATATCGGGGTTGGAAGGGACCTCAGGAGGTATCTAGTCCAACCCCCTGCTCAAAGCAGGACCAATCCCCAATTTTTGCCCCAGATCCCTAAATGGCCCCCTCAAGGATTGAACTCACAACCCTGGGTTTAGCAGGCCAACGCTCAAACCACAATTGTCTGAACTGGCCCTGATAGAGTAAAAAGGCAAAATCAGACAAAATTCTTTGGAACAACTGCAATCTGAAGCCTGGGTTTCCTTTTCTCATTACTGATTATTATCTAGATAAGAAAAGGAGGGGAGAGGGAAACAAAGGAGAAACAGAATGAACAGTGATGAGTGTTGCTCCTCAGAGTGACTAATTCCTTGGAAAAGGAAACAAAGACCAACAACAACAACAAAAAAAAGGCAGAAATGAGGCATTCATGAGGCATTTTGATGCCTAAAGGATAGAACTGCACTGCACAGGAGTAGTGATCCTTAATAAGGTGATGAAAGTAGAGCCAGCTGAAAGTTTCAGAATACATCTTTTCTTAGAAATTTTGTCCTCCACAAAAAAAGTAAAAATTATTAAAAAAAAAAAAAAAAAGTAAAAAGAAACAATTCGTCCATAACATCCACTGATATGATTCTCAACATTTTTAGTTTTTCAAAACCCAGGCAACAAAAAAATCCCAATTGCTATTTTGAGGTTTTCAATACAAAAATTTTGGAGGAGGGAATGAAAAATAATAATTCACCCTCATTGAATATATCAAAAAGAAAGAAACTTCACTTTTTTGCCATGAAGATCACTTTCATCTTTATTTTTTGACCAGTTCTAGAAGAAAGATGGTATCTGAGAGACAATTATTTGCTAGAAAAATATCTTTCATTTAGATCAACATTTGTAATTAATAGTTGTTCTATACTTCCAAGGTCCTAAACCTTGAGGGAGTCTTTAGGAAAAATGAACGGAGTATCAGAAAATGTATTAAGTATTTATAATGTAGACCTCTTGATATTGAGTAACATCAAGTGGATATGGTCACTGAGGAAACTGTAGTTAAACTTTCAATTCTTTCCCTTGTGTTTTGGAGAACAAATCATATACTCACTGTTCCAGCGCAATCAGGATTTGCAGAAGTCAATTCCCCCCCCCCCCCACCATGTTTGGGCATATCTGACACAATCAAAAATGTCCCAAAACCTCAAGAGGAGGAAATACTAATAAACAGAAGGGGAAGCCCCCCCCAAACCTCAGTATTTGATCAGAACAGCCAGTTTCTAAATATTCAGCTGCTTCTATTGGATGGGCATTTACAGAACTCCACAGAGGAAATGATTCAAACTCACATGACACATACCAAGACAACAAGTTAACAAAAAGACCATGATCCCACATAAGTGTGTATTTTTCTAATTCGGAGTCTAACCATTGTAAGCATGTGTTGTAATAAGCAGAGAAGTCAAGCAGCAACTGTTTCAATATTAAGAGTAACATCACAAGCCATAAAGATCTACTGACCCTTCCAATGTCTCTCTGCTGTTTCTTCCAGTACATTAGTCTCAACATTCCGTGCTTCAAAATGTTAGTCAGTGTCCAGACATGTGATATCGGATACACTGAGTAACCATCACAGAGCTGCCTCTACTTTCCACATGTGCTAGCCATACAAAACTAGTAAGAAAGAGGAGCATAGGAAAGATGGGTCAGAGAAGGAGGAAGCAAATGAGCAAAAGGGGGGAAAAAAAAGATGAAAATTAGAAACAAAAACTGTTCTGAAAGTGAATGAAAACACTATCAGACAAAAAGAAGCATGGAAAACAGTAATCTTTAGGTTTACAATAAGGAGATAGAAGCGGGAACATGGAAGTAGGAGAGTGTGACAGTCAGAGCTGGGTCATGGGCAGCCTGTGGGCACGGACTGAGCTGCTCAGTATGGGGTTGGGAAACAGATCAATCCAGGGCCAGGCCAGGTCACAAACACAAAGTCAGAGTCTGTTACCAAATTGAGAATGTGAGGTGAGAATCAGGGTTGGGACAGGCCAGGGCCTTGATCAGCAATAGTCTTAAGTCTTATATGGTAGGGTCAGGGTCAGGGTCAGGAGGTGAGCCTAGTCTGAGAGCTGCAAATCTTGGATCAAGGCCAGTCACAGCAAGTGGGATCTAAAGCAGAAGCACCCAGAAATGGCTTCCTGGTTTATATGTGGAGTGCCAGCCAATCAGGGAATCACAGACGGCTATTGCTCATGTTCCTTAGGGCAGGACTTCCTGCAGAACTTATCCCCTTAAAACTTCTTGGTGGCAAATGTTAGGCAAGAGTTAAAAATTCAGTTAGCAGCTGAGGCAAAAACCCACGTAACTAACAAGCAGAAATACCAGAGGCCCAAGGACAATGGCAGCTGTAAACACTTGATAACTTACATGGTCAAATGTCTGCCCAGTAACTCGGCCTCTCAGTAAGAAAGAACAGTACAAACCCTCCACAGCTCTCTGGATATCTGTGAACATTCACCCCCACCCCACCCCTTCGGCTAAAGGGTAGTCATAGATAATTGATGTAATCAGAATAGTTTCTATGCGTAAGTTGTGCTCCTGTCATTATTATGTTAAGTGTTCTCTCTTTCTCTGAAACAATGTTTGTCTCTGTAAGTACAAGATAAATGCAAATGGATTGATAAGAAATGGTATATAATTGGTCACTGTAACACCACACTTTTGAAGCTGTTTATCAGTCTTCTCAGTGCCATGAATAAACCTCTTCAGTATTGTCTGTACCTGCCTGATTCTTGGGGAAAAGAATCTCCTTACTTCACACAACCCCGTCTGGACCCCGAAGGCAACAAAGCAATAGTGTCTGCCTCAAATCCTGCAAATTCTGTATCTTGGCCCATGGGTTCTTACATCAAAAGTTAGTAAAAACAGAAAATAATGTTGTGCATGTTCAGACTGATGAGTAATACACAAAAGAGCAGCTTTGGAGATCTCAATACACAAGGCAAAACTCTCTCAGATCAACAGATCTGGACTCTACCATTCAGCTCTCCCTACATATGTCTTAAGAGCTGTACATATTGGGAGAACACATATGACTTGAATCAATGTAGATACCAAGGGAGAATTTTTTCCTTAGAATCACATTTTTGACATGCCATATGTACAGCTTTGGAGAAATGTTATATAACCAAATGTTACGTAAGCAGCCCTCCTTTGCTGAGAGAATCTAGGCCTGGCTCTTCCTTGCTGTACTAGGGCATGAGCAAAGGGGAATCTCATGCCACATGAGTGTAAGCAGAGTCAGGATGAGCTCCACCCTGACATCTGGTGGTGAGGTGTGGCAAGTTGTGGAAAACAACTTCAAGGGCCGATCTCATTTGCATAGGCACACCCACCCCGCCTAGAATGAGGCCATAGCTGCCCAAGTGGTCACTTTGGCTGCTGTGGGATCCCCAGTGTCTCTGTTATTGGGGCAGGAAGAATAAATTGTTATTACCCTGATTATGGGAATCAAGGACAGTGGAACTGTACTTGGCCTTTTGTTATGATGGAGGGACTCACCATCCACTAAGTAGCACTCGCTAGGCAAGGGACATGGGTTCCAAAATTCTGTGAATTGAGAGAGAGAGACTGGAGACAGGTATTAATACTTGGTGGCATGGACCCCTGGTGAGGGCCTTATATGCTAATTACACTTTCTCCTCTCTCCACTGTGGAATATCAGAGCTAATTTTGATTCTATTAGGAGTCTAATTACAGGCTGCTGAGGTGAATTCACTTTGGGCTAATGGTGCACCAGCACTGAGGCTCCCCTACTACAAGCTGAAATCACAAAACAGCTAAACTTACTAAGAGTTGAAATCACTGAGTGTTGTGTTAAGTAGTGGGGAACCTGAAGATATATGGTGGAGCAGTTTGCGGGACGGTGAGCAGAGCAGTTTGTCGGATGCCTAGAGCAGCTCATGGGGCAGCTGGCAGAGCGGAGCCCCATGGAGAGGTGGGGCCATCAGCTTTGGACCACGTAAGGTGCCCCTTAGCCCCCCCCATCTCTACCCTGGTTGGGAGGTAAAACTCTGCAGATAAACTTTTGAACTCTGGGGCTGCCCTGACCAGGGACAGAGACTTTTTGGGTCGTTGGGCTTTTGGGACTTTGGGTGATTTTTAGGTTGCTGGACTCAAGAACCAAAGGGAAAGGACCAATTTGCTTGGGGTGGATTTTTTGCTCATGGGTTGTGTTATGAATCCTGTCGGTGGTATTTCCCCAACATAATGCCACATTGTTTCTCTCTGTTATTAAAAGGCTTTTTGCTACACTCAGACTATGTGCTTGTGAGAGGGGAAGTATTGCCTCTTGGAGGCGCCCAGTGGGGGTGGTATATATTTGTCCCAGGTCACTTTGCCGGTTTTGCATTGTGTTATTGGAATGGAACCCCTAGATACTGAACCCGGCCCTTGTTGCTGCCAACTCTAACAGGCAGAAGAGTTACATGAGCAACAACTTCAATGTAGTTTCTAGTCACTTAGGTCTGTTTGCTCCTTCACATGCTCTGAGCCTAGGAGGTCAAACAGCTTCTAAAACTTCTATAGTTACTGTAACAACCAGCTAAAATAAAAAGAACCTATTGACCCTGTCCCTTTAAGACATGCTGATATGAAAGGTACTTAACTGACAGTAGAGTCACCATCCACCCAAGCCAGTCAGGTCCTCGTGGGTGGAGTTAGGAAATAGCGTGAACAGGAGGGAGAAGACAGCCAGTACCACTGGGAAATGTAGCAGCAGTGAAATCAAGGAAGGTGGTATCATTACTCTATATAGGGTGAGGTTCATATGAAACTTGGGGAGCCAAATCTCATTTGGAAGTGGAGAGGCTCATCAGCTTTGTAAACACAGGCCCCTTGAATTCGGTGCCCAAACTTGTGTATTTAGATGCCTAACTTTAGGTACCAACGTTTCAAAATGTTGACTGTACACTTGTATCTCTCTCTTCACTTTCAAAGTATATTACTGACATTTTCTAATTACTCTTCACAACACCTATGCCAGTTAGGCAGGTAAAATATTATCCCCATTTTACAGATGAAGAAACGGAGGCATAAAGGTGTGTTGTGTGCAGGACACCTGACCAAAAGTGGATGGAAAAATACAAAATACATCGGACCCTCGCTAGAATGCGGGATTTGGGATCCATGCGCGGTACCGTGTTAATGCGGAGACCGCCTTATAGTGGGGACCGTGTTAAAATGAATTCTCATTAAAGTAATTAAATTTGGGATCCATGGCTGCGACCACTTTATATGCGAATTTGCACTATATAGGTGAGTGCTCTAGCGAGGGTCCGGTGTACAACTAAAATCTAAGGCAGAAGGAAATCAATAGAAGCCTAACTTACAGTTAGCCCTTAACTGAATGATTGTGCACTCTTAAGAATCCACAAACGTAGCTAGACAAATTCTTACTAATTAGACATGGTTTTTTCCTCTTCACATCTGTCAGTAAAATCAGAGCTTTAAGTGCAAAATACAATCAGGAGCCTTGGGTGGATTTGTCACTCTCCTGGAGGACTTTGGGACCATAAGGCAATAAATGGAGATAAAACTAGCAGATACAGATATGACAATTTAGTCCCATCTTTACAACTTTGCACTTCCTGGATGAGCAATATGAGTTTTACAACACCGTATGTGAACAAATGCACTGGAGTGGAAATTGCCTATTCAATCTGTGAACTGGAGCTTCAGTATTTGGTGTCATAGGTTATGCATGATATAAGGATGGCACACATGCTTAGTTGGCCATGATAGAACACCTACCAAGGGCCTTCCATAAATCACAAGTATGATGGCATAGCATAGATGACTTACTCACCAGCAGCCAAAGATACATGTATGACATAGCCTCCATTCATTGCCATGCATACATGTGTATTTGGGCTTGTAAAATGTGATCTCAGCCAGGGCAGAATAACCAACAGCTCCCAGTAGTACAAAGCGCTGAACCGGGATCAACTTCACCCTAACTGCTAACAATATTACAGTAAAACTACATAACATCTTTATTTCTAGGGATGTACGAGAGGCATTGGTTTGTAACATTTTTTAAAAGAAGGACAAGAGAGAATAATAAGGACATAAGGTTGTGTACTGAAATGAATAAAGCTTTTGTTTATAAATTGTATCATACTTTACACAATATGTAAAAGGAGGAATATCATTATAGATTAGATATATACCATGTAAAATTCAACCCCCATGTGCCATGTTCTATTTATCCTCCAGTATCCCATTGCCTTTTTTGTTAACAGTATCAATAAAGGACCTGTAAAGTACTGTCTCAGAACATTTGAATGGATATAAATCTGTTGGCCTTCATACTTTTGACGTCAGAAAGTTATTTCCATCCATGAAGTAGTAGTTTATTGGGTTATTTATAGGTCTAAATTATTCAGTTACCCATGCCACAATTTATACAGTTTATGCACAGTGTAATCTACAATCTTCCTGTAGTGGAAAACTTATAATCAGAATACACATTTATTTTTATAACCCTATTATTCATTTAAAAATGAGCAGCTATCACTTCAGATGAGCAGAACATCCAGTTTAATTGAAATATGGGAGAGAATGATTGAGGTGAAGTCAAATTCAGCATTTATCTTGAATAAAAAACTTGATGCTCAGTGAAACACAGCACTACTGTAGGCAGGTATTATTACATGCTATCTAAATGTTTTCGAAAGAAATATCCTGATATTTCTCCATATCTATCATGAAATTTAGTTTAGTAGTATTTTTAAATATTAACATTTTAATGCACAATGAAATTAAAAGAGCAAATACTAAAATTGACTCCTGAGTCAATCAGCAGAGATTCCCATGAGTTATCTGAATGAGGCATGACTTTAAATAAAACAATATAGACCTCAGATGAGCCTATCAAAATAGACATTGACATATGTAAATTAAAATTTAACATTGTTCCATACCACAGTTTGTTGATATCTGTGTTAAGCTACTGTTTTCTGCCAGTCATAATTTATGTTACTGTTTTTTTTATGTAACAATTTAATTTAATATGCCTAAAGTGTGGTAGGAAGTCCTAACTCAACAGATTTGCTCCTTGTGGACACTGATTCTTTAATAACAAAAACAAGTTCATACTACTTTTTACTCCTGTTAGCAACATAAAGATGGTATACATATGAGAAAGTGAGCTGGATTACTTTCTGTCTTGTGCATAAGCAAAAAGAATTTTTAGCTATGTTTCAACTGCAGGATCTTCACCTGGAGTTGCAGAACAATGCAGTTGCACCTCAACTGCACTTTTGCAGATCTCATTTGGGTCAGGGTTATCAGCAATGATGCTCAAGCCAGAAAGAACACAGGTTTACTTTCAGAGATCCCAGGTTGAGTTTAAAAGGCTGACATTTAGGAAGACAAGACAAAACCCCCACTTTTTTTACTTGTAAGGTGAAAAAATATGTAATTGGTCAATGAGAGAAATATGGAACCACATGATGCCATTTTTGAAGTCACTTTTTAGAGCAGAGCTGCACTTTGAATTGCAAGGGTGGATATCCTGGCCCTATTGAAGTTGGCAAAACTCAACTTCAAATAGGACCAGGATTTCACACCAAATGTTTAAAAAATATGTCATGAAGAGAAGCTTCAACAATTACTGCATATGAATGTCTATGCACTAATGGTGACAGGAAATAAATAAATGAAATAAATGGACACAAATCAGATGTCAAGAATTATAACATTCATAAACCAGTCGGAGAACACTTCAATCTCTCTGGTCACGCAATCACAGACATGAAGTTCGCTATCTTAAAACAAAAAAACTTCAAATCCAGACTCCAGCGAGAAACTGCTGAATTGGAATTCATTTGCAAATTGGATACTATTAATTTAGGCTTAAATAGAGACTGGGAGTGGCTAAGTCATTATGCAAGGTAGCCTATTTCCCCTTGTTTTTTCCTACCCCCCCCCACCCCCCCGCCCCTAGACGTTCTGGTTAAACTTGGATTTAAACTTGGAGAGTGGTCAGTTTGGATGAGCTATTGCCAAGAGGAGAGTGAGTTTGTGTGTGTGTGTGTGTCCCCGGGGGGGAAAAAAAAGGGGGGGGGGTGAGAAAGCCTGGATTTGTGCTGGACATGGCCCACCTTGATTATCATACACATTGTAGGGAGAGTGGTCACTTTGGATGAGCTATTACCAGCAGGATAGTGAGTTTGTGTGTGTGTTTTTTGGAGGGGGGTGAGAGAACCTGGATTTGTGCAGGAAATGGCCCACCTTGATTATCATGCACATTGTGTAGAGAGCTGTCACTTTGGATGGGCTATCACCAGCAGGAGAGTGAGTTTGTGTGTGGGGGGGTGGAGGGTGAGAAAACCTGGATTTGTGCTGGAAATGGCCCAACTTGATGATCACTTTAGATAAGCTATTACCAGCAGGACAGCGGGGTGGGAGGAGGTATTGTTTTATGATCTCTGTGTGTATATAAAGTCTGCTGCAGTTTCCACGGTATGCATCCGATGAAGTGAGCTGTAGCTCACGAAAGCTCATGCTCAAATAAATTGGTTAGTCTCTAAGGTGCCACAAGTACTCCTTTTCTTTTTAGGAAATAAGATGTATCACAGTTTACAGAGATTATTTATTAACGGGCTACGTTATTTTATCTCCAACATTTTACACAGTCTTCTCACGTTACTGCACAGGTAAAGTTTGTATTTGTCACTGAAGTTCTCGAATTTGAGAGGCTGGATATTTAAATGGGTTTCAATACAGTGATTTTTCAACCCATATTTTAATGGTAGTTTAGTTTTAGTCTGACTACGTAACACATTTGGAAGTCACCAGCTGATGGCATAAAGGAAGAGAAGCAGAGCATTCTGGGAGACAACACTAGGTAAATCTACTCCCCTCACTGGCCTCCTCTTTCAGAACATAGTGCAGAAGTGGAGACAGCAAGGTCATCTGTGCTTCTGAGTAATAGCAATGTGAGCATGGGGAAGGACGTGTGGAAATGGTCTGGATGACCAGCTTAGACCGCTGCTAGGAGTTGGTGGCCCTCACCAACTCTTGCACTGGGATAATGCTTGCATACCCTGTACTCCACTTCTGCTGCTGTGTCACCAAAAACTGATTCCCAATCCCTGCTTTCTGCACATTTGAACTACAATCAAGTTATTTTTTTAAAAGTGTCTGAGATAAGAGCCCCAAAATATCTGAAGAAAATCTCAGCAAGCGAAAGGCACTCATTACAATAATAAAAAATGACAGTTGCAATTAAAAAAATATAAGGGAGACCTTGATAATTGATTGGATGCTGCTGTGTAGGTAAGAGTAGGTTTGTTCTGTGGATCCACACTAAGCCTGGCTCCACAAGGTCTTCTTTTTCCTCAACCCATCCCAAACCTGCATGCTGGAGCGTAAACAGCTGCCAGACAGCATAGTCCTCTCTCCTCTCCATGTCCTTCTTCTTCCCACACAGTAGTTTTACTGCATTCAAGGCCTTCCACAGTCTGCAGGATACAAAATTTGGCCTTCTGTATGCAAAAGAGGAGTCTGATCATAGCAGTCAAAATAATGCTGAATATTTGCATTTCTTTACATTCTTGAACAAATTCTTAATCTTCGTCACTGGAAACATAATGCTCTGCATAGTCAAAGACAGGGAACTTGATTGGCAGCTCTCCCCATTTTTTGAAAATTTTGTTTGAGGTTTTCTTATCCTTGAATACAACTACAAAATTTCTGATCTTTAAGCAAGGCAGGTCTACACCTCGGTGCACCATCATATTTCCCCAAGCCTGAAAAATGTAAGGAAGGTTATATTTCAGTTAAAATATTCAGTGTAATCAGACAGAAATATGTTGGCACAAAATAGAAAAAGGGAACACACTTACTTGCCCACAGTCTTTGCACATAATTTCACCATTTGTTTGGTAATCGGCATGTTTTTCTTGCAGTGTTTTATTTTCTCTTATGCTGTAAAGGTCCCTGAAAATGGACAGGAAAGATTAATCAGATTGCATTATCCTTTTTACAGCAGAGATGGCCTTAAATACAGTTCACTGAGAACATAACTGCTGAAGTAAGATGTGGGTGTAAAATGGCCATAAACTCTGTCTGACCCTTGTGTGTGTACAAGACAATGCAAGGGCAAGACAATGACAACTGCACTCTGTATGCACCTCTGAGTGTAGAAGCTACTCTCTAAAAGAACAGGAGTACTTGTGGCACCATAGAGACTAACCAATTTATTTGAGCATGAGCTTTCGTGAGCTACAGCTCACTTCATCGGATGCATTAGTGAGCTGTAGCTCACAAAAGCTCATGCTCAAATAAATTGGTTAGTCTCTAAGGTGCCACAAGTACTCCATTTCTTTTTGCGAATACAGACTAACACGGCTGTTACTCTGAAAGCTCCTCTCTAGTAGCTCCTACTTAGGAGATGGGGAGAAATGGTGACATAACTGACCCTCCCTTCTCTACTCACTGGCTATCAGAGCTCACCCTCCTTAGAAAGGGGAGCATGCTGCACCCTCAGACGTGGTGGTGCAGCTGGCTCACTCTATGTGCCATGGAGCTTTGGGAGAAATAGTTTGTGGGAGTGGGTGGTTCTGCTTCTGTATTTCCTCTCAATGTGGAGCTGTGCCTGGTTCTGAAAATACAAAGCTACAGAGTGCCTGTACTTCATTCTGCTAGTTATTCTACTGAACGCTTGACGTTTAGAGTTCCTCGGCTACGTGAAAGTGTTAAAAAAATTACTGATCTAGTGCTTGGGTAGGCAGCTGCCAACACTATGCTAACAAGGTTGGTATGCTGCTTACTGAGCCCTTTATGGGGACTCCTTATCATTGTGCTACCATAGAAACTAGTATTTACAGCTGCTGCTCAACTTTTCTCTAACTCCCCATTTTCACTTTCTCATAAACATTCTCAAATGTTCTCCTAGACTGAAACCTTCAGCAAGTGGTCTCAACCAAAAGAAACTTTTGGGGGAGTGCTCAAGGGTCGGGAGGAGTCTGATATATAGCTAGTTCACAGTGAAGAATAATTGATTGATTGGCAAATTGGAAATAAAACACACGCCCACGCTCCACTGTAAGCAAGTACAATTTCTTTTGTGCAGCAAGACATTTCTAACAGTATTTCAGTTACATTATGATCAGTGGGTGAAATTTACCCCAACACACACCACATGCCCATGCAACATCCTAGGATGACTGTTCCTCACCCAGCACTAAGGGTTTAAGCAGGGTTTGACTAGCATATAGGGCCTTGTGTAGGCCCCTTTATATTGGGTTAGTTTCCCCTTATGGTATTACAGAGCTCAGCAACTACAGTGTTACAGCTAGAGTTATATATCTGCATAGTACCATGGCTATTTTATTGTCTTCAATCTGTAAAGCCATGATGTTTAAAAAACATGCAAAAATAACTGCACAACTCCCGAGGGCCACACAGTCTTTTTCCCTCTATTTTTTCGCTTTTCTATCTGTTGAAGATGCACAGAAGTTAAAAGTTAGCTTAACATTAAAGTTGCAAGTTTAATATAAAAAAACCTGCTAAACAGAAAACAAAAGGAAATATAAACAGCCTGTATGGCAGTTTGCAACATTGCACATCCTTAGCATTTTCGGTTACTGGTTGGATTGTTAATAACATACAGTATATACAAAGTGAATTAGTCAATATTGCAACTGGAACCTAATCTTTTTCATTTATTGATATTTCATCCTCTATTCAGCTTAGGGCCACCATGCCCTACCACCTCCTCAGCTGCACCAAAACCTTACGTAGCTGAGGACTGAATCCTCCATTTCTTATTAGCCAGAATTTGGTTGACATATCCCCCAAAATACTTTGATATTTTATTTTATATCAGCCACAATATTAAGGGCTCTTTGCAGACATACTGACAGTAAAACAGGTTCCTTCCTCAAAGAGAACAAGTAGTTAGGTAACACTTACAGGAACTCCTTTTTCACATTGACATGATGCATGTTTTCTATAACTTGTATGTCTTCCCCAGAACATTTCAGTTTGTGGCAATTTTTGCAAAGGAAAGTTATTAGTGATGGATTTTCCTTGTAAGTCTTAAGCTGATCTCTCTTTGCCTTCATTTTTTTTTCCATTATACTTTGCATCTGAAAACCCTGAATCTAAAAGCAGAAAAAACAACAAACACTGTCATATTCTGCTGAAGCTACAACAGCAGAGCTATGGAATGGAAAGATTTATTTCCAAGTTTACTTCCAAAATTCCAGACACTTGCAATGAATACAGATTCTGGAAATGGAAACAGTTAAAAGGACACAGTCAACTTTAAAATCACTCTTTTGCCCAACAATTTATGTCTGGCTCTTCTTGTTAAAAGTAACTCCTAAAATGACTGTCACAGAGATTTGAGAACAGTATTTTTCTCCAAATTTTCAGTTACTTTACTTTGTTCAGAGTCAGTTACACCTAGTTTATGTGTGTTTTTCTAACATCATAAACAGGAA